>NW_027363621.1:0-596814 GCF_046119375.1 Phyllobates terribilis
AAAGGGATGTGTGTCTGTGACCCCAGCAATAAAGATGTGTGTCTCTATGGCCCCATCAATAACGGGGTGGCTGTGCGCTGGTTTGTGTGTCCCTGCACTAATGGGGTGTGTGCTTGTTTCCTCATCACTGCAACACTGAAGGGGTGTGTGCACGTGTGTTTGGCACACGTGTACATGTTCCCTGAAATGCAGCACTGAAGGGCTGTGTGTGTGGCCCCAGCACTGAAGGTGTGTGTCTGTGTCTGTTTGTGTGACCTCAGCACCAAAGGGATGTGTGTCTGTGACCACAGCAATGAAGGGCTGTGTCTCTATGGCCCCATTAATAAAGGGGTGGCTGTGTGATGGTTTGTGTGTCCCTGCACTAATGGGGTGTCTGTTTGTGTCCTCAACACTGCAGCACTGAAGGGGAGTGTGCACGTGTGTTTGGCACACATGTATATGTCTCCAGAAATGTAGCACTGAAGGGCTGTGTGTGTGGCCCCAGCACTGAAGGTGTGTGTTTGTGTCTGTTTGTGTGACCTCAGCACCAAAGGGATGTGTGTCTGTGACCCCAGAAATGAAGGGGTGTCTCTGTGACCCCATCAATAAAGGGGTGGATGTGTGATGGTTTGTGTGTCCCTGCACTAATGGGGTGTGTGTTTGTGTCCTCAACACTGCAGCACTGAAGGGGTGTGTGCACGTGTGTTTGGCACACGTGTACATGTTCCCTGAAATGCAGCACTGAAGGGCTGTGCATGTGGCCCCACCACTGAAGATGTGTGTTTGTGTCTGTTTGTGTGACCTCAGCACCAAAGGGATGTGTGTCTGTGACCCCAGCAATAAAGATGTGTGTCTCTATAGCCCCATCAATAACGGGGAGGCGGTGTGATGGTTTGCGTGTCCCTGCACTAAGGAGGTGTGTGCTTGTTTCCTCAACACCGCAGCACTAAAGGGGTGTGTGCACGTGTGTTTGGCACACGTGTACATGTTCCCTGAAATGCAGCACTGAAGGACTGTGTGGGTGGCCCCAGCACTGAAGGTGTGTGTCTGTTTGTGTGACCTCAGCACCAAAGGGATGTGTGTCTGTGACCCCAGCAATGAAGGGGTTGTGTCTCTATGGCCCCATCAATAAAGGGGTGGCTGTGTGATGGTTTGTGTGTCCCTGCACTAATGGGGTGTGTGTTTGTGTCCTCAACACTGCAGCACTGAAGGGGTGTGTGCACGTGTGTTTGGCACACATGTACATGTCTCCAGAAATGCGGCACTTAAGGGCTGTGTGTGTGGCCCCAGCACTGAAAGTGCGTGTCTGTGTCTGTTTGTGTGACCTCAGCACCAAAGGGATGTGTGTCTGTGACCCCAGCAATAAAGATGTGTGTCTCTATGACCCCATCAATAACGGGGTGGCTGTGCGATGGTTTGTGTGTCCCTGCACTAATGGGGTGTGTGCTTGTTTCCTCATCACTGCAACACTGAAGGGGTGTGTGCACGTGTGTTTGGCACACGTGTACATGTTCCCTGAAATTCAGCACTGAAGGGCTGTGTGTGTGGCCCAGCACTGAAGGTGTGTGTCTGTGTCTGTTTGTGTGACCTCAGCACCAAAGGGATGTGTGTCTGTGACCCCAGAAATGAATGGGTGTCTCTGTGACCCCATCAATAAAGGGGTGCATGTGTGATGGTTTGTGTGTCCCTGCACTAATGGGGTGCGTGTTTGTGTCCTCAACACCGCAGCACTAAAGGGGTGTGTGCACGTGTGTTTGGCACACGTGTACATATCCCCTGAAATGCAGCACTGAAGGACTGTGTGTGTGGCCCCAGCACTGAAGGTGTGTGTCTGTTTGTGTGACCTCAGCACCAAAGGGATGTGTGTCTGTGACCCCAGCAATAAAGATGTGTGTCTCTATGGCCCCATCAATAACGGGGTGGCTGTGTGATGGTTTGTGTGTCCCTGCACTAATGGGGTGTGTGCTTGTTTCCTCATCACTGCAACAAGGGGTGTGTGCACGTGTGTTTGGCACACGTGTACATGTTACCTGAAATGCAGCACTTAAGGGCTGTGTGTGTGGCCCCAGCACGGAAAGTGTGTGTCTGTGTCTGTTTGTGTGACATCAGCACCAAAGGGATGTGTGTCTGTGACACCAGCAATGAAGGGGTTGTGTCTCTATGGCCCCATCAATAAAGGGGTGGCTGTGTGATGGTTTGTGTGTCCCTGCACTAATGGGGTGTGTGTTTGTGTCCTCAACACTGCAGCACTGAAGGGTTGTGTGCATGTGTGTTTGGCACACATGTACATGTCTCCAGAAATGCGGCACTTAAGGGCTGTGTGTGTGGCCCCAGAAACTGAAAGTGTGTGTCTGTGTCTGTTTGTGTGACCTCAGCACCAAAGGGATGTGTGTCTGTGACCCCAGCAATAAAGATGTGTGTCTCTATGGCCCCATCAATAACGGGGTGGCTGTGCGATGGTTTGTGTGTCCCTGCACTAATGGGGTGTGTGCTTGTTTCCTCATCACTGCAACACTGAAGGGGTGTGTGCACGTGTGTTTGGCACACGTGTACATGTTCCCTGAAATGCAGCACTGAAGGGCTGTGTGTGTGGCCCCAGCACTGAAGGTGTGTGTCTGTGTCTGTTTGTGTGACCTCAGCACCAAAGGGATGTGTGTCTGTGACCCCAGCAATGAAGGGCTGTGTCTCTATGGCCCCATTAATAAAGGGGTGGCTGTGTGATGGTTTGTGTGTCCCTGCACTAATGGGGTGTGTGTTTGTGTCCTCAACACTGCAGCACTGAAGTGGAGTGTGCACGTGTGTTTGGCACACATGTATATGTCTCCAGAAATGTAGCACTGAAGGGCTGTGTGTGTGGCCCCAGCACTGAAGGTGTGTGTTTGTGTCTGTTTGTGTGACCTCAGCACCAAAGGGATGTGTGTCTGTGACCCCAGAAATTAAGGGGTGTCTCTGTGACCCCATCAATAAAGGGGTGGATGTGTGATGGTTTGTGTGTCCCTGCACTAATGGGGTGTGTGTTTGTGTCCTCAACACTGCAGCACTGAAGGGGTGTGTGCACGTGTGTTTGGCACACGTGTACATGTCCCCTGAAATGCAGCACTGAAGGGCTGTGTATGTGGCCCCAGCACTGAAGGTGTGTGTCTGTGTCTGTTTGTGTGACCTCAGCACCAAAGGGATGTGTGTCTGTGACCCCAGCAATAAAGATGTGTGTCTCTATGGCCCCATCAATAACGGGGAGGCTGTGTGATGGTTTGCGTGTCCCTGCACTAATGAGGTGTGTGCTTGTTTCCTCAACACCGCAGCACTAAAGGGGTGTGTGCACGTGTGTTTGGCACACGTGTACATGTCCCCTGAAATGCAGCACTGAAGGACTGTGTGGGTGGCCCCAGCACTGAAGGTGTGTGTCTGTTTGTGTGACCTCAGCACCAAAGGGATGTGTGTCTGTGACCCCAGCAATGAAGGGGTTGTGTCTCTATGGCCCCATCAATAAAGGGGTGACTGTGTGATGGTTTGTGTGTCCCTGCACTAATGGGGTGTGTGTTTGTGTCCTCAACACTGCAGCACTGAAGGGGTGTGTGCACGTGTGTTTGGCACACATGTACATGTCTCCAGAAATGCAGCACTGAAGGTCTGTGTGTGTGGCCCCAGCACTGAAGGTGTGTGTCTGTTTGTGTGACCTCAGCACCAAAGGGATGTGTGTCTGTGACCCCAGCAATAAAGATGTGTGTCTCTATGGCCCCACCAATAACGGGGTGGCTGTGTGATGGTTTATGTGTCCCTGCACTAATGGGGTGTGTGCTTGTTTCCTCATCACTGCAACACTGAAGGGGTGTGTGCACGTGTGTTTGGCACACGTGTACATGTTCCCTGAAATGCAGCACTGAAGGGCTGTGTGTGTGGCCCCAGCACTGAAGGTGTGTGTCTGTGTCTGTTTGTGTGACCTCAGCACCAAAGGGATGTGTGTCTGTGACCCCAGCAATGAAGGGCTGTGTCTCTATGGCCCCATTAATAAAGGGGTGGCTGTGTGATGGTTTGTGTGTCCCTGCACTAATGGGGTGTGTATTGTGTCCTCAACACTGCAGCACTGAAGGGTTGTGTGCACGTGTGTTTGGCACACATGTACATGTCTCCAGAAATGCAGCACTGAAGGGCTGTGTGTGTGGCCCCAGCACGGAAGGTGTGTGTCTGTGTCTGTTTGTGTGACCTCAGCACCAAAGGGATGTGTGTCTGTGAACCCAGCAATGAAGGGGTGTGTCTCTATGGCCCCATCAATAAAGGGGTGGCTGTGTGATGGTTTGTGTGTCCCTGCTCTAATGGGGAGTGTGTTTCTGTCTTCAACACTGCAGCACTGAAGGTGTGTGTGCACGTGTGTTTGGCACATGTGTACATGTCCCCTGAAATGCAGCACTGAAGGGCTGTGTGTGTGGCTCCAGCACTGAAGGTGTGTGTTGGTGTCTGTTTGTGTGACCTCAGTACCAAAGGGATGTGTGTCTGTGACCCCAGCACTGAAGGGGTGTGTATCTGTGACCCCTTCAATAAAGGGGTGGCTGTGTGATGGTTTGTGTGTCCCTGGACTAACGGTCTGTGTGTTTGTGTACTGAGCACTGCAGCACTGAAGGGGTGTGTGCACGTGTGTTTATTGTATGTGTATAGAGGTGAGTGTGTATTTCTGTCTGTGTGTTTGTGTGTGTATGTATGTGTGTGTTGAAGTGAGTGTGTATGTGTGTGAATGTTCATGTATGTATTAAAGGTAACCCATCACTTCATTTCAGGCCCCTAAACCACCACCATTGTGAAATACCACTGTGTAATGAGTTTATAAAGATGCCCCTGTATAAATCATTAATTTCTGCATTGTGTAGACAATGAGCTTATAATGAACCAACAGTTTATACAAGGACATATTTATTATTCTGTTGGTGCCTTGGTGGTGATTTCATTCCCAGTCCCCTTAAAGGGTTATTTGGGACTTAAGAATTGATGACCTATCTGTAAGATAGCTCATCAGTATGAGATCGGAGGGTCTGACACCTGGCGCCCCCACGATCAGCTGAAATCTGCTCCGGCAGGTGCCAGACACATGATAAGCATACTTGATAGGACGCTGCTTCTGGTCTATAGGACGCACACAATACTGAGCAAGAATTTTTGTTGTTAAAAAGTGCGTCATATAGTCTAGAAAATACAGTTAATGACGGTCACTCTTTAACTAAGAAATGCATCTTAACTTATGAAGGACTATATCCGTCATAATTCTGCTCCCCGCATTTCTTGCAGGCTCACACGCCGAGTCTGCATCTTTCTCGGCAGATGATGGCTGTGTTATTCAGCAATCATATGCCTCTAACAGTCGCAGGTTGAGCGGAGCTCTGCCCACGACACTTAGCCTATTAAATCTTGCTATCAGTGTGTGACAGCGGCATTTAATGTGCGCCAGCAGGGGGTGCACCATTCCATCTCTTCATTGGCGCACACGTGACTTGATCACTGAAGATCCCTGTGTCTGTCATCACTGGATTCCTGTGACAGCCAGCCTGTTGCTAGTGTTCATAGGAGACTGTGATTTCTGCTATATATAGCAATGCTGTATATAGCACAAGCAATCAGATGATCGCAGGTTCAAGCCCCCTAAAGAGACGAAGAAATACAGTGAAAAGTAAAAAAAAATGAAAAAAGTATAAAAGTTCAAATCATCCCAGTTTTCCCCCCATTAAAAATTAAGAAATATAAAACATTTAAACAATACACATATTTGGTATCGCTGCGTTTGTAAAAGTCAGATCCATCAAAATCTAAAATAAATTAATCCATTTAGTAAACGGCGTAACTAGAACATTACATAAAATGCCAGAATTACAGATTTACAGTCGTTGCAACAAGAAAAAAATATATAATAACAGACAATCAAAACATTGATCTTTAGTCACAGGCTTCAAGGGTGACATCATGACTGCAGCTCTGCAGCCAATCACTTGGCTCAGTGGGCCACGCTGACAGAGCTTCTAAGCTCAGTGATTGGCTGCAGCAATGATGTGTGCTGAAGTTGAGCCATCACCCCTGCAGCCTGTCACAATAGAGCACAGGAAGCGCTGAAGATCCAGAGCTGGAGCAGCAGGAGAAAGTAAAGCTCTGTGTGTTTTCTCTACCACTGGGAACCTCCTATATATTACATAAAAACATTCCTGAAAACCCCTTTAATCTGACTTTATAGAAAAAGTCTATATCCGGCTACTGTCCCCCCCTAATGAATCACAAAATATGCCAAGTGTGAACAACTCCTGCCCCCAAATGAGGACTTGCAGGCGATCAGTTGATAGTCGGGGGTCTGGCAGTGAACCCCCTCAGCAATCAGCTGTGTTTTGCTGGACGTAGCGGCCTCTCCAGGACACATGTGGTATTACATGGAGCTCTTTCAGAATAATATGTAATATGTAATACATGATATCTTGAAGTCTTCCAGAAGAAGATATTGGCAGACAGGTAATGACTTATTACCTACCAGCCATTGTCTCCTTTATCACTCGCTAGTTCTTATACACATTTCGATGATTTCACATCTTCGTTGGAAGCCGTACTAGGAACCTCCATCGCAGATTTTATCATACAGGACGAGTTCTCGCTATTTGGTCATTGTTCACATGACGTAAGCCTATGCTATACACAGCAATATGCAGCAGGATACACGAGATCCAGGGAAACATCCGATCGCCAGAAATGGGGTCAGGAAGGAATTTTTTTCCCCCCTGAATCAGAATTCTTTTGGGGGGGTTTCTTTGCCTTCTTCTGGATCTCTGGGTCCCAATGACTCTCAGGTGGTCCCCAATGACCGCAGCTCGTTTTGTGGTCTCCACCGGGGCCAATCTGAGAGTGACTGTGACCATAGTTTAATTTCTTAAAGGACCAGTAATATTTTCATTACAATGTTGCTTATTGCTATTTCAATAAAAAATTTTATTTATATATATATATATTGTTTTGTGTGTTTTTTTTCCTGGATTTCACCTTACACAGTGAGAATGATAAGAGTAATCACAAAATATGGGGGCTCCATACACAGAGAGAACTCTGGTACCAAATTCCATGACAATTGTTCTGGGGTTCAGTCTGTGATGGAGCAGTAACATTGTATCCAGGACGTCGTACACACCATGCTACAGAAAGAAGACTGAAGAGCGGGACGCAGCTGCAGAATACAGGAGACACAGGGTCTTGTGTAAGAGTAAAAAACAGGAAAGATGTTCAACAAGTGGCCGGGGGGCTCCAGGACCAGACCAGGAGGGAGGCCTCAGTCATCAGTGGCCAATATTCGCATGAAGTGGCCACATTTACCAACCGCTCTGCAGCCACTCGTTTACCTTTGTCCAACACCTCCGTCGGTCCTTGCAGTTATTAGGCCACCACTGAAATGCTTTTCTGACTACACACAGACACGTACATAGAAACCGTGCATGCCGCCATCACCGGACACAACCAGAGTCCTGGTCCAGACCAGTGGCCTTTCCAATTCAAGTCTACTTGGGTTTAACCAAGGGTCCTGTCTCTAAGAGAACCATGTGCTTGCCACTTGGAACAGCAGTAATACAGTAACACCTGGTTAATATTCTTCGGGCACAGAGATGCACAGACAGTGAACCCTCTTAAAAAGAAGAATTGGACTGACATTCCCTAAGCAATAAGTACCCACACAATCGGAGGGACAGATTGCTAGCCCTTGCTGCACCATGGTGTATGCCCAGTGGTGGCCACTCTTAGTCTAAGTTGGCTCTTCAGATTGCATGGTGATAAAGAACCTGAGAGTCATATACCTTCAAGAAAAAGATCTCATAAGGACACGTCGCCTTGAATTGTGAAGAACACAATAATGTTTTCCATACAATTCTATTGTGTTCTATTCAGGATAAATTTAAAAAAAGTCTGGTCCTTAGAAGTTCTAAAATGAGGTCAATACAACCTCAGGTGAAGAACAACACATCACAAATTACACCAGGTCATCGAATATTTACCAAAAAATAGACTGAAATGCAGAAACAGGGTGTGAAAGATTAAAGGGGTTGTCCAATGAAAACAAGCTCCAATCTACAGGAACCCTCATCCCCTTTAGATTGGAACGGTGGTCCGCATGCTAAAATGCTGCTCCATTCATTCTATATGAGGCGGCCATGAAGTGCGCCCGACTTTTTTGGACAGATGAGACAGAGTGGCCTTACAGAGAAGGGTCCTTGGATTGGACGCCGAGTTACGGACCCCAAAGCAGCACTGAATATGATGTACTAGTGGGAGTCATCAGTGCAAGGGTTCAAGGGCGCCAGCAGTGGAAGACATAGTGCGCGAAACCGAAGAACAAGTAAGCAGACCTGCTGATCAGCACTGCAGTCCTGAGGCCGAGTTATGGTGAAATAGGGAGCGACAGTGCGCCTCACCAGTCCTGGAGTATATTACAGAGGAAGGATACTGTGTGGAAAATGCCTCATACTGTAAAGGAAACCTCCAGAACACTTTGTGCCCCCCGATATCCCTTGTATGCCGGGACGTTGCTAGGGTCCTAAAAGATCAGGGGCCAAAGCCCCAAAGTAGGTGTTTCCCCATACAACCTCCCCGCCACTTAAAAGAGGACCTATACATATATAATTACAGTACACCATTGTTGCTAACCTAAAATACACAACTGAAAGACCAATATTCCCAAAATTACTTCTATACAAGGCAATAATAATCCCGCTACACAATGCCCTCTACCATCAACACTACACAGTGAGTACATAGTATTATGATATGACCATTGCCTCTACATAAAAAACACACTGTACAAAGACCATCTGACTTCTCACATTTCCAGCACCGTCCCCATCTATTCCCACCCTGCACAACCTCCCCATGCTGCCTGCTCTTCCGACGTGGAATAGGAACCTCAATACTTCAAAAATTATGTCATTACTATGATTACCCTCCACCAATTAATGCTACAAAGACTGTGTGCCAGATAGAGGGGACCTATAAAAATAATAGCGTCCCATAGAAAGTAGTAAAGACCCCACTGTGCTACCTAGCAAGTAATAATGCCAGATATGAACTTATGAAAGTTTCAATATCTGAAGTGTTCCCTCCAAGCAACAAATACCGTTGAGTATCCCCTTTAAGTAATAATGCCCCCTTAAGGCCACAATCAAACTACACCCAACTACAAAGTTCTTCTTCAAGTCTATGGACGATGATTTCGGGGTGGGAAAAGAATACATTTCTGATGATGCACCCATTTAAAAGAAATAATGTCCTGAGTGCCCCCATAGCACCCGGTATATTGTATGATAGTCCCACAGCTCACTACACACTGTATGATGGTCCCCACAGCTCCCTATGCACTGTATGATGGTCCCCACAGATCCCTACACACTGTATGATGGTCCCCACAGCTCCCTACGCACTGTATAATGATCCCCATAGCTCCCTATACCCTGTATGATGGTCCCCACAGCTCCGTATGCACTGGTATCATGGTCCCCACAGCTTCCTATGCCCTGTATGATGGTACCCACAGTTCCATATGCACTGTATCATGGTCCCCACAGCTCCCTACGCTCTGTATGATGGTCCCCACAGCTCCCTATGCACTGTATGATGGTCCCCACAGCTCCCTATGCACTGTATGATGGTACCCACAGCTCCATATGCACTGATATCATGGTCCCCACAGCTCCCTACACTCTGTATGATGGTCCCCACAGCTCCCTATACACTGTAGGATGGTCCCCACAGCTCCTTAGATACTGCACGATGGTCCCCACAGATCCCTAGACACTGTATGATGGTCCCCACAGTTCCCCCATGCACTGTATGATGGTCCCCATAGTTCCCTATGCATTGCATAATGGTCCCTACAGCTCCCTATGCTCTGTATGAAGGTCTCTACAACTCCTTATAACTGGCATGATGGTCCCTACAATAACCTATATCCTGTATAATGGCCCTCACAGCCCCATATATACAGTACTGTATGATGGCCCCCGCAGCCCAATATATACTGTATGATGGCCCCCACACCCACTTGTACACTATATTATGGCCCCTACAGCTCCCTTTATACTGTATGATGTCCCCACAACCCCTTATAAACTGTATTCTGGCACCCACTCCCCATTTTATATAATATGATGGCCCCACTGCCCCTTATATATAGCATGATGACTCCCATAGCCCCTTATAGTATGATGACACTCACACCCCTTATATATACAGGTGCATCTCACTAAATTAGAATATCATCAAAAAGTTTATTTATTTTAGTTCTTCAATGCTGAAAATGAAACTCATATATTATATAAAGTCATTACAATCAAAGTGATCTATTTCAAGTGTTTATTTCTGTTAATGTTGATGATTATGGCCAGGGGCGCACATAGAAATCACGAGGCCCCATAGCAGAAGCTCTAATTGGACCCCCCCACCAAAAAAATAAAGAAATATTTGTCTGTGTCACAGAAGAGCCGATCTCACAACTTTCCAGCCTTTACTTCGCTTTTCTAATTTTCCTCCTACTGAAGTCCTAGATCCCTCTTTCATTGCTCCCATGAAGTATGATGCCAATAAAAGTGCCCCCAAACACAGTATGATACCCCCATGGTGCATTCCTTCACATTAGCCTCTACATGAACAGTATAATGACCTTATTGTACCCCACTTCAACTCCCAAGGCAAAGTATGGTGACCCTAATACAGTATGATTCCCCCAACTGTGACTCCCACACAGCCCCCCATACAGTATAATGGGCCTACATACAGTATAATGGCCCACACTAGCCCTCCAAACAGTATAATGGCCCCACACAGCCCTCCAAACAGTATGATGGACCCCACACAAACCTTCACACCGTATAATTGCTTTCATACAGTATAACGGCCCCCCACATAGCCCTCAAAATATCATAATGGCCCCACATAGACTTCCATATAGTATAATATGCCACCCATAATCCTCCATATAGTATAATGCACCCTCCAAAATCCTCCATATAGTATAATGCACCCCCCACAATCCTCCATATAGTATAATGAACTTCCCATGGTCCTCGATAGAATATAATGCACTCCCCATAGTCCTCCATACAGTATATTTCACACCCCAAAGGGTAAAATGCAGCCCCCATATAGTATAATGCACCACACAGTCCTGCAGTATTATGGGCACCACGTACTCACTGATTTTAAAATACCGTATGTTTTAAATAAGACGACCCGAGTATAAGCCGAGGCCCCTAATTTTACCACAAAAAAACTGGGAAAACGTATTGAGTTGAGTATAAGCCTAGGGTAGGAAATGCAGCAGCTACTGGAAAATTTCACCATCCTGGTATGTATGGCACCCCTCATCCCCCAGTCCTGGTACATATGGCACCCCTCATCCCCCAATCCTGGTATGCATGGCCCCCTCATCCCCCAATCCTGGTATGTATGGCCTCCTCATCCACAAATCTTGGTATCTGTGGCCTCCTCATCCCCCAATCTTGGTATGTGTGGCCTCCTCATCCCCCAATCCTGGTATGTATGGCCTCCTCATCCCCCAATCCTGGTATGTGTGGCCTCCTCATCCCCCAATCCTGGTATGTGTGGCCTTCTCATTCCCCAATCCCCTGGTATGTGTGGCCCCCTCATCCCCCCAATCCTGGTATGTATGGCCTCCTCATCCACCAATCTTGGTATCTGTGGCCTCCTCATCCCCCAATCTTGGTATGTGTGGCCTCCTCATCCCCCAATCCTGGTATGTGGGGCCTCCTCACCCCCCCAATCCTGGTATGTGTGGCCCCATCACTGCACACTGTCTGTCATCACTGTATTCCTGTGACAGCCAGCCTGTTGCTAATGTTCATAGCAGACCGTGATTTCTGCTATATATAGCAATGCTGTATATAGCACAAGCAATCAGATGATTGCAGGTTCAAGCCCCCTAAAGAGACGAACAAATACAGTGAAAAGTAAGAAAAAAAATGAAAAAAGTATAAAAGTTCAAATCATCCCAGTTTTCCCCCCATTAAAAATTAAGAAATATAAAACATTTAAAAAATACACATATTTGGTATCGCTGCGTTTGTAAAAGTCAGATCCATCAAAATATAAAATAAATTAATCCATTTAGTAAACGGCGTAACTAGAAAATTACATAAAATGCCAGAATTACAGATTTTCAGTCGTTGCAACAAGAAAAAAATATAAAATAACAGACAATCAAAACATTGTATATACCCCAAAATGATATCAATATAACCATCACTTTGTGGTGCAAAAAACTAGCCCTCACGCCGCCCCATTCCCGAAACATGAAAACGCCGCGGCTTTCGGATCTCGGAAAGTGGCGACACAAGCAAATTATTTTTATTATTTTTTTTTACAAATTTCAGAATTTTTTTTTCCATCACTTAAATATAAATCCTATAAATCGTCACTTAAGTAGAACAGATGAAGCTTTACTACCTCCTGCTCCAGCTCCAGCACTTCACCGCTGCCGCTGATCTTTAGTCACTGGCTTCAAGGGTGACATCATGACTGCAGCTCTGCAGCCAATCACTTGGCTCAGTGGCCCACGCTGACAGAGCTTCTAAGCTCAGTGATTGGCTGCAGCAATGATGTATGCTGAAGTTGAGCCATCACCCCTGCAGCCAGTCACAATAGAGCACAGGAAGCGCTGATGATCCAGAGCTGGAGCAGCAGGAGAAAGTAAAGCTCTGTGTGTTTTCTCTACCACTGGGAACCTCCTATATATTACATAAAAACATTCCTGAAAACCCCTTTAATCTGACTTTATAGAAAAAGTCTATATCCGGCTACTGTCCTCCCCTCATGAATCACAAAATATGCCAAGTGTGAACAACTCCTGTCCCCAAATGAGGACTTGCAGGCGATCAGTTGATAGTCGGGGGTCTGGCAGTGAACACCCTCAGCAATCAGCTGTGTTTTGCTGGACGTAGTGGCCTCTCCAGGACACATGTGGTATTACATGGTTCGCTTTCAAAATAATATGTAATATGTAATACATGATATCTTGAAGTCTTCCAGAAGAAGATATTGGCAGACAGGTAATGACTTATTACCTACCAGCCATTGTCTCCTTTATCACTCGCTAGTTCTTATACACATTTGGATGATTTCACATCTTCATTGGAAGCCGTATTAGGAACCTCCATCGCAGATTTTATCATACAGGACGAGTTCTCAGCCATCAGCTATTTGGCCATTGTTCACATGACGTAAGCCTATGTTATATACAGCGATATGCAGCAGGATACACGAGATCCAGGGAAATATCCAATCGCCAGAAATGGGGTCAGGAATGGTATGTGTGGCCTTCTCATCCCCCAATCCTGGTATGTGTGGCCCCCTCATCCCCCAATCCTGGTATGCATGGCCCCCTCATCCCCCAATCCTGGTATGTATGGCCTCCTCACCCCCCAATCCTGGTATGTGTGGCTCCATCACTGCACACACAAAAAATAAACACTTATACTCCCCTTCCTTCCTCACCTCTGCTCCAGAGCTGCTGTCTTCTGTCTGCCAGCAGCTCATGTTGGTATCTGAGCAGCACGCGCTCTCAGTTGTCGAGGTGAGCTGCTGCTGCTGCCGGCATATTCACTTCTCTCCACACCGGGACTATGAGCGTTGACAAGCGTGAATATGCATTCTCTTTAGTAGCGGGCACTGTAAGCAGGAGCCACGGCTCAGCGCTCCTCCGTGCCCGCTACTAAAGAGAATGAATATTCCCTCTTCTCCACGCCCATGGAAGTGGAGAAGAGGGAATATTCATGTCCCTTTAGCAGCGGGCACACGTGGTAGCTACAGCAGCCGCTACTGGGTGTACCCGCTCCTCCGCCGCCGCAGCCTGCCACCCCCCCCCCAATACTCACCTATCCTCCTCGCTCCCCCGAGGCTCACGGGCCCCATAGCAGTGGTGTGGCCTGCCACCATTGGCGGTACGTCACTGATTATGGCTTACAGCCAATGAAATCACAAAAGTCATTATCTCAGTAAATTAGAATACTTTATAACATCAGCCTGAAAAATGTTTTTAAAATCCGAAATGTTGGCCTACTGAAATGTATGTTTAGTAAATGCACTCAATACTTGGTCAGGGCTCCTTTTGCATCAATTACTGCATCAATGCGGCGTGGCATGGAGGCGATCAGCCTGTGGCACTGCTGAGGTGTTATGGAAGCCCAGGTGGCTTTGATAGCAGCCTTCAGCTCGTCTGCTTTGTTGGGTTTGGTGTCTCTTATCTTCCTCTTGACAATACCCCATAGATTCTCTATAATAGATTCTCTATGGGGTTAAGGTCATTTGAGTTTGCTGACCAATTAAGCACAGTGATACTGTTGTGTGTAAACCAGGTATTGGTACTTTTGGCAGTGTGGACAGGTGCCAAGTCCTGCTGGAGAATGAAATTTCCATCTCCAAAAAGCTTCTCGGCAGAGGGAAGCATGAAGTGCTGTAAAATTTCCTGGTAGACGGCTGCGCTGACTTAGGTGTTGATAAAACACAGTGGACCTCCACCAGCAGATGACATGGCTCTCCAAGCCATCACTAATTGTGGAAACTTCACACTAGACCTCCAGCAGCTTGGATTGTGGCCTCTCCACTCTTCCTCCAGACTCTGGGACCTTGATTTCCAAAGGAAAATTGGAACTCTGGGACCTTGTGGATGGTGTCAATGACTGCCTTCTTGGCATTTGTCAAGTCAGCAGTCTTCCCCATGATTGTGGAGCCTACTGAAACAGACTATGTGACATTTTTAAACACTTAGGAAGCCGTTGCAGGTGTTTTTTGTTCATTATTCTAATTTACTGAGATAATAACTTTAGTGTTTTCATTGGCTGTAAGCCATAATCCTCTACATTAACAGAAATAAACACTAGAAATAGATCACTCTGTCTGTAATGACTCTATATAATATATGAGTTTCACTTTTTGTATTGAAGAACTGAAATAAATTAACTTTTTGATGATATTGTAATTTAGTGAGATGCACCTGCATATGATGACTGTTGCCCCCAGTGGAATATATGCGGTGTCTATTTTGGGATATTTTAGTATACTCATGATGATACTATAGACAGCCATTATACCTGGAATGGCCCCTTCCTTGCGTGCCTTGCTTTTTTTCGCTTACATGTCTAACAATCACATATGTGTTGTGTCCCTTCCCCCATCATCCTATTCTTCTATTGCTGAATAAATATGATAGATTTTATACTCCCTGGACTCCTTTGATGGTCTTTCACCCTGCGGGGTTTTCTTTCATATATGGACTCACTGTGTGGTGGTGATGGTAGAGGACATTGTGTAGCAGGATCATTTTGGCCTTGTATAGTAGTAATTTTGGGAATATTGGTCTTTGTATAGTGTATTTTAGATTAGTAACAGTGGTATACTGTAATCATATATGTATAAATCCTCTTTTAAGTGGCAGGGAGGTTATATGGGGAAACATGTACTTTGGGGCTGGGGTCCCTGATCTCTTAGGACCCCAGCAACGCTCCTGCACTCGGGAAAAACAGGGTCTGGAGACCACTTTAATATGATCATTTTACGGATATGACGCCAAAGAAACTAATGAAGTGCTTTGCAAAGTGCCATAATTTTCACAATTCTGAAAATAAATTGTAAGTTTAGTTCCACTATAAGTGATGTTAATTCTGTTATGAGAGCTAACCTTCTGAGACAATTTATCAATGCAGTGTGTGAATTGTCACATTAAGCTTTGCTACATCTATACATAGTGACGTTCAGGATCAAAATGCTGCAGGTCCCATCTCTTCTACAGAACAATCCCATGGAAATAAAGCTGATCATTTTATCAGATGGGATCATTAGAACTTACCTGGTTGGATCCTTTGTTTCTGGTGGTTTCTTTCCCAGGTCGTCATTAAGGCCCTTTACAATAAGCTCCAAAAACTCATCGGACTTTCTGAATCTTTCAAGCGTTTTCTCCATCACAGAAAGGACAGAAAGGAGGCGCTTATCCTGGCAGAAGAGAATCACAGATATATTGTTCTACATCTTCCAGATGTTTGGATTTATCTACAGACTAATGATTAATCTCGCATGAAGAATGATAATATTATCAGAGATCACAATTTTGGGGTAAAATTATTCAATTTTAAATATATATATATATAGCAATTACATTATTCTGACAAGAGCAATTTTTTGTTTTTTTCCTCCCTTTTTCCCAAAAAATATAACTTTGTTTTTTCATTAACATAGACGGAGGGCTTGTGTTTTGTGGGACTAGTTGTTGTTTGGAATGACAACATTCAATTTAGCACATAAAGTATTGAAAAATGGGGGAAAAAATCAAAGTAAGGTTATTATTTTTGTTTTCGTTACAGCATTGACCCGACGTGTAATAGATTTATATATAATGAAAGATTGTACTTATGTCAATGCAGCAGTAACAAATATTGTTTTACGCTTTTTCTTTTTTATAGTTTCCAGAAAACCGCAAAACCTTCAGCAGAAAATGACATGAATGAGAACATCTGCCCGGCTTGTACCGGATCCGGGGGTGTTACGTACAAGGCGAAGTCCCCAGAATAAGGATTTGCTTCATTTTGGTGCAGAGTTTCTAGTAGTTTCTGGTTACTACTGTTACAGGCAGATGCCGTCTGCATAATACAGCCAGCACCGCCTCAACCCCCTCCCATGCATGTGGACCCCGGCACAAACACTCCGGTACATCCTTTTATGCTAAGACATTAGTAAATCTACAATTATCACACACAACTTATATACAGAAACCTCCCAACCGTCCCCGATCCAATGGGACTGTCCGGCTGTCGCTGGAGGTCGGGGCTACGTCCTGACGAGCTGTGTTCTGTCAGGACAGTCTGTGTAGAACAAGAACGTCTCAGGTCGTGCTGCTGTGATCGCTCCTGGAGAGGGGCAGCATCTGCTCCGCACGCCTCATACACACCCGGCTCCGCTCCGTACACCGCGTACACACACGGCTCCGCTCCGTACGCCGCGTACACGCCCGGCTCCGCTCCGTACGCCGCGTACACGCGCTGCTCCGCTCCGCACGCCTCGTACACGCCCGGCTCCGCTCCGCACGCCTCGTACACGCGCTGCTCCGCACGCCTCGTACACGCGCGGCTCCGCTCCGTACGCCTCGTACACGCGCGGCTCCGCTCCGTACGCCTCGTACACGCGCGGCTCCGCTCCGTACGCCTCGTACACGCGCGGCTCCGCTCCGTACGCCTCGTACACGCGCGGCTCCGCTCCGTACGCCTCGTACACGCGCGGCTCCGCTCCGTACGCCTCGTACACGCGCGGCTCCGCTCCGTACGCCTCGTACACGCGCGGCTCCGCTCCGTACGCCTCGTACACGCGCGGCTCCGCTCCGTACGCCTCGTACACGCGCGGCTCCGCTCCGTACGCCTCGTACACGCGCGGCTCCGCTCCGTACACCTCGTACACGCGCGGCTCCGCTCCGTACACCTCGTACACGCGCGGCTCCGCTCCGTACACCTCGTACACGCGCGGCTCCGCTCCGTACACCTCGTACA
Source organism: Phyllobates terribilis (assembly GCF_046119375.1). NCBI lineage: Eukaryota > Metazoa > Chordata > Amphibia > Anura > Dendrobatidae > Phyllobates > Phyllobates terribilis. The sequence continues at coordinate 17,526 of NW_027363621.1, forward strand.
CGCGCGGCTCCGCTCCGTACACACGCGGCTCCGCTCCGTACACCTCGTACACACGCGGCTCCGCTCCGTACACCTCGTACACACGGCTCTGCTCCGTACACCTCGTACACACGCGGCTCTGCTCCGTACACCTCGTACACACGCGGCTCCGCTCCGTACACCTCGTACACGCGCGGCTCCGCTCCGTACACCTCGTACACGCGCGGCTCCGCTCCGTACACCTCGTACACGCGCGGCTCCGCTCCGTACACCTCGTACACGCGCGGCTCCGCTCCGTACACCTCGTACACGCGCGGCTCCGCTCCGTACACCTCGTACACGCGCGGCTCCGCTCCGTACACCTCGTACACACGGCTCTGCTCCGTACACCTCGTACACACGCGGCTCTGCTCCGTACACCTCGTACACGCGCGGCTCTGCTCCGTACACCTCGTACACGCGCGGCTCCGCTCCGTACACCTCGTACACGCGCGGCTCCGCTCCGTACACCTCGTACACGCGCGGCTCCGCTCCGTACACCTCGTACACGCGCGGCTCCGCTCCGTACACCTCGTACACGCGCGGCTCTGCTCCGTAAACCTCGTACACACGCGGCTCTGCTCCGTACACCTCGTACACACGCGGCTCTGCTCCGTACACCTCGTACACACGCGGCTCTGCTCCGTACACCTCGTACACACGCGGCTCTGCTCCGTACACCTCGTACACACGCGGCTCTGCTCCGTACACCTCGTACACACGCGGCTCTGCTCCGTACACCTCGTACACACGCGGCTCTGCTCCGTACACCTCGTACACACGCGGCTCTGCTCCGTACACCTCGTACACACGCGGCTCCGCTCCTTACACCTCGTACACACGCGGCTCCGCTCCGTACACCTCGTACACACGCGGCTCCGCTCCGTACACCTCGTACACACGGCTCTGCTCCGTACACCTCGTACACACGCGGCTCTGCTCCGTACACCTCGTACACACGCGGCTCTGCTCCGTACACCTCGTACACACGCGGCTCTGCTCCGTACACCTCGTACACGCGCGGCTCTGCTCCGTACACCTCGTACACACGCGGCTCTGCTCCGTACACCTCGTACACGCGCGGCTCTGCTCCGTACACCTCGTACACACACGGCTCCGCTCCGTACACCTCGTACACACGCGGCTCCGCTCCGTACACCTCGTACACACACGGCTCTGCTACATCCACACTGTAAACCCCTCCTGACCCCACACATAAACTTCAGCTCATCCAGCACCATGACAACCAGCACAGCAGAGTCCTGCATCCACTGAGGCCCCTGATCATGTGACCCCTGACTCCTCCCCTCCTGTGACCTCATCACAGCTCCTGTGCGCACAGAGCAGCCATATATGTGGTGGCGGCTCTGCAGGAGGAGGTATGTGGAGACCACCATTACTGGGCGCATTAACCCCTTCAGCACGGAGACTCTTTTGGGGTCTCTGTGTGGTGTGAACACTTGCAGAGGTGTAGCTAGGTGTTCAGCTCCGGGGGGCGCAGTATCTGAGTGGTCTCTTACTGGTAACCCATGATCATACTATGCTGGTGCAGCCTATTACTGGAGATGACCGCGCTGTAACTGAAAGAAAAATCTCCACAAAGTCCCTCACTATTCCCGCCATACAGTGACATCTAGTGGTAGATACCGGTCCTGCAGGACTTATAGACTATACAGCACAGTTGCAGATAATCACAGCTGATGTTCTTTCTGATGGACTCGTTCACTTTTCCATCTTTCTCAGAAAGACATTGTGACTTCTCCAGCCAGGACTCGTCTGCGGAGATTACAGCACAGACACATCTGACTCCTCACCACCGTCCCCATCTATTCCCAACCTGAACAATCTCCGCATCCTACTCGCCTCTCCCCCGCTCCCCTGCAGGGCATCGTCGTCTTCTGAAGACTGTAGCTGACTTCAGTGTCCAAGCAACGGGGGTGAACGACATCACTGCGATGCGCCCAGTCACATGCACGCCACCGTCACTGCTGGCCCTTGATTGGCCGGCAGCGTGTATTGTGGCACATGGACCCGGCAAGTTTGTGCTCTGTAATACACTCCGGTGTCATTGTATTGAAGACACTGTGTCTGTGAATTCGCACACTCAATATCTTCAATAAAGCGGCGCCGTAATGCGGCATGCACATGCGCTGACTCTGGAAACAAATAGTGCAGGCTTCGGACAGAAGGACACAATCACCATTATATATATGTTACCAGTCTTATATACACATGTATACAGCCGTTTCCTTTATTCATATGCACACACCAGTGCTACAAGCGTTTCTCACTAAATTAGAATATCATCAAAAAGTTAGTTTATTTCAGTTCTTCAATACAAAAAGTGAAACTCCTATATTATATAGAGTCATTACACACAGAGTGATCTATTATATAGAGTCATTACACACAGAGGGATCTATTATATAGAGTCATTACACACAGAGTGATCTATTATATAGAGTCATTACACACAGAGGGATCTATTATATAGAGTCATTACACACAGAGTGATCTATTATATAGAGTCATTACACAGAGGGATCTATTATATAGAGTCATTACACACAGAGGGATCTATTATATAGAGTCATTACACACAGAGGGATCTATTATATAGAGTCATTACACACAGAGTGATCTATTATATAGAGTCATTACACACAGAGGGATCTATTATATAGAGTCATTACACACAGAGGGATCTATTATATACAGTCATTACACACAGAGGGGTCTATTATATAGAGTCATTACACACAGAGGGGTCTATTATATAGAGTCATTACACACAGAGGGATCTATTATATACAGTCATTACACACAGAGTGATCTATTATATAGAGTCATTACACACAGAGGGATCTATTATATAGAGTCATTACACACAGAGGGATCTATTATATACAGTCATTACACACAGAGTGATCTATTATATAGAGTCATTACACAGAGGGATCTATTATATAGAGTCATTACACGCAGAGGGATCTATTATATAGAGTCATTACATACAGAGTGATCTATTATATAGAGTCATTACACACAGAGGGATCTATTATATAGAGTCATTACACACAGAGGGATCTATTATATAAAGTCATTACACACAGGGATCTATTATATAGAGTCATTACACACAGAGGGATCTATTATATAGAGTCATTACACACAGAGGGATCTATTATAGAGCCTCATTACACACAGAGGGATCTATTATATAGAGTCATTACACACAGAGGGATTTATTATATAGAGTCATTACACACAGAGTGATCTATTATATAGAGTCATTACACACAGAGGGATCTATTATATAGAGTCATTACACACAGAGAGATCTATTATATAGAGTCATTACACACCGAGGGGTCTATTATATAGAGTCATTACACACAGAGGGATCTATTATATAGAGTCATTACACACAGAGGGATCTATTATATAGAGGCATTCCAGACAGAGAGATCTATTATATAGAGTCATTACACACAGAGGGATCTATTATATAGAGTCATTACACACAGAGGGATCTATTATATAGAGTCATTACACACAGAGGGATCTATTATATAGAGTCATTACACACAGAGGGATCTATTATATAGAGTCATTACACACTGAGAGATCTATTATATAGAGTCATTACACACAGAGGGATCTATTATATAAAGTCATTACACACAGGGATCTATTATATAGAGTCATTACACACAGAGGGATCTATTATATAGAGTCATTACACACAGAGGGATCTATTATAGAGCCTCATTACACACAGAGGGATCTATTATATAGAGTCATTACACACAGAGGGATTTATTATATAGAGTCATTACACACAGAGTGATCTATTATATAGAGTCATTACACACAGAGGGATCTATTATATAGAGTCATTACACACAGAGAGATCTATTATATAGAGTCATTACACACCGAGGGGTCTATTATATAGAGTCATTACACACAGAGGGATCTATTATATAGAGTCATTACACACAGAGGGATCTATTATATAGAGGCATTCCAGACAGAGAGATCTATTATATAGAGTCATTACACACAGAGGGATCTATTATATAGAGTCATTACACACAGAGGGATCTATTATATAGAGTCATTACACACAGAGGGATCTATTATATAGAGTCATTACACACAGAGGGATCTATTATATAGAGTCATTACACACAGAGGGATCTATTATATAAAGTCATTACACACAGGGATCTATTATATAGAGTCATTACACACAGAGGGATCTATTATATAGAGTCATTACACACAGAGGGATCTATTATAGAGCCTCATTACACACAGAGGGATCTATTATATAGAGTTATTACACACAGAGGGATTTATTATATAGAGTCATTACACACAGAGTGATCTATTATATAGAGTCATTACACACAGAGGGATCTATTATATAGAGTCATTACACACCGAGGGGTCTATTATATAGAGTCATTACACACAGAGGGATCTATTATATAGAGTCATTACACACAGAGGGATCTATTATATAGAGTCATTACACACAGAGAGATCTATTATATAGAGTCATTACACACCGAGGGGTCTATTATATAGAGTCATTACACACAGAGGGATCTATTATATAAAGTCATTACACACAGAGGGATCTATTATATAGAGTCATTACACACAGAGGGATCTATTATATAGAGTCATTACACACAGAGGGATCTATTATATAGAGTCATTACACACAGAGGGATCTATTATATAAAGTCATTACACACAGGGATCTATTATATAGAGTCATTACACACAGGGATCTATTATATAGAGTCATTACAGACAGAGAGATCTATTATATAGAGTCATTACACACAGAGGGATCTATTAGATAGAGTCATTACACACAGAGGGATCTATTAGATAGAGTCATTACACACAGAGGGATCTATTATATAGAGTCATTACACACAGAGGGATCTATTATATAAAGTCATTACACACAGGGATCTATTATATAGAGTCATTACACACAGAGGGATCTATTATAGAGCCTCATTACACACAGAGGGATCTATTATATAGAGTCATTACACACAGAGGGATCTATTATATAGTCATTACACACAGAGTGATCTATTATATAGAGTCATTACACACAGAGGGATCTATTATATAGAGTCATTACACACAGAGATATCTATTATATAGAGTCATTACACACCGAGGGGTCTATTATATAGAGTCATTACACACAGAGGGATCTATTATATAGAGTCATTACACACAGAGGGATCTATTATATAGAGTCATTACACACAGAGGGATCTATTATATTGAGTCATTACACACAGAGGGATCTATTATATAGAGTCATTACACACAGAGGGATCTATTATATAGAGTCATTACAGACAGAGAGATCTATTATACACTGTCTATTTGTATGGTAAATTACATAGCCAAACTAAATTGGGAGGCACTAATTTACTGCATATAGATTTCCAAGTGACTTTATATTTGCATAATTTCTTAAAGGGGTCTAGTGATAAAATGTCTTTATTGTAAATTTTTATTTCCATCCACCAAAGAACTGGCTACAAACTCCCAATTTACTTTGGCTATGTAATTTACCATGCAAATAGACAGCGTGTCTGAAACTGTTAACACATCAGGATGACAATCTGAGTGTCAGATATTAAAAGTAAAACACCCCTGTAGTTTGTGTGCGAAATAGCCATAGTAATAATAATAAAAAAAAAATCTTATTCCTATCAGGATTTGAAATCTAACACTGCAGCTTTAGAGACTGGTGCCTTACTATTGTGCTATCCAGTCAAGTGATACTAACTGATACCTTTTCTTGTCTTATGAGATCAACCATGAAAATACTCAGGATGACTAAAAGTCTTTATGATTCTGAAGTTTGAAGTAAGTCACACATCAGACTCACACATCAGAATTAAATATCATTTGAATTTGGCTTGCTTTCAGTCTGTGCATAAGTCCCAATGAGTTTTAGACAAGTGTGCACTGAAAATAATGTAACCAAATAGAACTCCTATATTTTTACAGCTGAGTTTATAGTTCAGTGGTTAGTGCACTGGCTTTGGGACACAGAATTTTGGGGTCAAGTCCCAACAGCGAACAGTTAATTTTTTTTTATTATTATTATTACAGTTGTCAAAGTCACTTGTCAGAATCACTCGTCAAAATCACTTGTCAGAATCACTCGTCAAAATCACTTGTCAGAATCACTCATCAAAATCACTTGTCAGAATCACTCGTCAAAATCACTTGTCAGAATCACTCATCAAAATCACTTGTCAGAATCACTCGTCAAAATCACTTGTCAGAATCATTTGTCAAAATCACTTGTCAAAATCACTTGTCAGAATCACTCGTCAAAATCACTTGTCAGAATCACTCGTCAACATCACTAGTCAGAATCACTCATCAAAATCACTTGTCAGAATCACTCATCAAAATCACTTGTCAGAATCACTCGTCAAAATCACTTGTCAGAATCATTTGTCAAAATCACTTGTCAGAATCACTCATCAAAATCACTTGTCAGAATCACTCGTCAAAATCACTTGTCAGAATCATTTGTCAAAATCACTTGTCAGAATCACTCGTCAAAATCACTTGTCAGAATCACTCGTCAAAATCACTTGTCAGAATCACTCGTTAAAATCACTTGTCAGAATCACTCATCAAAATCACTTGTCAGAATCACTCATCAAAATCACTTGTCATGTTGGAACGTCCAAGTACGTCCCATGCGCAGCTTCCGGGCTGATGAGTGCAAATTTGCCTCCAGTATTTGCTGATAACGTGCTGCATTCATCTTTCCTTCAACTTTTACCAAGTTTCCTGTGCCTTTGTAGCTCGCACAATCCCAAAACATAAGCGATCCACCTCCGTGCTTTACAGTAGGAATGGTGTTCCTTTCATCATAGGCCTTGTTGACCTCTATCTAAATGTAATGTTTATGTTTGTGGCCAAAAAGTTCAATTTTGGTCTCATCACTCCAAATTACCTTGTTCCAGAAGTTTTGAGGCTTGTCTCTGTGCTGTTTGGCGTATTGTAGGCGAGATGCTTTGTGGCATTTGCACAGTAATGGCTTTCTTCTGGCGACCATGCACCCATTTTTCTTTAATTGCCTCCTTATTGTGCATCTTGAAACAGCCACCCCGCTAGTTTTCATAGAGTCATGAATTACAGCTGATGTTATTTGTGGGTTTTTCTTTGAATCCCAAACAATTTTCCTGGCAGTTGTGGCTGAAATTTTTGTTGGTCTACCTGACCATGGTTTGGTTTTTACAGAGCCCCTTATTTTCCATTTGTTATTCATAGTTTGAATGCTGCTGACTGGCATTATCAATTCCTTGGCTATTTTTTTTTGTATCCCTTTCTTGTGTTATATAGTTCAACTACCTTTTCTCGTAGATCCGTTGACAATTCTTTTCACTCACAATCCAGAAACGTCAGTGGCTGGATGAAAGATGCAAGAGTCTGTCTGGATCCCAGAAACTCACTCAGCTTTTATGCACACACACTGATTACAAGCACACAGGTTACAGGTGAGGATGTTACCTTTAGTTGCCATTCAAACCCATTTGTGTCAAATTTTGTGCATGTTATCAGGCCAAAATCACCAGGGTATGTGAACTTTTGATCAGGGTTATTTGGATGTTTTGGGTTGTCATAAAGATTTAAATGAGACGCGAATTAGCGTTATGGAAGATGAGTCTATGAGAAACATATTCAGCTACAGACTCCAAGGAAGAAACTGCTTGTGGTCTGTGGTCTAAAATATATAGGTTTTATTACTAGATGTAAAGAAGAAAACTAGATACTGTAAAATAATATATCTCCTCATATGTTTCCCTTATTATCTCCAGTAATTGTATTATCACACAGGATTTTTATAATGTTACATCGTCTCATCTTCTTCTCATTCAGGTCTCTACAATATCGGACCCTCTCAGTGAATATCTTCTATATAAGAGAATTTTCCTGATTTACCCATCAAGGATGGTTATGGACAGAGACAAGATGGCGGAGAGGATATTACACCTCACTCTAGAGATCCTCTTCCGGCTTACTGGAGAGGTGAGAGATTCTGATGACGTCACATTACATCATTCTTATCTATGGGAATAACAGATGGACAGAACTGGAGAGGTGAGGACTCTGGAAATGTCTGGAGTGAGATTTATTAATGTGTCTCTCCATTACCAGGATTATACAGTAGTGAAGAAGACCTCTAGTGAGCGCTGTCAGGATCCTGTGTCTGAGGGATGGGGAAGACCCCTGAGCCTAATCACAGGGCCTCCACCTCACCCCTTCATACATGAGGACATCAATGACCAGAAGATCCTAGAACTCACCTACAAGATGATTGAGCTGCTGACTGGAGAGGTGACACTGCTGGGAATGCTGGGACATTATACAGTAGTGCTATGGAGGGATCGGGGGGATGACGGTATCATTATATGTGTCAGGTTCCTATAAGGTGTCAGGATGTCGCCGTCTATTTCTCCATGGAGGAGTGGGAGTATTTAGAAGGACACAAAGATCTGTACAAGGACGTCATGATGGAGGTTCCCCAGCCCCTCACATCACCAGGTAATAGACAGGACTATAATTATCTGTATGTAAAGAATGAATTCAGTCCTTGTATGTGTTTCCTCCAGATCGATCCAGTAAGAGGACAACACCAGAGAGATGCCCCCGTCCTTTTCTTCCACAGGACTGTAAACAAGAAGATCCCAATGTTCCTCAGGATCATCAGGTAGATGGAGAGAGGGTGTCATGAGATCTCCCCTATGATGTGTAGACGGCTGTGAAGGTCTTGTGCTCAGTCTTGTTTTATCCACCAGTATTATATGTTTTATACTTGTGTAATGAGAACGGTGGAGATGGCAGGATTAGAGCTGATCATAGATGTGACTTCTTATCTGTTTGTGACTTTTACAATATTTGTTTCAGGGTGAAGATCTGACCCATATTAATACTACAGAGACATATGTAAGGGGTGATGAGCGGTGTAAAGAGGGGATTCCTACATATGACCACCCAGGTGAGTAGTAACCACTAAATGTAGAAAAGTCACAGATTCTTCTCAGTCACCGGCTGTGGCTGCTTTATAGGTCGTGTGATCACCATTTTTCCATTAAAGTACAACATTCTCTTCCACCGAAAACTGTTCAAATGACTTTGTGAATTATGAAAGCCCTTTTCTATAGAACTTACAACCTGGAGGATCCACCTCCCCCCTGGGATTAGGAGATGCTGACCTTTAACTGCCCAGATCTGTAAATCCATTCACTGCTCTGACAAATTATTATATATCTCCAAAACTTATATTTTCCAAATTTCACAGACTAATCCAATTGGAGTAAATGGTAAAAATTAACTTTTATTTTTTCACGATTAAAACTAGAAATATAGTAGCAAAATGTAAAAATTATTGACTCAATGGTCCCAGAACTGAAAGTCAGCTAGGATATTAGTAGTAAAGAGTTTGTCACTCAAGATTATTGCAATATATATCAATTATGTTTGTTTAATCAGGATAATAGATCTTCCTACCGTTTCTATGTAACAGAACAATTTATTCAGGAGAACTGTGAATAAATTCACTGTGGTAAGCTTTAAAATTCATGAAGCCGACACATTGGCAGTTTCTCTTATCTTGTGCTTATAGCAGCAGTTATAGGATATTGAGAGATTCTCTTGCTTTATCCCTAATCTTTTCAGCAATCATATAGTACAATAGACAGTCTCCTAGATAATGCCAATCATTAGAGCCTGTTAGCTGAACTTCTCATATTATAGCATTAGCGATGAGGATGAAGCTATCGTGATGGACGTCCATAGCTGCTGCTACTGTGGGGAAAATAAGTATTTGATACACTGCTGATTTTGCAAGTTTATCGTAGGTACACTTCACCTGTGAGAGACAGAATCTTAAAAAAAATCCAGAAAATCACATTGTATGATTTTTAAATAATTAAACTGTATTTTATTGCATTAAATAAGTATTTGATCACCTACCAACCAGCAAGAATTCTGTTCTCTCACAGACCTGTTAGTTTTTCTTTCAGAAGCCCTCCTACTCTGCACTCCTCACCTGTATTTATTGTACCTGTTTGAACTCGTTACCTGTATAAAAGACACCTGTCCACACACTCAATCAATCAATCACACTCCAATCTCTCCCCCATGGCCAAGACCAAAGAGATGTCTAAGGACACCTGTAGACCTGCACAAGGCTGGGATTGGCTACAGGACAATAGGCAAGCAGCTTGGTGAGTAGTGATGAGCGAATTTATTCGAAATCCAATCTTACAACCTAAGGTTATGTGCCCTCAATGCAGAAACGAAGCAGAAAATTTCCGCTTCATTTCTGCATCTCCTTGCCAGAAAAAACGCGTGCGGAATCTAACACTTGTTTTTGGCGCGTTTTTGACATGCGGAATTGCCATGCGTTTTTCTAATGCATTGAGTAGGCAATTCCGCATGCATAAACGCAAAAATAATGGAGATGCTGCGGAATTTCCCGCACATAAAATCCCCTGCGGAAAATTAAGCAGCATAGGCACAGAACATGCGGATTGTCATTGGGACCCATGGGGCACGTATTACCAAGTGTTTTTCAAGCGTTTCCACAGCAAAAACGCTTGAAAAACGCATTGTGGGCACGCAGCCTCAATTTGATACGAATATGGCACATTCGGATTCATGATCGGAAATGCAAGCAAAATTTCTTAAAATTGGAAAAAATCGGCAAAGTTCGGGGAATAAATGCGGGAACGTGATTGCGGGGCAACTGCAGCGTTTTGAACAGTTTGGCTAGCATAGTGCTTGTTTATGATGAGCGGGGGGATGTGGCAGATGAGTGGGGTGATAGATCAGTGGTGCGCTTGTAATTTTTTTATTTATTTATTTTGTCCTGTAGCCGGTAACTTTAAGTCAGGAATGCGTGGCTAGCCAGTCAGAGCGCAGGAAGCATCCACAGTGTCCAGATACAAGGGCTTCTGCAATTGGCTGCTGAAATCACATTTCCTCTCGATATAAAAACCGGCCAAGTTCCCTCAGCGCCATTTTATCCATGTTACTGAAGGACACAGACGCTGCTGAGTGTGCGCCCTTGTACTGAAAGATATTAGCTAGATACATGGGTTCTTGTTTGGAAGTCAGATAGTGTAACATAGTAACGTAGGTTGAATAAAGACCTAGATCCATCAAGTTCAACCTTTCTCCCCCAATTGTACTCCCCATACCAACACTACACTAACTTACTGGAACTAGGCCTCACAAATGGATTACCATTTTTATTATTACTGCACTATTACAATTACAAATAACCATAAATAATTTTTAATTAGTTTTATTTTTTGTATTACTGTTATTGTATTACTAAAATCCCTGTACCTAAATCTTTTGATCCAGAAGAAGGCAAAAAACCAAGGATACATTCAGCCAATTTGCATCATGGGGAAAAATTCCTTCTTGACCCCGAGAAAGGCGATCAGTACAGGAACCCTGGATCAAATGTACTACTATAGGTGTAACATTTTGTCTAATTTAACTCTAGGACACCATATTACCTGTAGCGAGGAAATCATCCAGCCCTTTTTTGAAAGCTGTTATAGTGTCGGCCATTACTACCTCCTGTAGTAGGGCATTCCGCAGTCCGACTGCTCTGACTGTAAAGAACCCTTTACTGTTTAGGTGCCGGAATCGCCTTTCTTCCACCAGTAATGATTGCCCCCTGGTCCTTAGTCTTTGGAAGGAATAAGTCATGTGCTACACCTTTGTACTGACCACATATATTTATACATGTCAGTGAGATCCGTCGTTTTTCTAAGCTAAACAAGCTCAACTTTTCCAACCTCTCATCATATGAGAAGCCTACATCCCTTGTAATAATCTAGTTGCCACCTTTGAACTGACTCTAACTTCTGAATATCCATTTTGAAATGTGGAGCCCAAAACTGGATTCCATATTCCAGATGTGGCCTCACCAGTGATTTATAAAGGGGTAACACGTTGGGATCGCAGGATTTTATTTCTCTTTTTATACACCCTAAAATGTTGTTTGCTTTTGCGGCAGCTGCTTGACATTGAGTACTTGTAACCAGAATACCCAAATCCTTCTCCTGTTCTGTAGTCCTGAGTATACTCCAATTTAATGTATATGTAGCCATAGGATTACTCCATCCTGTGTGCATTACACTACATTTATCTACATTAAACCTCATCTGCCAAGTGTTTGTCCATTCAGTCATCTTATCCAGATCATTCTGCAATATCGTAATGTCAAGATCAGATTTCAATATCCTACATAGTTTGATATCGTCAGCAAAAACTGACGTTTTACTCACAATCCCATCCCCCAGGTCATTAATAGAGGTTAAAGAGAATTGGTCCTAGCAAAGATCCCTGCGGCCCCCCACTGCTGACTATGTCCCATTTAGAGAATGTGCCATTTATGACAACCCTTTGTTTCCTATCATTTAGCCAATTCCTTACCCATCTAAGTCCTTTCTTCTGTAGCTTCAGTATAAGGCTGTTATGTGATACAGTATCGAATGCCTTTGCAAAGTCCAAAGTATTTCCTTAAACATGCCCCATTTACGTTTGGTATCTATCCCCAGTTACCATGACATGGTCCCAGTCTACACAATTAAGCTCTTCCCTTAATTTGTTGAAATCAGCTTTCCTAAAGTTTCAGGTTTTTGCATTTCCTTTTTGAAATGTTTTATTGAATATTACATTGAAACTTATCATATTATGGTCGCTGTTTCCCAAATGCTCCCGGACCTCTAGATCTGAAATTGTATCTGGTCTATATGACAGCACCAGATCCAGCAGATTACCTCCCCTGGTTGGTTCATCTACCAGCTGAGAGAGGTCATTGTCCTGAACTGTGAATAAGAATTTGTAGCTTTTAGCACAACTGGAAGATTCTGTGTCCCATTGAAAATCTGGATAGTTAAAATCCCCCATAATAAGGACCCTATTATTATTTGCTGCATTTTTAATTTGTTCCATCATTTTGTCCTCTACCAGTTCAGCTATATTAGGAGGCTTGTAACAAACTCCTCTTAGCAGCTTTCCATTATGACCATCCCCATGTATATTTACCCAAACTGACTCTACATTGTCGCAGCTTCTCCCAATGTTATCATTGAACACGTTTTAAGTTGGATCTTACGAAAATACACATCCCTCCACCTTTTTTGTCTTTCCTATCCTTTCTAAATGTAATCCCTCCATGTTTGTCACCCAGTCATGGCTTCAGTCATGGCTTTTTCCAGCCAGGTTTCCGTAATACCTACCACATCATATTTCATGACCGACATAAGAGCCTCCAGTTCAGCCATTTTGTTTGCAAGACTTCTTGCATTTGCCAGCAGACATTTAATACAATTAGCACATTTGCTACTCCTACTCAGCTCCCTACATTCCTTGCATATCCTAGCCCCACCCTAGATGCTCTATTGCCCCTGCTGCCCCACTCTCTCTGTCTAGTCCAGGGGTCTCAAACACTGTTGCCCCTCCGGCTGCTTCTTGCGGCCCGCAGGCACATAGACCCCGTAACGATCATGGCTCTCTCCAGCAGCCGCCGACATCAGCGCAGTAGTGCAGTGTATTGCCGCGCAGAGACCGGCCCTCTGCACAGCAATACCAGTATCAGCCGCCGGCCTATCAGAGGCCAGCAGCTGACCTCTGCGCATGGCAGTGACGTCATACGCTGCTGCGCTGGGACGCAGATGTCAGCTGCTGGCGTCTGATAGGCCGGCGGCTGATACTGGTATTGCTGTGCAGAGAGCCGGTCTCTGCGCGGCAATACACTGCATTACAGCGCTGATGTCGGCGGCTGCTGGAGAGAGCCGCGATCATTACGGGGTCTGTGCCTGCGGGCCACAGGTGCAGAAAGGACGCCGAGGGAACGGAGGACAGGTGAGAATCTTTTTTTTTTTTTTCTCTGTCATGTGAAATACAGCACAGGGGACCTGTGCTCAGTATGGGGGGGGCACTGTGCGCAGTATGGGGGGACAGGGTCCCTGTGCGCAGTATGTGGGACAGAGACCCTGTGCCCAGTATGGGGGGACGGGGACCCTGAGCGCAGTATGGGGGGACGGGGACCCTGAGCGCAATATGGGGGGACGGGGACCCTTAGTGCAGTATGGGGGGATGGGGACCCTTAGCGCAGTATGGGGGGATGTGGACCCTTAGCGCAGTATGGGTGACGGACGGACCCTGTGCGCAGTATGGGGGATGGACGGACCCTGTGCGCAGTATGGGGGATGGACGGACCCTGTGTGCAGTATGGGGGGGACCTGGATGGGGGACATGTCTGCAAGATAAGGACCAGGATGGGGGACCATGTCTGCAATATGGGGGACCATGTCTGCAATATGGGGGACCTGGATGGGAGGACCATGTCTGCAATATGGGGGACCATGTCTGCAATATGGGGGACCTGGATGGGAGGACCATGTCTGCAATATGGGGGACCATGTCTGCAATATGGGGGACCATGTCTGCAATATGGGGGACCTGGATGGGGGACCATGTCTGCAATATAGGGGATCTGGATGGGAGACCATGTCTGCAAGGGGACCTGGATGGGAGACCATGCCTGCTATATTGGGACCACCTCTGCAATATGGGGGACCTGGATGGGAGACCACGTCTGCAATATGGGGGACCTGGATGGGAGACCACGTCTGCAATATGGGGGACCTGGATGGGAGATCACGTCTGCAATATGGGGGACCTGGATGAGAGACCATGTCTGCAATATGGGGAACCTGGATGGGAGACCATGTCTGCAATATGGGGAACCTGGATGGGAGACCATGTCTGCAAGATGAGGACCAATTCAAAAGGTGTATAAAAAATAAAATGGTATCACTAAAAATGTCACTTTGTCATGCAAATAATGCGGACCCCCCAAATTAAATGTTTTTCCGTGTGCGGCCCATATGCCCAGCTGAGTTTGAGATCCCTGGTCTAGTCTATCTATCCCCTTATAAGCACGCATACCCTCCCTCCCCCCAGATCCTAGTTTAAAAGCTCCTCCATCCGTCTGACCATTTTCCCCCCAGCATAGCTGCTCCCTCCCCATTGAGATGCGGCCCTTCCCTACAGTAGAATAAATCCTACAAAACAGAAGGAGTTTCTCAGAGTTACCAAGAAAATAAATTCACAATATCTAAACACAAGATCAATAGACCAACAAAACAATATTCACTGGACAAAAAAGTCATATAAAAATATTTTTTATTTTATAGCAATTAATGTAGTAAAAATTTAAAAGGGCACAAGCATAGACAAATTAAAAAACATACAACAATACAAATAAGATAAAAATGAAGCTCAAATGAGGGAATCAGGGGGTAACGCATACAGGGGAGTATGTATGATGTATTACTTATTAGCCGTAATGGGATATAGTAAAGGGAATATGTATATAATTATATAAATATAAAGTGCAAGTGCTATATATCTATCAGAATTAACATATACAGGATGTGCAGATATGTCACTAAAATATTTAGTAACTAATGAATGGTTAGTCTGATGATTACATATAGTTCATAGTCCCTTTAAGTATCCCCTTTTGAACATGATTATTTCATATGATTATATATAATTCATAGTCATTTTTAATCAAAACATCACCTCTTTTTCAAAATAACATGATTCCATTACATCCAGGAGTCAATTACATTAAATTTAATTAATTCAAAAAGGTCCTTTGTACAGGAATAAATATTGAGTAAAAACTAGGGCAAAAATCTAATTGTAAAAGAGATTATTACTGAAGTCAGCCAGCATCCACCTGCTCCCTGTCACCGGACTGGTGAGAAGGTCGGCCCAGGTCTCCATGAACCCAAACCCTTCTTTCCTGCACCAATGTCTAAGCTACTTGTTTATCTCCCTAAGCTCCCGCTGTCTATCTAGTGACGCATGTGGCACCGACAGTATTTCTTGGAGGTCCTGGCCTTCAGCTTCTCTCCTAGTTCCCCGTAATCATTTTTAAGGACCTTCCACCTCCCTCTAACTTTGTCATTAGTACCAATGTGTACCATGACTGCTGAGTTTTGCCCAAACCCACCCAGCAATCTGTGTATCCGATCCGCTATATGTTGAACCCGAGCAACCAGCAGACAACACACTGTTCGGCATTCACGGTCTCGGCGGCAGATGACTCCGTCTGTCCGCCTATTTATAGAGTCTCCTACCACCATCTGTCTGGTCTTTGCTGCACTCCTATTACCCTCCTTCCTACAACAGTCATCTTCCTGGTTGCTAGGAGCGTCCTGCTTTAGTGATCCCAGTCCTGGGATAGCAATCCTAATATCAGCCAAACAGGCATATTTACTAGGTTGTGCCAGATCAGGACTGGGCTCCCTGGCACTTTTCCCCCTACCCCTTCTTGTAACATTTACCCAGCTACATACTTCTCTATTCTGGTCTTCCCCACCTCCACCCGCCTCCATATCACTGGCCCTAACCAGCACAATCTCAGTGAGCTCTAAACTCCTGTCCAGGTTTGCAATGCTCCTGAGTGTTGCTAGCTGCACGTTTAGATCCGGTATCTGGGCTTCCAAATATGTAACTCGTTGACATCGAGCGCAGACTTTTTCACCCTCAAACGACTGTTCAAAGCATGCATACATCTCACAAGACACACACCTGGTAGCATTGCCCATGGAGCACATACTATACGGTGATAAACAATACAAGTAAAAGCAGAAAAACAAATAGAAGGTTAGTAAGGAAAACACCAAACTATGCTCTGGTGTTAAAATATGTACTTTACTGCCGCCTTTGTACTTAGCTGCAGCCTCTGGGACGCTCAATCCAGCCTCTTCACGCTCGGCAGCCTCGCTGGTTGTTTTTTGACTTGTAGTGCTTGCAATCAGCCCAGCACAGGATATGGATAATTTAAGTAGAAATGTTCAAAAATATAAAATTTAAGCCTTTTTTATTCAAAAATAATAATTGGTTTTATTCTTGGCAGATGACTGTACCAGGAGATCAGAGGGACAGCTGACATCTTCAATTTTCAAATCGGATGATCTTGAGATCCCACAGGATACAATTGAAGTGAATGCCATTACTCCAGATATACCATCATCCCTTCACAGCAAAGATCTGTCATCTGATCTTTTGAAACAGGTCCTGTCTTCTGATTCATTACCGACTACTAAGGAAAATCAAAGTCACAAAATAAGCATTAAAAAACGAACTGCTCCTAAAACAAAGAAGCCATTTTCACGTTCAAAATATGGAAATAGTTTTCCCCTCCAAAAGTCTTTTCTAAAACATCAACAATTTCACACAGCGGAGAATATATTTTCTTGTTCCAAGTGTGAGAAATGTTTTAAAGAGAAATCAGACCTTGTTAGTCACCAGAGAACTCACAAAGGGGAAAAGCCATTTTCATGTTCAGAATGTGGTAAATGTTTTGTTTGGAATTCATATCTTGTTACTCACCAGAGAACTCACACAGGGGAGAAGCCGTTTTCATGTTCCGAATGTGGGAATGTTTTAACCAGAAAGCGCATCTTCTTGGCCATCAGAAAATTCACACAGGGGAGAAGAGTTTTTCATGTTCAGAATGTGGGAAATGCTTTGTAGATAAATCAAGTCTTATCAAACATCAGAGAATTCACACAGGGGAGAAGCCTTTTTCATGTTCAGAATGTGGGAAATGTTTTACAGAGAAACCAAGTCTTACCAGACATCAGAGAACTCACACAGGGGAGAAGCGTTTTTCATGTTCAGAATGTGGGAAATGTTTTACAGAGAAATTATGTCTTATTCAACATCAGAGAACTCACACTGGTGAGAAGCCTTTTTCATGCTCAGAATGTGGGAAATCTTTTACACAGAAATCAAGTTTTGTTAGGCACCAGAGAACTCACACAGGGTAAAAGTCTTTCTCCAGTTCAGAATGTGGAAAATGTTTTGTGAATAAATCTCTTCTTAGTCACCAGAGACGTCACACAGGGTAAAAACCATTTTTATTTTCTTAATTTGAGAAATTTTTTACTTGGGGAAACAATTCTTAATAAACTTCAGAGAAGTCACACAGGGGAGAATATTTTTTAATGTTCAGAATGTTGGAATGTTTTAACTGAAAATTGTATCTTCTTAAAGGGGTTGTCCACTACTACCACAACCCCTTGTTATTCCTCATGTTTGCCTTGATTAAATAAAAACACTAATACTCAGATCCCGTGGCCTATAAGATACATTTTTAGCAAGAAACAAATCTTGCTAATAAGTGATTGGGTGTTATAGACTGGAGGCAGCTTCCTGTGACAGAGGAGAACGCTGAGACACTGCCCTTTCTGATCACTGAGAGAACTGCTCTCTCTCCTCTAGCCCCACACTTATGTAACTGATTGGTGCAGTGCAGGAAAGGAAGGAACCGGGACCATCAGAGGTTGCCTGTCCTGAGTGAGCAGCTGAAGGACCTTCTACCCGACTAGCTCAAGGATCTTTCAGATCATGTAACATTGTTTTACATATTTTCAAAAGTTGTCAGGTTTAGTTATGAAATGAGCCATTTCTTAATGATTTTGACTTTCTGAATTAAAATTTGACAGTGAGGGGGGCATGACTTGGAAGCTGAAGAAGATTGCCCCTTGACTGCAGTGCACTGGCAGCCCGTGCCCTTATTTAGCACTGTCCCATTACCCAGGTATGATAACCAGACTGCTCCAGCCATGATATGATTATTGACAAAGCCTTAGGGTCCCGTGCCCTAAACACCTTCCAGAGACTGCTCCACGGGATGTCCTAACCAGAATCCACTTCTTTCATGTTAAAGAGTACCTGCTCTTCTGCTCAAGAAGGAAAGGGTAACTCCCCAAAACCTTCAACCAAGTGAAGATTTTCTCTGATGTGTCCTCTACTAGCCTTCGCTTTTGCAGGAATCTGTCCCCATTACCTTTAGTCTCCGGGAGAACTCGATCATTTACAGATGGGGCTTCCCCTTATATCTCCTCATTAACCACAGCAATGCCTGGCACTCCATCACAACATACGAAGAGGGTAGAGACCTACTGAGACGAAGGGACCTCAACATCCCAGATCATCCTCAAGAGGAAAATTTGAACCCACGAGGCAGGGAGAATGACTGGCAAACTGTCCCTTCCAGAAAAAAGGAAAAGACGGCTGAGGTGACCTAGGCATGTATTTGGCCTATCTCGGCATCGACAAAATACTCTCCACTGAGATCCTGTTTTCTGCCTCTCAGGTTGAGTAGGTCACATAATTGACCTCTTATTTGTCTTCCTTGTCTTTAAGGTTGTTTTTTCTTTTTTGTTTAGTCTATCTGTGGTTTTAGTTAGTGTAACTGATATTCTTCTTTTTTTGTTAGTGTCTAAGTCTATCTCAGATGGTTCTTAACCCTTTACGACCTTGGATGTATCCATACGTTCAGGTCGGTAGGTACTGTGCGCGCATGATCGCCGCCGGGTGTCAACTAATTCTGACAGCTGACACCCGGCACTCAGTGACAAGAGCAGTGCCCACACCACTCCCAGTACTTTAACCCCTAAATGCTGCGATCAAGAAAAAGTGGATTAAAACGCCATTAAAAAGACGAATGTAAAGAAAAATGGTATCGCTGAAAACATCATCTTGTCTGGCAAAATAAGCCGTGATACAGCTCCCTTAGCCTAAAAATAAAAAAGTTACAGCTCTCAGGATAAAGTGATGCAAAAATAATTATTTTATCTATAAAATAGTTTGTATCATTGGGTAAAAGCGTCAAAACAAAAAAAAAGATGGTATCATAAATGTGGTATCACTGTAATCGTACCGACCCGAAGAAAAAGCTGCCTTATTAATTTTACCACACTCTGAATGGCTTAAAAAAAACAACTCCTGAACTGCTGTTTTTCGTTCATTCTGCCACCCAAAAATCGGAATAGAAAGTGATCAAAAATGTCATGTGTACGAAAATGGTACCAATAAATACGTCAGTTTGTCCCGCAAAAAACAAGCCCTTACATTACTCTGCTAGCAGAAATATGGAAAAATTATAGTTCTCAAAATATGGCGATAAAAAAACTAGTTTTTACAATAAATAGCGTCTTTTAGTGTGTGACAGTACACTGCTGCTGCTGATTTGTTCATTCTGTCTCCCAAAGATCTCAGTAAGGCTCCGTACACATCTATCCTGCACTCTGTGCTGAGCACGCAGAGTTACACCCAGGGTTTCTGTGTAGATCTCTGAAATACGTGATTCAAACAGAACCCCTGGCAGAAGATTCCCTACAATGAGGCAGAAGGAGGCACTGTGGACACCGTTCGGCCTGTGATCCGGCGGTGTCCGTCTTTTTAGGTCTGCATAAAAGCGAAGTCTGCCACAGTTTTGTGCACTTCTGAAAAAAAGGACACCACTGAACTGAGGCCAGACTGAGTTCAGAGTAACTCTGCTGCCTCCTTTTAGTTAATGGGTCCCTCTGGGTTTCATTTGAATCATGTCTCTCGGAGATTTACGTGGAAACCCCAATATAAGGGCTCAGCGTAGAGCGCAGGATAAATGTGATCCCAAATGTTATGTAAAATGTTCCCAAAAAATGCTTCAAATCAATCCATAAAAAAGCGAGTCCCTACTCAGGTCCGTCATCTGTCAATGGAAATATAGGAGGCTTCCACGTTATTGGTAGTACAAAGGCTCTGGAAGAGCGCTATGGCTCCTCGCCCCCCCAAAGGAAATTCAGTAAATTCTGCGCTCCCAAATCCAAGTACTCACCTCCCTTCTGAGCCCCAGTGTGCCTAAACCACATTTAGCATCTATATGTTTGTCATTTCTGTAGTGATGACAACCCGCCTAATTTAAGGGTGCATGTCTCCAGAAGCACGAGCTGGGCACAATGTATGGGCACTACACCGTACTGGGGAATACAATGGCAGTTTGCAGTTTTCATTCAGCAACATCCACTGCTGCTTGTTTCTGGAAAACACCCATTGAGTCAAAATCGTCACTACACCTGTAGATAAATTCCCAAAAGGGGTTATCATTTCCAAAATAGGGTAATTTGAGAGGGGATTCTGCTTTTCTAGCAGTAAGGGGCTCTGTATATGGAGTCCGCAAACTATTCTAGGAAAATCTGTGCTCCAGTAGGAAAATAGCGATCCGCCCCTCCCGAGTCTCGGTATGGCTAAGCAGTACTGTACAGCCACATATGGGGTATTTCTACATTCAGCAGAAATTGTGGGACAAATTTTGGTGCCATTTTTGTCATTTCCCCTTGTGAAAATGTAAAATCTGGGGCTAACACTAAATTTTGGTGGTAAAAATGTAA
This sequence comes from Phyllobates terribilis, assembly GCF_046119375.1. Taxonomy (NCBI): domain Eukaryota; kingdom Metazoa; phylum Chordata; class Amphibia; order Anura; family Dendrobatidae; genus Phyllobates; species Phyllobates terribilis. The sequence goes on from NW_027363621.1 coordinate 38,888, forward strand.
TTATTTTTTTCTTCACTGCCCAATGGTATAAAATTCTGTGACCCACCTGTGGTGTCAATTTGATCATTTCACCCCTAGATGAATTCATTAATAAGTTTAGTTTGTAAAATGGGGTCTCTTATGGGGATGGGTCTGCTGTTCTGGCATTTCAAGGGCTCTGCCAATGTGACATGGTACTCTCAAACCAGTACAACAAAATCTGAACTTCAATATGGCGCTTCTGACCTTTGCACTGTAGCTCAAAAGTACCATATTTTTTGGACTATAAGACACACTTTTTTCCTCCAAAATTTTGGAGGAAAGTGGGGGGTGTATCTTATAGCCCGGATAATACATTCTGGCTGTGGAGGGGGGGCGGCAGCGGAGGAGCAGGGCACAGGCAGTAGCCATATCTGGTTGCTGCTGCTCGGTGAACACTGTGCCTGCTACTAAAGAGAATGAGTATTCACTCCTCTCCACCCATGGGAATGGAGTTAAGTACAGTTATGATTGATTCAGGCTTTTCTTGAGAAAGGGGATTTTGGCTTTTGGCTTGGGTTTTTACTCTATTGGCTATAATAGCCTTCCAGTATCCTGTGAGTAAAAAAGAGACTTAGTTTTTTTTTCGTATTTATATATAATAATCCCCATATAGTGCCCCCCCAAGAGATGGAAAATACAGAGAACTGTGTCAAATCTTGCTCAGTGTGGAAGTACTTTGCTCCAGGAAAAAAAAAATGACCATGGAAAGCCACAGAAAGACTGCGGGAGAAGCGGCTCTCAGCTCCAAGATGACACCACGGTTGTCACGTTGGAGACAGATTGAGCAGGGGAGACTAGGAGGAGGGAAGTGGTGGTCAGGCTGGAGTGATTTGCCTGCACAGAAACACAGGTCTCAGCAGGTGACGATGATCTTATAGCAGCTACATCGCACCTGTGCATGGGCCCTGGAGAGGAGTCGGGTGAGGAGGAGATGGGAGAAGCAGCTGCATTAATGAAGGGGCGAAAAGTCAGCGAAACTGCATGTGACACAGTACTCACTGCCCCACAGCCTAATCTTCACCAAGATGACATACAGGTACCTGAGGAACCTACTACAATAGATGTTTTCATGGCAGTGGTACATGTAAATCCTCTATGTTTTGAATGTACAGTTTGGTGGTCTTAAAGATGAGATAGCAGATATACGTCGCAAACTGCAGAGAATACAAAACAGCAGGGGCAGTGGAAGACAGAGTCAGCGCCCCTGAGGATCAGATAGCTGATATGAGCAAGGAGAACAGGCTTGTAGAACAGCAAATATCAGCATGGCTGGCAGAAACAGATGACCTTGAAAATAGATCAAGATGCAATAATATACCACTTATTGGTGTGCCTTAAAAAAATAGAAGGCTCCTCTCCTACTGAATTCTTTGAAAACTGGAGGAAATTAAAAATTGGGCCTGAAACCTTAAACCCCCTATAGGCTGTAGAAGGAGCTCATAGGGCGCCAACCTGTCCTCTTCCTCCAGGGCTGCCACAAAGACCTGTGCTGGCTAAAACATTACACTATCAGAACAGAGATATTATCCTGCGGCAGGCAAGGGATCACCCAGATCTAATAATTAATGGATCCAAAATCTCAATCTTTCCAGATTACTCTATAGAAGTGCAGAAACAAAGAGCCAGATTCCTTGATATCAAAAAACATTTGAGAGATCTGCACGTTCTATATTCAAAGAAATACCCTGCCACGTTAAGGGTGGTAGCCGGAGGTTCTGTGCGCTTTATTCAAGATTCAAAAGAAGTCCTTCACTGGCTGAATGAGAGGCAAATACACCGGCATCAAATTCGGGATGTTACAAGTTGAAGATCCTGTGGTACAAACCCCAATTCTTCAGAAACACGATGATCTGTGAGTATATGGGAAGAAGTGTGTTGCTGCTTGTTGGACAGTTCTTTACAAATGTTGTGTTCTTCAGCTTCTATTATGATTATATCACTGTTTTATGTCTAATTGGGGTTGAATCATCCTCCAAGGAGACTTAAGTTCTAGGTGGGATTCTCCCACACGTTCAACAGTGACTGAGCCGCCATTTATTTACTTGATTATATATGGCGGGGTCAGTGGCAATAGCGGGAATGTAAGGGGTCTTTGGAGAGCCCGTTCTCCTAATGTATACCAATACTCCTGCTTCTCGTCCACATTCTCCTCTTTGTGGAGAATGGATTTGGCTCTTGGAGATGAATGCTTGCTGGGTCTTATATCTGACATCAGCTCCTGCCCAGAGCGCTATCCCATCATTCTCCTTTGTGTCTCCCTAAGCTTAATCTCCCAATGCAATACAGACCCACAGGGAAATTAACCCCTTTTGGTTACAAGTTATAGACCTTAAGGGGAAAATTGAAGGGAAACTAAAGGAGAATCTTGTGATTAATTAAAATACAACTTCCATTTTCTATGTATGGGAAGCCATGAAGGCCGACCTTAGAGGTATATTTATAACAGAAATCTCAGCAGCTGAATCCCGGACTAAGCAGCAGGATCCATTGGTGTTTCAGGAATTGGGAGATGCAGAGAGTGCGATGATTACAGATCCAACGCCGGCTGCGCAAAACAGGCTGAAACCAGCTCAGGACACGAGGAATCAGGGAACATTGCAGCCGCAGGAAGGAAGAAGATGTTTCACAAGATGCAATATTGTGAAGAGGGGGATAAAGCAGGTCACTTATAATGTGATCAAGCAATAGCGTAATCAGTTTGTAAAGGTAGAAAACAGAAAAGGTACTTTCCCAGATGAATATAATATAGGTTTATACAAAGGACATAAATTAGAAGATAGCATTTAATTTAATTCATTAAAATATCAGAATTAAAATAGAGACACAAACAAGATATATATACAGATATATATATATATAGATATAAACCACAGGTGGGCAGGTGTGAATGTCACAGCACAGAGAGGTATTACATATACATTAACAAATCTCAAGCAATGCCTCTGAACACAATGGGTAGATATACCGATCCAAACAACGTGTCCCACATGCCATCATATACGTGAGAAAAAAGGAACGGTCTCCCCCAATTCTAGTAGTTAATTCTCAGGCATCAGATCCTTTTCAGATCCAAATGACTGGAGTAAAGACAAATGTCTAACCATCATCCTGTTAAGGAAACAGGTAAGGGTGTCCTTATTTTCATGAAACTTTTCTTCCCTGTGTGGGATTCACCAGGGAATTAAACCATTCAGTTATGTAGGTCTTCAAGTCTCCTTTTGTGTAATAGTGACCTGTTCCCCGGTCCCCCTTAAATAATTCAAAAGTACCAAGCAAAACCCTTCATTTCTGAACACCACAACGTCATTTCCTCTTATTGGAACGCATTATTCTGCAGTGTGACATCACGACGCGTCACTTCCGGTGCGTCAACGATCTGCATACTGCCAGAACGCATGACTCAGAATAATAGCACGACGTGCAAGTCCTTCTATAACAAAGTCCTTCATATTCCAAACCACAGACACATGTGGCTTTATAGATGACCCCTTCACTTCTGCAATTTATGAATGATCTGATGACATATTTTTCTCCCGGGGCTTTGTTATAGAAGGATTTGCCTACATTAATGATCTTATACGCCCCACACCCACATCCTTTGTTCTTTCCAAATCTACCAATAACTTGCTTGAGGTAGATAGCAGCAAGGTGAGAACAATAATAAAACATAACTTTTGATTAAAGTGGATAAAAACGACTACAGTAGTATAAAAATAAGAACACCTCTGCTTCTCATAAATATAGATTTAAATGAACAGAGCGCTATAGTGGTGGACAATATATCTGTAAATGGAGATAGACCTGGAAGAAAAGCGTCATACAAATGCCTGAAAATGACAGTGGTCACATATAATGCATATGAAGTATAGGAGGAAATGTCAATGTTAAATACTAATTACGGATATTCATTTTATTCTGAATTCTGCACCATACATTGCATAAGATTGCATCAGCCATCGTGCTAGGGTTTCTAGATGACATGCGCTATTTGTGTATTTTTAGTTCACTACCATATACAGAAGAACAGGTGTTATGGGGGGGCCTATAAAAGCCCATGTTAGAGACAGGGGCGTGCTGGCCATTCCACAGGACACTGAACGAGGGTCTGTGTGTAAAACAGCTGCTGATGTAGGTCCAACGGACACATGGTGTCATACTGACACACGCGCTGGACACAGACAGACGCAATCCACCATCCAGGATGCCAGGGAAAGAATCTCAACTATTAAGCTAATTATGGACAAATGGACAATCACTCTGTAACCATTTAACTATTATATATAATTACTGCAATCATTCTTTTTAATGGACAATCCAAGAATAAATCTATAAATTTTTTTCATAAGAATATAGTCTTTGATTAATCACATCTGATAAGAAGTCCTCAATAGGAAAAAATACAGAAAGAAGTATTTTTTTACAGTCAACAAATCAGGGTGGAAAATAAAATTGGAAATCTCTCACCCAAAACTCAGATCCACTGAGTGAATAGGAAGTTCCTCCTCATCCAAGGCAAACAAAGGACAGAATCCTTCTTAGGTCTGGGAAGGGTAGAGACCGGCTCTATTCTGCCATATAGGTCAGTACCGTAACCCTACATGCCCCATGACTCCTGCCCTTACAAGAGCAGTCCACAGCTTTCCTGGAGCATCCACAACTTTCCAGAAGGGAAACGCGGCTCCGCTCGGTACGCCTCGTACACACGTGGCTCCGCTCGGTATGCCTCGAACACATGCGGCTTCGCTCGGTACGCCTCGTACACAGGCGGCTCCGCACGGTACGCCTCGTACACACGCGGCTCCGCTCGCCTCATTCACACGCGGCTCCCCTCCGTACGCCTCTTACACACGCGAGGCTCCGCCCCGTACGCCTCGCACACGCGCGGCTCCGCCCCGTACACCTCACACGCGCGGCTCCGCCCCATACGCCTCGTACACGTGTGGCTCCGTTCCGTACATGCGCTGCTCCACACACCTCGTATACACACGGCTCCGCTCCGTATTCCTCGTACACATGCGGCTCCGCTCCATACACCTTGTACACACACGGCTCCGCTCCGTACACCTCGTGCACACAGCTCTGCTCTGTACACCTCGTACACATGCGGCTCCGCTACGTAAACCTCGTACACATGCGGCTCTGCTCCATACACCTCGTACACACACGGCTCCGCTCTGTACACCTCGTACACACGAGGCTCAGCTCCGTACACCTCGTACACACGTGGCTCCGCTCAGTGCACCTCGTACACACGTGGCTCCGCTCCGTACACCTCGTACACACGTGGCTCCGCTCTGTACACCTCATACACATGCGGCTCCACTTCGTACACCTTGTACACATGGGGCTCCGCCCCGTACACCTCGCACATTCGCGGCTCCGCCCTGTACGCCTCTCACACGCGGCTCCGCCCCGTACGCCTCAAACACGCGCGGCTCCACCCCATACGCCTCGTACACGCGTGGCTCCGTTCCGTACACGCGCGGCTCCGCCCTGTACACCTCGTACAAGAGCGGCTCCGCACACCTCGTACACATACGGCTCTGCTCCGTACTCCTCACACGCGCGGCTCCGCCCCATAAGCCTCGCGCACGCGAGGCTCCGCCCCGCACGCCTCGCGCACACGCGGCTCCGCTCCGTACGCCTTGCACAAGCGGGGCACCGCCCCGTATGCCTCACACGCGCGGCTCCGCCCCATAGGCCTCGTACACACGTGGCTCCGTTCCCTACATGCGCGGCTCTGCCCTGTACACCTTGTACACGCGCGGCTCCGCACACCTTGTACTCACACGGCTCTGCTCCGTACTTCTCGTACACACGCGGGTCCGCTCCGTACATCTCGTACACACGCAGCTCCGCTCCGTACACCTCGTGTACACGCAGCTCAGCTCCGTACACCTCGTACACACGTGGCTCCGCTTCGTACACCTCGTACACACGTGGCTCCGCTCCGTACACCTCGTACACACACGGCTCCGCTCCGTACACCTCGTGCACACAGCTCCGCTCCGCACACCTCGTCCACGAGCGGCTCCGCACACCTCGTACACACACGGCTCCGCTCCGTACTCCTCACACGCGCGGCTCTGCTCCATACGCCTCGCACACACGCGGGGCTCCGCTCCGTACGCCTTGCACACGCGGGGCTCCGCTTCGTATGCCTCACACACGCGCGGCTCCGCCCTATACGCCGCGTACACGCGCGGCTCCGTTCCGTACATGCGCGGCTCCGCCCCGTACACCTCGTACACACACGGCTCGGCTCCGTACTTCTCGTACACACGCGGCTCCGCTCCGTTCATCTCGTACACACGCAGCTCCGCTAAGTACACCTCGTGTACACGCAGCTCAGCTCCGTACACCTCGTACACACACGGCTCCGCTCCGTACACCTCGTGCACACGGCTCCGCTCTGTACACCTCCTACACACGCGGCTCCGCTCAGTACATCTCGTACACACGAGGCTCCGTTCCGTACACCTCGTACACACGCGGCTCCGCTCCGTACTCCTCGTACACACACGGCTCCACTCCGTACACCCTCGCACACACACGGCTCCGCTCCGCACACCTCGTACACACACGGCTCCGCTCCGTACACCTCGTACACACTCGACTCCACTCCGTACACCTCGTACACACAAGGCACCGCTCCGTACACCCTCGTACACATACGGCTCCGCTCCGTACGACTTGTACCACTCGACTCCGCTCCGTACGCCTCGTACACGCACGACTCCGCTCCGTACGCCTCGTAAACGCGCGGCTCAGCTCCGTACGCCTCGCACACGTGCGGCTCCGCTCCGTACACCTCGTACACACGCGGCTCCGCTCCGTACACCTCGTACACACGCGGCTTCGCTCCGTACACCTCGTACACGCGTGGCTCCGTTCCGTACACGCGCGGCTCCGCCCCGTACACCTCGTACACGAGCGGCTCTGCACACCTCGTACACACACGGCTCCGCTCCGTACTCCTCGCACACGCGGTGCTCCGCTCCGTACGCCTTGCACACGCGGGGCTCCACCCCGTATGCCTCACACACGCGCGGCTCCGCCCCATACGCCTCGTACAGGCGCGGCTTCGCCCCGTACACCTCGTACATGCGCGGCTCCGCACACCTTGTACACACACGGCTCTGCTCCGTACTTCTCGTACACACACGGCCCCGCTCCGTACATCTCGTACACACGCAGCTCCGCTCCGTACACCTCGTACACACGCGGCTCCGCTTCGTACACCTCGTACACACGTGGCTCCACTCCATACACCTCGTACACACACGGCTCCGCTCCGTACACCTCGTACACAAGCGGCTCCGCACACCTCGTACACACACAGCTCCGCTCCGTACTCCTCACACGCGCGGCTCCGACCCATACGCCTCGCACACACGCGGCTCCGCACGCCTGGCACACGCGGGGCTCCGCTCCGTACGCCTCGCACACGCGGAGCTCCGCTCCGTACGCCTTGCACACGCGGGGCTCTGCTCCGTACGCCTCGCACACGCGGGGCTCCGCTCCGTACGCCTCGCACACGCGGGGCTCCGCCCCATACGCCTCGTACACGCGTGGCTCCGTTCCGTACATGCGCGGCTCCACCCCGTACACCTCGTACACACACGGCTCCGCTCCGTACTTCTCGTACACACGCCGCTCCGCTCCGTTCATCTCGTACACACGCAGCTCCGCTCCGTACAACTCGTGTACACGCAGCTCAGCTCCGTACACCTCGTACACACGCGGCTCCGCTTCGTACACCTCGTACACACGTGGCTCCGCTCCGTGTACCTCGTACACACACGGCTCCGCTCCGTACACCTCGTGCACACGGCTCCGCTCTGTACACCTCGTACACATGCGGCTCCGCTCTGTACACCTCGTACACACTCGGCTCCTTTCCGTACACCTCGTACACATTCGGCTCCGCTCCGTACTCCTCGTACACACACGGCTCCGCTCCCTACACCCTCGTACACACATGGCTCAACTCCGTACACCCTCGTACACACACGGCTCCGCACACCTCGTACACACACGGCTCCGCTCCGTACACCTCGTACACACACAGCTCCGCTCCGTACACCTCGTACACACATGGCTCCGCTCAGTACACCCTCGTACACATACGGCTCCGCTCCGTACACCTCGTACACACGCGGCTCCGCTCCGTACACCTCGTCACACGCGGCTCCACTCCGTACACCTCGTACACACGCGGCTCCGCTCCGTACGCCTCGTACACACGCGGCTCCGCACGCCTCGTACACACCCGGCTCCGCTCCGTACGCCTCTTACACTCGCGGCTCTGCTCCGTACGCCTCGTACACTCGCGGCTCCGCTCCGTACGCCTCGTACACACGCGGCTCCGCTCCGTATGTCTCGCACACACGCGGCTCCGCTCCGCTCCGTACGCTTCGCACACATGCGGCTCCGCTCCTTACGCCTCGTACACACGCGTCTCCGCTCCGTACGCCTCGTACACACGCGGTTCCGCTCCGTACACCTCGTACACTCGCGGCTCCGCTCCGTACACCTCATACACTCGCGGCTCCGCTCAGTACACTTCGTACACATGCGGCTCCGCTCCGTACACCTTGTACACATGCGGCTCCGCTCTGTACACATCGTACACACGCGGCTCCGCTCCGTACACCTCATACACATGCGACTCTGCTTCGTACACCTCGCACACAAGCGGCTCTGCTCCGTACACACAAGGCTCCGCTCCGTACACCTCGTACACACGCGGCTCCGCTCCGTACGCCTCGTACACACGCGGCTCCGCTCCGTACACCTCGTACACACACGGCTCTGCTCCGTACACACGTGGCTCCGCTCCGTACACCTCGTACACACGCGACTCTGCTCCGTACACACGTGGCTCCGCTTCGTACACCTCGTACACACGCGGCTCCGCTCCGTACGCCTCGTACACGCGTGGCTCCTCTCCGTACACCTCGTACACGCGCGGCTCCGCTCCGTACACCTCGTACACAAGCGGCTCCGCTCCGTACACCTCGTAAACACGCGGCTCCGCTCCGTACACCTCGTACACACGCGGCTCCCCTCTGTACACCTCGTACACACGCGGCTCCGCTCCGTACACTTCGCACACATGCGGCTCCGCTCCGTACACCTCGTACACACGAGGCTCTGCTTCGTACACCTCGCACACAAGCGGCTCTGCTCCGTACACACAAGGCTCCTCTCCGTACACCTCGTACACACGCGGCTCCGCTCCATACACCTCGCACACACGCGGCTCCGCTCCGTACACCTCGTACACACGCGACTCTGCTTCGCACACCTCGCACACAAGCGGCTCTGCTCCGTACACACAAGGCTCCGCTCCGTACACCTCGTATACACGCGGATCCGCTGCGGACGCCTCGTACACACACGGCTCCGCTCCGTACACCTCGTACACACGGCTCTGCTCCGTACACACGTGGCTCCGCTCCGTACACCTCGTACACACGCGACTCTGCTCCGTACACACGTGGCTCCGCTCCGTACACCTCGTACACACGCGGCTCCGCTCCGTACGTCTCGCACACACGCGGCTCCGCTCCGTACGCCTCGCACACACGCGGCTCCGCTCCTTACGCCTTGTACACACGCGTCTCCGCTCCATACGCCTCGTTCACACGCGGTTCCGCTCCGTACACCTCGTACACACGCGGCTCCGCTCCGTACACCTCGTACACTCGCAGCTCCGCTCAGTACACCTCGTACACACGCGGCTCCGCTCCGTACACCTCGTACACATGCGGCTCCGCTCTGTACACCTCGTACACACGCGGCTCCGCTCCGTACACCTCGTACACACGCGACTCTGCTTCGTACACCTCGCACACAAGCGGCTCTGCTCCGTACACACAAGGCTCCGCTCCGTACACCTCGTACACACGCAGCTCCGATCCGTACGCCTCGTACACATGCGGCTCCGCTCCGTACACCTCGTACACACACGGCTCTGCTCCGTACACACGTGGCTCCCCTCCGTACACCTCGTACACACGCGACTCTGCTCCGTACACACGTGGCTCCGCTCCGTACACCTCGTACACACGCGGCTCCGCTCCGTACACCTCGTACACACGCGGCTCCGCTCCGTACGCCTCGTACACGCGTGGCTCCTCTCCGTACACCTCGTACACGCGCGGCTCCGCTCCGTACACCTCGTACACAAGCGGCTCCGCTCCGGACACCTCGTAAACATGCGGCTCCGCTCCGTACACCTCGTACACATGCGGCTCCGCTCTGTACACCTCGTACACACGCGGCTCCGCTCCGTACACCTCGTACACACGCGACTCTGCTTCGTACACCTCGCACACAAGCGGCTCTGCTCCGTACACACAAGGCTCCGCTCCGTACACCTCGTACACACGCAGCTCCGCTCCTTACGCCTCGTACACACGCGGCTCCGCTCCGTACACCTCGTACACACACGGCTCTGCTCCGTACACACGTGGCTCCCCTCCGTACACCTCGTACACACGCGACTCTGCTCCGTACACACGCGGCTCCGGTCCGTACACCTCGTACACACGCGGCTCCGCTCCGTACACCTCGTACACACGCGGCTCCACTCCGTACGCCTCGTACACGCGTGGCTCCTCTCCGTACACCTCGTACTCGCGCGGCTCCGCTCCGTACACCTTGTACACAAGCGGCTCTGCTCTGTACACCTCGTAAACACGCGGCTCCGCTCCGTACACCTCGTACACACGCGGCTCCCCTCCGTACACCTCGTACACACGCGGCTCCGCTCCGTACACTTCGCACACACGCGGCTCCGCTCCATACACCTCGTACACACGAGGCTCTGCTTCGTACACCTCGCACACAAGCGGCTCTGCTCCGTACACACATGGCTCCGCTCCGTACACCTCGTACACACGCGGCTCTGCTCCGTACACCTCGCACACACGCGGCTCTGCTCCGTACACCTCGCACACACGCGGCTCCGCTCCGTACACCTCGTACACACGCGACTCTGCTTCGTACACCTTGCACACAAGCGGCTCTGCTCCGTACACACAAGGCTCCGCTCCGTACACCTCGTACACACGCAGATCCGCTCCGGACGCCTCGCACACACACGGCTCCGCTCCGTACACCTCGTACACACACGGCTCTGCTCCGTACACACGGGGCTCCGCTCCGTACACCTCGTACACACTCGACTCTGCTCCGTACACACGTAGCTCCGCTCCGTACACCTCGTACACACGCGGCTCCGCTCCGTACACCTCGTACACACGCGGTTCCGCTCCGTACACCTCGTACACAAGCGGCTCCGCTCCATACACCTCGTAAACACGCGGCTCTGCTCCGTACACCTCGTACACACGCGGCTCCCCTCCGTACACCTCGTACACACGCGGCTCCGCTCCGTACACCTTGCACACACGCGGCTCCGCTCCGTACACCTCGTACACACGAGGCTCCGCTACGTACACCTCGTACACGCGCGGCTCCGCTCCGTACACCTCGTACACGTGCGGCTCGGCTCCGTACACCTCATACACGTGCGGCTCCGCTCCGTACACCTCGTACACGCGCGCGCTCCGCTCCGTACACACGCGGCTCTGCTCCGTACACCTCGTACACACGCGGCTCCGCTCCATACACCTCGTACACACGCGGCTCCGCTCCGTACGCCTCGTACACACGCGGCTCCGCTCCATACGCCTCGTACACACGCGACTCCGCTCCGTAAACCTCGTACACACGAGGCTCCGCTCCGTACGCCTCGTACACGCGCGACTCCGTACGCCTCGTACACGCGCGGCTCCGCTCCTTACACCTCGCACACACGCGGCTCAGCTCCGTACGCCTCGTACACACGCGGCTCCGCTCCGTACACCTCGTACACACACGGCTCTGCTCCGTACACACGTGGCTCCGCTCCGTACACCTCGTACACACGCGACTCTGCTCCGTACACACGTGGCTCCGCTCCGTACACCTCATACACACGCGGCTCCGCTCCGTACGCCTCGTACACGCGTGGCTCCTCTCCGTACACCTCGTACACGCGCGGCTCCGCTCCGTACACCTCGTACACAAGCGGCTCCGCTCCGTACACCTCGTAAACACGCGGCTCTGCTCCGTACACCTCGTACACACGCGGCTCCCCTCCGTACACCTCGTACACACGCGGCTCCGCTCCGTACACTTCGCACACATGCGGCTCCGCTCCGTACACCTCGTACACACGAGGCTCTGCTTCGTACACCTCGCACACAAGCGGCTCTGCTCCGTACACACAAGGCTCCTCTCCGTACACCTCGTACACACGCGGCTCCGCCCCGTACACCTCGCACACACGCGGCTCCGCTCCGTACACCTCGTACACACGCGACTCTGCTTCGCACACCTCGCACACAAGCGGATCTGCTCCGTACACACAAGGCTCCGCTCCGTACACCTCGTACACACGCGGATCCGCTGCGGACGCCTCGTACACACACGGCTCCGCACCGTACACCTCGTACACACGCGGCTCCGCTCCGTACACCTCATACACGTGCGGCTCCGCTCCGTACACCTCGTACACACGCGGTTCTGCTCCATACACACGCGGCTCTCTCCGTACACCTCGTACACACGCGGCTCCGCTCCGTACACCTCGTACACACGTGACTCCGCTCCGTACGCCTCGTACACACGCGGCTCCGCTCCGTACGCCTCGTACACACGCGGCTCCGCTCCGTACACCTCGCACACATGCGGCTCTGCTCCGTACACACGTGGCTCCGCTCCGTACACCTCGTACACACGCGGCTCCGCTCCGTACGCCTCGTACACGCACGGCTCCTCTCCGTACACATCGTACACGCGCGGCTCCGCTCCGTACACCTCATACACAAGTGGCTCCGCTCCGTACACTTCGTACACACGCGGCTCTGCTCCGTACACCTCGTACACACGCGGCTCTGCTCCGTACGCCTCGCACACTCGTGGCTCCGCTCCGTACGCCTTGCACACGGGTGGCTCCGCCCCGTACACCTCGTACACACACGGCTCTGCTCCGTACACCTCGTACACACGCGGCTTCACTCCGTACGCCTCGTACACGCACGGCTCCTCTCCGTACACATCGTACACGCGCGGCTCCGCTCCGTACACCTCATACACAAGTGGCTCCGCTCCGTACACTTCGTACACACGCGGCTCCGCTCCGTACACCTCGTACACATGCGGCTCCCCTCCGTACACCTCGTACACACGCGGCTCCGCTCCGTACACCTCGTACACACGGCTCCGCTCCGTACACCTCGTACACATGCGGCTCCGCTCTGTACACCTCGTACACACGAGCCTCCGCTCCGTACACCTCGTACACGCGCGGCTCCGCTCCGTACACCTCGTACACGCGCGGCTCCGCTCCGTACACCTCGTACACGCGCGGCTCCGCTCCGTACACACGCGGCTTTGCTCCGTACACCTCGTACACACGCGGCTCCGCTCTGTACACCTCGTACACACGCGGCTCCGCTCTGTACACCTCGTACACACGCGGCTCCGCTCTGTACACCTCGTACACACGCGGCTCCGCTCCATACACCTCGTACACACGCGGCTCCGCTCTGTACACCTCGTACACACACGGCTCCGCTCCGTACGCCTCGCACACACGCGGCTCCGCTCCGTAAACCTCATACACACGAGGCTCCGCTCCGTACACCTCGTACACACGCGGCTCCGCTCCGTACACCTCGTACACACACGGCTCTTCTCCGTACACCTCGTACACGCGCGGCTCTGCTCCGTACACCTCGTACACACGGCTCTGCTCCGTACACCTCGTACACGCGGCTCTGCTCCGTACACCACGTACACACGGCTCTGCTCCGTACACCTCGTACACGCGGCTCTGCTCCGTACACCACGTACACGCGGCTCTGCTCCGTACACCTCGTACACGCGGCTCTGCTCCGTACACCTCGTACACGCGGCTCTGCTCCGTACACCACGTACACACACGACTCCACTCCGTACGTCTCGTACACGCGCGGCTCCGCTCCGTACGCCTCGTACACGCGCGGCTCCGCTCCGTACGCCTCGCACACGCGCGGCTCAGCTCCGTACGCCTCGCACACGTGTGGCTCCGCTCCGTACGCCTCGCACACGCGCGGCTCAGCTCCGTACGCCTCGCACACTCGTGGCTCCGCTCCGTACGCCTTGCACACGGGTGGCTCCGCTCCGTACACCTCGTACATACACGGCTCTGCTCCGTACACCTCGTACACACGCGGCTCTGCTCCGTACACCTCTTGCACACGCGGCTCTGCTCCGTACACCTCGTACACACGCGGCTCTGCTCCGTACACCTCGTACACACGCGGCTCTGCTCCGTACACCTCTTGCACACGCGGCTCTGCTCCGTACACCTCGTACACACGCGGCTCTGCTCCGTACGCCTCGCACACTCGTGGCTCCGCTCCGTACGCCTTGCACACGGGTGGCTCCGCTCCGTACACCTCGTACATACACGGCTCTGCTCCGTACACCTCGTACATACACGGCTCTGCTCCGTATACCTCGTACACACGCGGCTCTGCTCCGTACACCTCTTGCACACGCGGCTCTGCTCCGTACACCTCGTACACACGCGGCTCTGCTCCGTACACCTCGTACACACGCGGCTCTGCTCCGTACACCTCTTGCACACGCGGCTCTGCTCCGTACACCTCGTACACACGCGGCTCTGCTCCGTACGCCTCGCACACTCGTGGCTCCGCTCCGTACGCCTTGCACACGGGTGGCTCCGCTCCGTACACCTCGTACACACACGGCTCTGCTCCGTACACCTCGTACACACGCGGCTTCACTCCGTACACCTCGTACACACGCGGCTCCGCTCCGTACACCTCGTACACACGCGGCTCCCCTCCGTACACCTCGTACACACGCGGCTCAGCTCCGTACACCTCGTACACACGCGGCTCTGCTCCGTACACCTCGTACACACGCGGCTCCGCTCCGTACACCTCGTACACACGCGGCTCCGCTCCGTACACCTCGTACACACACGGCTCCGCTCCGTACACCTCGTACACACACGGCTCCGCTCCGTACACCTCGTACACACACGGCTCTGCTCCGTACACCTCGTACACACGTGGCTCTGCTCCGTACACCTCGTACACACACGGCTCCGCTCCGTACACCTCGTACACACACGGCTCCGCTCCGTACACCTCGTACACACGCGGCTCCGCTCTGTACACCTCGTACACACGCGGCTCCGCTCTGTACACCTCGTACACACGCGGCTCCGCTCCATACACCTCGTACACACGCGGCTCCGCTCTGTACACCTCGTACACACACGGCTCCGCTCCGTACGCCTCGCACACACGCGGCTCCGCTCCGTAAACCTCATACACACGAGGCTCCGCTCCGTACACCTCGTACACACGCGGCTCCGCTCCGTACACCTCGTACACACACGGCTCTTCTCCGTACACCTCGTACACGCGCGGCTCTGCTCCGTACACCTCGTACACACGGCTCTGCTCCGTACACCTCGTACACGCGGCTCTGCTCCGTACACCACGTACACACGGCTCTGCTCCGTACACCTCGTACACGCGGCTCTGCTCCGTACACCACGTACACGCGGCTCTGCTCCGTACACCTCGTACACGCGGCTCTGCTCCGTACACCTCGTACACGCGGCTCTGCTCCGTACACCACGTACACACACGACTCCACTCCGTACGTCTCGTACACGCGCGGCTCCGCTCCGTACGCCTCGTACACGCGCGGCTCCGCTCCGTACGCCTCGCACACGCGCGGCTCAGCTCCGTACGCCTCGCACACGTGTGGCTCCGCTCCGTACGCCTCGCACACGCGCGGCTCAGCTCCGTACGCCTCGCACACTCGTGGCTCCGCTCCGTACGCCTTGCACACGGGTGGCTCCGCTCCGTACACCTCGTACATACACGGCTCTGCTCCGTACACCTCGTACACACGCGGCTCTGCTCCGTACACCTCTTGCACACGCGGCTCTGCTCCGTACACCTCGTACACACGCGGCTCTGCTCCGTACACCTCGTACACACGCGGCTCTGCTCCGTACACCTCTTGCACACGCGGCTCTGCTCCGTACACCTCGTACACACGCGGCTCTGCTCCGTACGCCTCGCACACTCGTGGCTCCGCTCCGTACGCCTTGCACACGGGTGGCTCCGCTCCGTACACCTCGTACATACACGGCTCTGCTCCGTACACCTCGTACATACACGGCTCTGCTCCGTATACCTCGTACACACGCGGCTCTGCTCCGTACACCTCTTGCACACGCGGCTCTGCTCCGTACACCTCGTACACACGCGGCTCTGCTCCGTACACCTCGTACACACGCGGCTCTGCTCCGTACACCTCTTGCACACGCGGCTCTGCTCCGTACACCTCGTACACACGCGGCTCTGCTCCGTACGCCTCGCACACTCGTGGCTCCGCTCCGTACGCCTTGCACACGGGTGGCTCCGCTCCGTACACCTCGTACACACACGGCTCTGCTCCGTACACCTCGTACACACGCGGCTTCACTCCGTACACCTCGTACACACGCGGCTCCGCTCCGTACACCTCGTACACACGCGGCTCCCCTCCGTACACCTCGTACACACGCGGCTCAGCTCCGTACACCTCGTACACACGCGGCTCTGCTCCGTACACCTCGTACACACGCGGCTCTGCTCCGTACACCTCGTACACACGCGGCTCCGCTCCGTACACCTCGTACACACGCGGCTCCGCTCCGTACACCTCGTACACACACGGCTCCGCTCCGTACACCTCGTACACACACGGCTCCGCTCCGTACACCTCGTACACACACGGCTCTGCTCCGTACACCTCGTACACACGTGGCTCTGCTCCGTACACCTCGTACACACACGGCTCCGCTCCGTACACCTCGTACACACACGGCTCCGCTCCGTACACCTCGTACACACACGGCTCCGCTCCGTACACCTCGTACACACACGGCTCTGCTCCGTACACCTCGTACACACGTGGCTCTGCTCCGTACACCTCGTACACACACGGCTCTGCTCCGTACACCTCGTACACACGTGGCTCTGCTCCGTACACCTCGTACACACGCGGCTCCGCTCCGTACACCTCGTACACACGTGGCTCTGCTCCGTACGCCTCGTACACACGCGGCTCTGCTCCGTACACCTCGTACATGCGCGGCTCTGCTCCGTACACCTCGTACACACGTGGCTCTGCTCCGTACGCCTCGTACACACGTGGCTCTGCTCCGTACGCCTCGTACACACGCGGCTCTGCTCCGTACACCTCGTACATGCGCGGCTCTGCTCCGTACACCTCGTACACACGCGGCTCTGCTCCGTACGCCTCGTACACACGTGGCTCTGCTCCGTACACCTCGTACACACACGGCTCCGCTCCGTACACCTCGTACACACACGGCTCTGCTACATCCACACTGTAAACCCCTCCTGACACCACACATAAACTTCAGCTCATCCAGCACCATGACAACCAGCACAGCAGAGTCCTGCATCCACTGAGGCCCCTGATCATGTGACCCCTGACTCCTCCCCTCCTGTGACCTCATCACAGCTCCTGTGCGCTAGTGATGGGTAAAATGCGATTTTTTGGTGAGCCGGCTCTTTTGGCTCCGAAAATGGCTCTTCATTTCCTATTACCTTTGGCTTTAAATTTGAAGCCAAATTCTGGTATGTTTTAACCCATGATTGTATACCTTTTAGTAAAAATCTACGCATGTGCCAATTTATGACATAAAACAGAATAGTTTCCAGAATAACCAGATTTTATATTATTTGCTGTAAAAACTTTAACAAACACAAAATGAACATGCAAAATAGCAACAAGATCCTAATTATCAGTGCCACATTTTAAAGCTACCTTCACACTTGGCGAGTTCGCTGTGGGCTGTCTGCAGTGTCAAATGTCACATCTGCATCCAGGCGGATTTAGATAAGGAATTTGCTGCGGAATTCACCCGTCCATTGACTGCAATGAATTTCGCATCTCGGATATTCGGCACATATTCACATGCTGCTGCTGAAGCCAATTTCACACCTCATGTCAGATTCTGAATTTTTCCACGAAGTGAGAATGTGTTTTGGATAAAAACCATTGCCACTGTTGGCTTCTGTAAATGCCATGGAATTTCCACGCTGATGATCTGCATGGAAACTCCGCTGCAAATCCACAAAGTGTGAAGGCAGCCTAAAATTGTCTTTAGGGCCCATTGGATAGATAAACTAAGTGCCATAGCTTGGATGGACTGATTCAGTTTATTTCTTCTGTTATTATCTGTTTTGGAAAAGACTGTTTTTTTGGTGTCCCATCAAGGACCAATGTCTTTTGCCATCACTAATATAATGTCATTAAAGGGGTTGGATCACATGGGCATTAGTGCCATTAATTGAAGAGAACTTTTTAAAATAGGTATATTCTCCATATACTTATTTTAAAAATTCTGCTTCAATCCTGCTGGTATTCCATAAAAACCTATGTAACTGTTTACATGGGTTTCCATGGAAGTTGTCCTGTGCCGGAGCCCTATTCAGCAAAAGACACACAGGATGCGACCATGTTGTCGGCCAGCGCTCGCTGACTGACCGCATGGACCATGCAGCACCCGAGCCTGCGATCCAGTGATGCTCAATCCAGCCATGGTATGTTTGCAGAGGAGATCCTTATCTGCCCATATGCATCGCTGGATCATTTGTTCTCTTCCATTCAAGTGAATGAGAGAGAACAAGGGACGCACATTTACATCCGCTGTTTCTCCCTCGCTCAGAGAGGATTTACAAGCTGGCGGTAAATAACTATAATCAGGCTAAATCCAGATGTCAGTGTTCCTTTAATAAAGTGCCTGACTGCCTGACTGCTGCTTGTCACAGATTGGAGGGGGGCGGGGCTGTGAGTCAGTGCTATGTGCGGCAGCAGGAGGAGCAGGCATTCTCAGTCTCCTGGATAAGATCAGAGTGACTACTGCTGGGAGGGAGGGGCCGGGAGGGGCGGGGCCAGAGGGGAGGGAGGGGCCGGGAGGGGCGGGGCTGTGAGTCAGTGCTATGTGCGGCAGCAGGAGGAGCAGGCATTCTCAGTCTCCTGGATAAGATCAGAGTGACTACTGCCGGGAGGGGAGGGGCGGGGCCAGAGGAGAAGGAGGGGCGGGGCCAGAGGGGAGGGGTGGGGTGGGGCCAGAGGAGGGGCCAGAGGGGAGGGAGGGGTGGGGCGGGGCCAGAGGGGAGGGAGGGGGGCCAGAGGGGAGGGAGGGGCGGGGCCAGAGGGGACTGACTGTGGAACGTGAACTGGCAAAGAGCCGTTTAAATTTCAATTGGCTCCCTGCCAGGAGCCGACTCATATGATTCACTATAAAGAGCCGGCTCTTAGAGCCGGCTCGTTCAGGAGCTACCCATCACTACTGTGCGCACAGAGCAGCCATATATGTGGTGGCGGCTCTGCAGGTGGAGGTATGTGGAGGCCCCCATTACTGGGCGCAGGGGGCATTAACCCCTTCAGCACGGAGACTCTTATAAGAATCATAAGGTTTCTGTTCTGTTTCCTGTAATAGATACAGACGACCCAACTATGGAGACAGGAAGGGAGGAAACTTATTGTTCTCATAGTACAGGACCCCTTTACTGGCCCCACAGTGTAATGCCCCCATTATGCCCCTTATGCAGGATGTATGATGCCCCCACACAGTGTAATGCCCCCATTATGCCCCTTATGCAGGATGTATGATGCCCCCCACACAGTGTAATGCCCCCATTATGCGCTTATTCAGTATGTATGATGCCCCCACACAGTGTAATGCCCCCATTATGCCCCTTATGCAGTATGTATGATGCCCCCACACAGTGTAATGCCCCCATTATGCCCCTTATACAGGATGTATGATGCCCCCCACACAGTGTAATGCCCCCATTATGCCCCTTATGTAGTATGTATGATGCCCCCACAGTACCACCTGAGGTCCTGTAGTTGGAATAAGTCCTGAGGTTTTACAGTTAGAATAATCCCTCTGGAGTTGGTTTTCCCTTTGCCTGCTCCCCTACATGTAGACCCTCGAGCATGTATACATGCATGTAGGGGAGCAGGCCTTACTAGATATCGAGGCTTTGTACAGTAATATATCGCATGAGG
The DNA here is from genome assembly GCF_046119375.1 of Phyllobates terribilis. Lineage (NCBI taxonomy): Eukaryota > Metazoa > Chordata > Amphibia > Anura > Dendrobatidae > Phyllobates > Phyllobates terribilis. The sequence goes on from NW_027363621.1 coordinate 59,093, forward strand.
ATGGTATCAGAGGAGTAAGACATTTCATAGAATCATAGAATCATAGAATGGTAGAGTTGGAGGGGACCTCCTGGGTCATCTGGTCCAACCCCCTGCTCAAAGCAGGATTCACTAAATCATCTCAGACAGATGTCTGTCCATCCTCTGTTTGAAGACGTCCATTGAAGGAGAACTCACCACCTCTCGTGGCAGCCTGTTCCACTCATTAATCACCCTAACTGTCAAAAAGTTTTTTCTAATATCTAATCTGTGTCTCCTCCCATTTAGTTTCATCCCATTGCTTCTAGTCTTTCCTTGTGCAAATGAGAATAAAGATGATCCTTCTACAATGTGACAGCCCTTGAGATATTTGTAGACAACTATTAAGTCTCCTCTCAGTCTTCTTTTTTGCAAGCTAAACAATCCCAAATCCTGCAACCGTTCCTCATAGGACATGGTTTGCAGACCAGTCACCATTCTGGTCGCTCTTCTCTGAACTTGCTCCAGTTTGTCTATGTCTTTTTTAAAATGTGGTGCCCAAAACTGTACACAGTATTCCAGATGAGGTCTGACCAAAGAGGAGTAAAGACCGATAATGACTTCACGTGATCTAGACTGTATGCTTCTGTTAATACATCCCAGAATTGTATTTGCCTTTTTTGCTGCTGCATCACACTGTTGACTCATGTTCAGTCTATGATCTATTAGTATACCTAAGTCTTTTTCACATGTACTGTTGCTTAGCTCTATTCCACCCATTCTGTATATGCTTTTTTCATTTTTATTGCCCAGATGTAGTACTTTGCATTTTTCCCTGTTAAAAACCATTCTGTTGGTTGCTGCCCACTGCTCCAGTTTATTTAGGTCTTTTTGAATCCTCACTCTCTCTTCTCTAGTATTAGCTATCCCTCCTAGCTTTGTGTCATCAGCAAATTTAATCAGTTTACCCTCAATTCCTTCATCTAAATCATTGATAAAGATGTTGAACAATACAGGTCCCAGGACGGAGCCCTGTGGTACCCCACTTGAGACATTCATCCAGCTGGATGTGAAGCCATTTACAACCACCCTTTGAGTCCGATCACTAAGCCAGTTATGAATCCACCTAACAGTTGCCTGGTCCATTGCATACTTGGTCATTTTTTCAATAAGGATGGTGTGAGATACTTTGTCAAATGCTTTGCTGAAGTCAAGATATACTATATCTACAGCATTTCCCTGATCCACCCAGTCAGTGATTCTGTCATAGAAGGAAATTAAGTTAGTCTGACATGACTTGTTAGTTACAAACCCATGCTGACTTTGGTTAATCACTTCATTCTTATCCATGTACTTACATACATGTTGTTTAATAATTTGTTCAAAGATCTTTCCTGGTATAGAAGTCAGACTCACCGGCCTATAGTTCCCTGGGTCCACCTTCTTCCCCTTTTTGAAGATAGGAACAACATTTGCTCTTCTCCAGTCTTCTGGGACTTCTCCTGTTCTCCAAGAATTTTCAAAGATTATGGAGAGTGGTTCTAAAATTTCTTCTACGATCTCCTTCAGTACTCTGGGGTGTAATTCATCTGGACCTGGAGACTTGAACTCATTTATGTTAGCTAAATATTTCCTCACAATCTTTCTGTTTACAGATAACTTGGATTCTTCTATTCCTTTAAAAGGACAGTGAAGATCAGTTGATGTTACATTTTCTTTCTGAGAGAAAACAGATGCAAAATAGGAATTAAAAAGTTCGGCCTTCTCAACATCCTCTCTTACCATTTCTCCATTTTCATCCTGTAAAAATCCTATAGCATCTTTGACTTTTCTTTTACTTTTGACATACCCCCAAAATCCTTTTTTATTGCTTTTGACATCTCTTGCAAGCCTTAGTTCATTGTCAGCTTTAGCTAACCTGATACGTGCCCTGCAGGATCTGCAGACTGCATTATAATCTTCTTTAGATATGCCTCCCTCTTTCCATTTAATAAACATTTCTTTCTTTCTTTTTAGCATGTGTTTAAGTTCTGTGTTCATCCATCCTGGTTTCCTTAAATGCTTCCCATTCTTCCTACTTTTCGAGATTGTTAACGATTGTGCTTTGAGAATCTCATTTTTAAAAATTTCCCATCCTTCCTGGACATTTTTGTCCTTAAGGACATCCAGCCATTGGATCCCTCCTATTCTCTTTCTGAGTCTCTTAAAATCTGCCTTTCTAAAATCTAACCTTGAAGTTTGAGTCTTAACATGTCTTCCTCCTCTAGTTATCCAAAATTCTATAATAGCATGATCGCTGCCTCCTAGGGTCCCAGCCACCTTTACCTCCTCAACCATTTCCTCCCTGTTTATAAGGATTAGATCCAAAGTAGCAGATCCCCTTGCTTTCTCCCCTACCTTTTGGAAGATAAAGTTGTCAGCAAGAGAGGATAAGAATTTGCTTGACCTGTTAGTTTTACTTGAGAGAGATTCCCAACAAATGTCTGGATAGTTGAAATCTCCCATGACCACTACGTCATATTTTTTGGAGAACTTGGTCATTTGATGCATAAAGAGTTCATCCATATCTTCAGCTTGCCCAGGTGGCCTGTAGTAAATGCCTACAATGGTGTCCTTTCCGTTGTTCTCTCCTTGTATTCTTACCCAAACAGTTTCCACAGAACTCCCAGTCTCTGAAGCTTCAATCTCTGTGCAGATATACGCTTTTCTAACATACAATGCGACACCTCCTCCTCGTTTATCAAGTCTGTTTCTTGCAAATAAGTTGTATCCTTTTAGCCTTTTATTCCAATCATGTGTATCGTCCCACCAAGTTTCAGTGATTCCAATGACATCATATTCCTTTTCCTGCATTAGTAGTTCCAATTCTCCTTGTTTGTTGCCCATGCTTTGTGCATTTGTATAAAAACATTTTAGTTTGTGATTGGTTTCTCTTCCTCCCATATTTTTATTATTTAAATTGTTTTGTCTTTGTTCTTCCTTTCCACTTCCAGTAGCAGAGATCTCAATAGTATTTGTCAGCTGTATAGCTTTTTCTGGCCTTTTGCTTCCCTTCCCACATTGTTCTAGTTTAAAGCTCTCCTGATGAGTGTAGCAAGGCGACTTCCAAATACATGTTTTCCAGTCTTCGTAAGGTGCACCCCATCTCTAGCAAGTAGTCCATCGTATAGGTAATTCATTCCGTGATCCAGAAATCCAAATCCTTGTTGACGGCACCATCGACGTAGCCAGTTGTTCACCTGTAGAATCTTATTCCACCTCATTGTTCCATGGCCATCCACTGGGAGGATGGATGAGAAGACCACCTGCGCTCCCAATTCTTTCACTTTCTTGCCTAAGTCTTCAAAGTCACTGCAGATGGTTTCCAGGTCCTTTCTTGCGGTGTCATTTGTCCCCACATGTATTAGCAGGAATGGGTAGTGATCTGTAGGTCTGAAGAGTCTTGATTTCTTGAAATCGAGATCAATAGAGTGTAGTAGACATAATGACTTCATGGAGGATCTTCTAAAATTCACTCTTACACATAACTTATTTATTTTTGACAGGAAGTACTTCCACCAGCTCAGTGGTACTGCGATGGGGAGCCCCTGTGCCCCCTCGTATGCTAAACTATTCCTGGGCTGGTGGGAGGAATCCACAATATTCAGGGATGATCATAAGTGGTGACATCCATATATTGGGGTATGGTACAAATATATTGACTACATTTTAATCATCTGGTCAGAGACGAGTGAACAATCTCTTGAATTTATCAGGGAACTCAATATCAATAGAGTGAGCCTGAGATTTATATCAGAGTTTAATTATTACCAGTTGCCTTTCCTGGATGTACTAATCAAGAAAGAACGGGATGAGACCCTAGGGACACTCATCTACCATAAACCTTCAAGCACTAATAAACTATTGAAGTGGGATAGCCACCACCCCATCCCCATAAAAAGAGGAATACCCAAGGGTCAATTTTTATGGTTGAGAAGGTACTGCCATAATGTCTCAGATTTTAATATACAGGCAATAGACCTGAACATCAGATTAAGGGATTATAGGGTACTCATGGTACATTTTGGATTCCACATCATCGTTTGCAGAAAAATGGGAGAGACAGACACTCCTCCATACCTAACCAAGAGACCAAGAAAAAGATGGGATAGCATGAGTAAGAAAAACTTATGACAATCAGAGTGACCTGGGATATACTTGTGGCCGACCCGGCTCGGAAGGTGCTGTGTGATCTACTCCCACAATAACTTTCAGAAAGGGTTGGTCAATTAGGGACCATTTAGTGCATAGTTTCTACAAAAAAACTGCACCCAAGGGGGCTTGGAAGAATCTGCAGTTTCTTTAGATGTGGAGAATGTTGTACATGTAATTGGATGAGACCATGTAAATCTTTCTCGAGTTCCTCCACGAGTAAAAACTTTTTTCAGAGGGGTTATTCCAACTGTAAAACCTCAGGACTTGTATATATGGCCACATGCACCTGCCCCCTAGATTATGTAGGTAACATGTAAGCAAATAAGAAGAAAGGATAGCACTCACCGGTCCCTAAAACGTGCTCCTTTATTGTATCACTTTAAAAGCAACATGCGGGCTAGACAGCGGTACACTATTCCTGGACCAATTGTCATCCCCGTACAAAGTTGCCGGTTCTTGTTTTCTTTTTTGTGTTTGGACAGATTATGTAGGCAAGACTAAGAGGGAGTCTAGGAGGAGGGTGGGGGGCATTTGGGTGACATATGCCATGGTCAGGACACCCAATTAGCGAGACATATGAATAGTGTACATCGAGGTGAAACCAGAGACATCTCCTTTTGTATCATTGAGGTGGTTAAACCCAATGTGATAGGAGGTGATCACAATAGATGTATCCTCCAAAAAGGAAAATGAGTGGATTTCCAGACTGGATTCACGAGCCCCTAAGGGACTGAATGAGCTAATTTCCTGTGCTTGTTTTGTGTGAATACAGACCCATTCTGTATTACATTTTTGGATTGTATACTCTATTCATTGCTACTCAGTTCCCTGTGAATGAGGTTCACATATTGTTGTACTTCATCGAGATATCTGAGCTTCTATATCAGAATTATTTCTTATCAGTTATATCCTACATATACTATTTAGTAACTAACAAGTGTGATGATCCTTGTGTATCTCTAATTATGCAATAGGGAACAAATTTGATCATTTACGAATATACTGTGGGCCATCATCCCATATTTTCTGTAGTGATAAAGTAGATCTACATGCCTATTGCATGATGGGAGGATGTGCAATACTTGTTTTTAGTCCCCAATGACGCTCATCTCAGAGATAGGACTTTTCTATGTTGGTGGTATGCAATCCAAAACCATTACGCGATCCGGCGTGGAAAGCATGCTTCCGGGCACATCTGAGCTTTCTTCCGGCCTGTTGTTTTGTGCTGAATTGTGGGGAATACTTGAGAATTTATTTTTGTTCCATCTGTCTTTAGTTGATCCCACTGATGCATCAGATAAGTCCTCAGAGAATTATAATTAGAGGAACCCATGGACACATTAGGATTTGTGAAGCTGACCTCCGCTCTCCTCTATTTCCTTTGAATTTATTGTGTGACCTGTATTTCAAAACAGTAGCTCTTGGTTTGTTTCATTTCCATGTGTAAATTGAATTTGACTCGTAGTCTTTGATATTTCTTTCAAACTTAGCTTTTTCGATGTCTGAGATCCATCCTCCAGACTTTGTAAATTCGTTTGCATATTTTGTTTGAGTTTTGTATCCAAAAAGGCGGAAAACTTTCACCGAGTTTGTTTTCAAGAAACAAATATCAAACTCAATGTGACTTGATTATTCTTTATAAATTTATCTTTATTAAGTGTTGAAAAGGAAATACAAATACAAACACCGGGTACTAGTTGTGCAACAAGTAGTAGGTCAAACATGACCATAACAATAACAATAACCAGTATTTCCAAAACATTTGAAAATTAAATAAGTAAACACAATCCAAAGTAGAGTCGCTGGTAGAACATTGGTTCAATGTGTTTTAGGATATACCAGCGTGGTGACTCAGACTTAAACATTAAGTCATTACATATTCATGTTGATTAACAAATAAGGGTTATAAAAGAAAAAATGAGTAGTTAAAGCCCAAAACACAAATATACACAAAGACAAAGGGAAGTGGGGGAAGGGATGTATGGGTAAGAGGGTTAGGGTAACGTCAGAGAGGCTCCTGAAGTATAGACTTAACTTTCCCCTATGAGGGCCAGGTAATCAGCGGAAGATTTAAACTCCAGTAGAGCCATGTTTTATAAAATTTATCATGGGAGTTATTGATCGTGTAGGTGAGCTCCTCCATTAACCTAATCTCTTTTATTTTGGAGAACCATAGTGAGATTGTCGGGATAGTGTTACTTTTCCATAGTGAGGGAATACATGCTCTAGCAGACGTGATCAAGAGTCTCAGTATCGAGTTTTTATATGTTTTTAAAGGGATGTTGCTGTGATGGAGAAGGACGAAAGCTGGGTCATGTCTTGCTCCATCCACCAACGTCACGTTACAACACAGACTGTCCAGGAGTTTGCGGAACCTCATCAGGAGAATTCCCAGGCGTTGTAGGGAGGTCATACAGGCACGTGGAGGTCATACAGGCACGTGGAGGCCACACATAATACTGAGCCTCATTTTGACTTGTTTTAAGGACATTACATCAAAGTTGGATCAGCCTGTAGTGTGTTTTTCCACTTTTAATTTTGGAGGTGACTCCAAATCCAGGCCTCCATTGGTTAATAAATTTGATTTCCTTTGATAATTTTTGTGTGATTTTGTAGTCAGCACATTCAACTTTGTACAGAACAAAGTATTCATTGAGAATATTTCATTCATTCAGATCTAGGATGTGTTATTTGAGTGTTCCCTTTATTTTTTTGAGCAGTGCATTTAATAGAATGTATAGAGAGTAAACTACAATATGTGGGATGCACTTCAGAGTCGCTAAAAAAATATATTAGAAGACATTTATCTAATGCAATCAATCCCACAACATTAAACGTCTTTGGTTTAAAGACGCTTCACCATGACATATGATTCAAGCCATGTTAGTTTCCTTGATACCATGGTGATCAAGGATACAAAGGGCCACCTAACAACTGATCTCTATTCCAAGCCCACCGATCGCAATGACCTATTACACTTTTCTAGCAATCATCCAAGGTCGATGAAGAAATCTATACCTACATTACGATTTCAGAGGGTCAAACGGATAGTGTCCAGTGAAACTATCCGCAATCAGAGGTTACAAGAAATGTCGACCAAATTCACTGAACGAGGCTATCCACCTAGCTTCTTGAATCCCCAGGCGTCGAATTCTAAAACTGATCTTCCAAACACTAAGGACAGAATTCCCTTCGTTCACACGTTCCACCCCTTCGCCTACATCTTAAATAAAACCATTAGGAAACACAGGAACATCTTACAAACCGGCTATCCCACGATCCCTGCGTTCCAACAACCCTTCCTACCGTGTTTTAAGAACCAATATTAGAGACTATGGTTTTTGCAGAATCCCAAAATGGGCACATTCCCATGTCTCCAATGTCGTCAATGCAACAATGTCCTCAGGGGTAGCATTGTTCATCACCCACAAACTGAAAAAATATACAACATCAAAGGGTACTTTACATGTGACAGTTCATATGTGGTATATCTTATTAAATGTCCATTCGGCCGAATCTGTGTGGGGGAGGCGGCACAGCCCATAAGGGATAGGATTTCAAAGCACAAGTCCACAATTCTGTGCAAAAACCTAATGTTACCCATTCCCCAACAGTTTATCATGGCAGGACATAGTATTTCTCAATTCAAATACCAGGTATTGGAACAAGTTTTGACACCACGTCGGGGGAGCGACAGAGTGAGCCTTCTCAAACGTAAAGAAGCCTATTGAATTCATGAATTACAGTCCTTAGAGCCGAAAGGCCTTAATAGGGACTATGACCTGCTGGCTTTTTATATAATTTTTTTTTTATGTTTGGAGTTTGGTTCTCATTGAACAATTGGTATAGAGAAACTTGTCACCCAGGGATCTTATGTGACCCTATGTTGAAATGTATTTTACGTTTGGATATGTGGTCTTCAAATTGAATAGGTCAATAATATACATGTTTTGATCTCCATATCCTACTCATATATTGTCTCCTTTATTGCAGATTATTCCTCTCTGGCACACTCTTGTCCCCTCTCCTAGATCCTTGTCCACTCCAACAAAGGCTCTGGCTCATGCCCATTGGGTCTTATGCTCTATACTGGTGGAACGCACATTCTCTCTCCCTGGCACTTAAACTTCCGGCTCACTGGAACGCATTTACACCAGCCTGCAGAATGCACAGCTTCCTGGGAGCAGTGCGTCACTTCCGGTGACGTCACACATGCACTTCCGGAGTTCACACTACACAGCACTGCGGGATTGGCGGCGATTGGTCAGCCGATACCATCCTGCCCCTGACAACTCTCACAGCACCAGGAACTAGCGGTGGACACCGCGTTCCTCTAAGCCACTACGTGCAGTACCAACTTATAACCAGGAACTAGGGGTCACAGGTATGCTACGTCCAGCTCTATTTGGTCTATCTCTGCCTCCACAGTCCCTCTCAGCTGTTAACTCTGAGTCTGCCACTCTCTGCTCCTTTCTGCAGACCCAAGCAACCAGAGTCACCATATCTCCACACTTTTGAATTCCTACCTTTGAATACCATCCAGCAGTCTAGTAGGTGTCACCTCTCTTCAATTTGTATATATACTTGCTCTATACTATGATGTTGTATCCACATTAATGGGGTTTGACAAAATATTATACACTGTTTAAGAGGGGTTTGGGAGAAATTGTTAATATTTTCACAAAATTTCCCTGACAGTGCGTCTATGAGAAACGTATTCAGCTGCAGACTCCAAGGAAGAAACTGCTTGTTGTCTGTGTCCTAAAATATAACGGTTTTATTACTAGATATAAAGAAAAAAACGAAATACTGTAAAATAATAAATCTCCTTATATGTTTTCCCTCATTATCTCCAATAGATGTATTATGATGTGCCATCAACTTATCTTTTTCTCCTTCAGGTCTCTCTTCGGATCCTCTCAGTGACGATCTTCAATATAAGAAAATTTTTCTGATTTACCCATCAAAGGTGGCTATGGACAGAGACAAGATGGTGGAGAGGATATTACACCTCACCCTAGAGATCCTCTTCCGGCTTACTGGAGAGGTGAGAGATTCTGATGACGTCACATTACATCATTCTTATCTATGGGAATAACAGATGGACAGAACTGGAGAGGTGAGGACTCTGGAAATGTCTGTAATGAGATTTATTAATGTGTCTCTCCATAACCAGGATTACACAGTAGTGAAGAAAACCTCTAGTGAGCGCTGTCAGAACCCTGTGTCTGAGGGATGGGGAAGACCCCTGAGCCCAATCACAGAGCTTCCACCTCACCCCCTGACACATGAGGACATCAATGACCAGAATATCTTAGAACTCACCTACAAGATGATTGAGCTGCTAACTGGAGAGGTGACACTGCTGGGAATGCTGGGACATTTTACAGTAACGCTATGAAGTGATTGGGGGGGATGACGGTATCATTGTATATGTCAGGTTCCTATAAGGTGTCAGGATGTCGCTGTCTATTTCTCCATGGAAGAGTGGGAGTATTTAGAAGGACACAAAGATCTGTACAAGGGCGTCATGATGGAGGTTCCCCAGCCCCTCACATCACCAGGTAATAGACAGGACTAAATACACACGGCCTATAATTATCTGTATGTAAAGAATGAATTCAGTCCCTGTATGTGTTTCCTCCAGATCTATCCAGTAAGAGGACAACACCAGAGAGATGTCCCCGTCCTCTTCTTCCACAGGACTGTAAACAAGAAGATCCCAATGTTCCTCAGGATCATCAGGTAGATGGAGAGAAGGTGTCATGAGATCTCCCCTATGATGTGTAGACGGCTGTGAAGGTCTTGTGCTCAGTCTTGTTTTATCCACCAGTATTATATGTTTTATACTTGTGTAATGAGAACGGTGGAGATGGCAGGATTAGAGCTGATCATAGATGGGACTTCTCCATCTGTCTGTGACTTTTATAATATTTGTTTCAGGGTAAAGATCTGACCCATATTAATACCACAGAGACATATGTGAGGGGTGATGAGCGGTGTAAAGAGGAGATTCCTACATATGACTACCCAGGTGAGTAGTGACCACTAAATGCAGAGAAGTCACAGATTCTTCTCAGTCACCGACTGTGGCTGCTTTATCGGTTGTGTAGTCCGGCCGTATCACAATCTTGTGGTCACCATTTTGCCGCTAGACCACAACAATCTCCTCCGTCCGAAAATATTCAGATTACTTTGGGAAATTGGGAAAGCCCTTTTCTATAGCACTTACAACCTGGAGGATCCACCTACCCCCTGGGATTAGATGATGCTGACCGTTACCTGCCCAGGTCTGTAAACTACAAAGCTAAATGACAGCGTGCGTAGAATGTGCAGATGATCAGGCCCCATTTTTCAAATCTGACGTGTGTCACTTTATGTGGTGATAACTTTGAAATTTTTCACAAAGGATAATAAGAAACAAATGGACCTTACAAATTATTTTCCAACTTCTTTTGAATTTGACAATACCCTATATACGGTTGTACACTACTGCACTTGGCAGGTTTAGAAGGGAAGGAGCGCCATTTAGCCATTAGGAATGCAGATTTTGCTGGAATAGTTTGCAGACACAATGTATTGGAGGCGCTGTTCATGGTCACCTGGAAGCTCAAAAGATGGCCACCACGAACAGGCTTGCCTTATCTACCCCGTTTACATATTTCACAAATTACTTTCCTCATCACCCTTTAACCTCTCTACATGGATCTGGACTTACACAAAGATCCCTAGGCTTGGGCCACAGTGTTACCTGCTGTTCTGTGGTGTGAGATGGGAAGAAGAATAGTCAGGTAGCCAGGTCAGAACAGGAGAGCAGAGAAAATACAAAATCAGAAGACACAAGAGTAGTCAGTAAACGGGCCGAGGTCACAACAGGAAACAAATACACAAGCCGGGAGCTGAGCACAGAGGACTGAACCAGAGGAGAACAAGACTGTACCTGGCTGCTTCCGGCAATATGCTTCCGGCTTTAGTAGCGTGCGGTGCTTTCCAGTTGGCTGAAGCAGGGAGCAGATTACTCCAGCTGGATAACACACACACCCATACTGCCAGACTGGATGGTACTACTGGTCCAAGCAACCCTAATCTTAGTGGCTGGACAGAACCTGCGCCGTCCAGAGCTTCTGGTTCGGACGTCTCCTCCATCACTAGCGCTGCCTGCAGGATGAATAAGGCGGCTCCTGGTGACAAAAGCAAACGTCACATAAGTCGAAGCACGAGGAGAAGTAGATGTCCCAGAGGAGATGGGACACACCTTTTGCAGAAGCCCTAATATGACAAAATGGCAGAAAACCAGAACAGTAGAAATCCCCATTTTGGAAATTATAACCCTCAGTGAATTAATCTATAGGAGTAGTGACTATTTTGACTCCACAGTCACTCTCCAGAAATTAGCACGCAGTGGATGTTGGAGAGTGAAAATTGCAAATATGCTATTTTATTACCCAACACATAGTGCCCAGATTGTGCTCCAGGAGACACACACCATAAATTAAGTGGGTTCTTCTCATTATAGTAATGCCAAATACATAGATGCTAAATGTGATTTAGGCACATAAACTACTGTAAGGCTCATAAGCGAGGGGGCGATCTGACTTTGGGAGAGCAGATATTGCTGGATTGGTTTATGGAAGCCATGTTGCTTTTCAAGAGCCTTTGAGCCACTAGTAATGTGGAAACCTCTGTTATTACATTGACAAATGATGGACCTGAGTGGGGACTTGTTTTTTGTGAGAGGAGTAGAAGTTTTTATTGGTATTATTTTCGGCTACATAACATTGTTTGGTGGCTTTTTATTCCATATTTGGAGGCAGAATGAAAAAACGGTTGAACACCACGCTCTACTGCTCAATCCTATGAGGTTTTCTATTAGACAGTCATTGTCCTGGTGGATAAGTGAATTTTTTTATATAACTTGCCTTTTTTATGGACAGTTTAAGTAGAAATGTTCAAAAATATAAAATTCAAGGAATTTTTATTAAAAAATAATAATTGGTTTTCTTCTTGGCAGATGTCTGTACCAGGAGATCAGAGGGACAGCTGACATCTTCAATTTTCAAATCAGATTATTTTCAGATCCAACAGGATACAATTGAAGTGAATGACATTTCTCCAGATTTACCATCATCCCTTCACAGCAAAGATCTGTCATCTGATCCTTTGAAACAGGTCCTGTCTTCTGATTCATTACTGACTACTAAGGAAAATCAAAGTCACAAAATAAGCATTAAAAAGCAAAATGCTTCTAATGCAAAGAAGCCATTTTCACGTTCAGAATATAGAAATAGTTTTCCTCCCAAAAAGTCTTTTCTTAAACCTCAAAAAATTCACACAGCAGAGAATAGATTTTCTTGTGCCAAGTGTGGGAAATGTTTTAATCAGAAATTAGATCTTGTTAGGCACCAGATAACTCACACAGGGGAAAAGCCATTTTCATGTTCAGAATGTGGGAAATGTTTTACAGAGAAATCAACTCTTATCACACATCAGAGAACTCACACAGGGGAGAAGCCATTTTCCTGTTCAGAATGTGGGAAATGTTTTAACCAGAAATCATATCTTAATATACATCAGAGAACTCACACAGGTGAGAAGCCTTTTCCATGTTCAGAATGTGGAAAATGTTTTAACCATAAATCTAGTTTTCTTAAGCACCAGAGAACCCACACAGAGGAGAAGCCATTTTCCTGTTCAGAATGTGGGAAATGTTTTACAGTGAAATCAACTCTTATCAACCATCAGAGAACTCACACAGGAGAAAAGCCATTTTCCTGTTCAGAATGTGGGAAATGTTTTACAGAGAAATCAAATCTTATCAGACATCATAGAACTCACACAGGGGAGAAGCCATTTTCATGTTCAGAATGTGGGAAATCTTTTGCAAAGAAATCAAATCTTATCAAACATCAGAGAACTCACACAGAGGAGAAGCCTTTTTCATGCTCAGATTGTGGAAAATGTTTTGGACACAAATCATATCTTTATAAACATCAGAGAACTCACACAGAGGAGAATCCATTTTCCTGTTCAGAATGTGGGAAATGTTTTACAGTGAAATCAACTCTTATCAACCATCAGAGAACTCACACAGGAGAAAAGCCATTTTCCTGTTCAGAATGTGGGAAATTGTTAAAGGACGAGGTTTCCCTCCAAAAATATCAGTAATTAATGGGGGAACTTTCCTACTCCTCTATTGAGGTCCGATATTAACTATTAACATCAAACTTAATTATTAATAATTAATATCCACTAATGTTATCTGTGCCTTATACTATATACCAACTGAGACAAAACCGTGTGCTAATAAAAGGTATTTATTACACAAAAGTCTACAGTTAATATACTACTATTTATCCCACTAACACAGTACACAATAATAATAACAATATACAATTCCCAATTACCTATTTTCCACCCATGTTTCCTAATCACTCGTGCAATATCAGCCCACCCAACTATACTAACTTTCCCTATATATATATACAGATACAAGGATAGGGTTAGTACAGGGTATGTAGGGCTAGCAAGTAAAGAGTTACAGGGGAAGAGAGATACTCAGCCATGTGTTATGTCCATCTCTAACAGTCCAAAGAGAAAAGAGGGCTAGCACATGAGTGCTCTGGGGTTTTAAGTCCTGCACCGGAAATGATGTATTATTCCCCGCCCACTGGCTAAGGTCTTTGTTCATGTCCAGCCATACTCGCAAAACCTGTTTTAGTACATGGCTGGACATTTTGTTGATCCTGACCCCAACAGCAGCAAGTAGACTGAAACACATAAGGAGATGGGGGCCAATATATATGTATACTTATCTGCAAGCATGGCTAGTATGTAGATACATATATACATGTACAACCTAGGACACTTCCCTTTACAATCCCCTTGTTGTCGAGAACACGACAATGAAATTTGAGGGAAGTGTTGTACTGGGATATATTTGCCTACTCCAGCCCCATTTATAAGTTGTGACAGTTCAGGATGGAATGAAGTATAATACTGCACTTAGGTACCTAGACATCAGCCATTACGGCCATCAACTCTTCCCTGCCTTTCACCGTAATCCAACGCATCCCTCCACAGAATACACTCTGCTTCTTTCTTGGATCTTTAATCAAACTCTTTTTGTTGTTAAAGTCTTTTTGCTGTGGTCCTGTCGTTGCCAGTCTTCAGGTATCTGCCTACCCCAAAGTTGTCTTGCTGGTCAGACTCTGGAATGGCTTTACCCTCAGTGTATAGGTTGGCCCGAGTCACTATCCTGTGTACACCCCTCACCCTGCCAGTCTTTCTATTCCTCTCCCGCAGCTTGCTTCTGCAGGGTTATGAGTACTCCTGGCTGGCTCGCCATTGTTAAAAGACGAGGTTTCCCTCCAAAAATATCAGTAATTAATGGGGGAACTCTCCTACTCCTCTATTGAGGTCCGATATTAACTATTAACATCAAACTTGATTATTAATAATTATTATCCACTAACGTTATCTGTGCCTTATACTATATACCAACTGAGACAAAACCGTGTGCTAATAAAAGGTATTTATTACACAAAAGTCTACAGATAATATACTACTATTTATCCCACTAACACAGTACACAATAATAATAACAATATACAATTCCCAATTACCTATTTTCCACCCATGTTTCCTAATCACTCATGCAATATCAGCCCACCCAACTATACTAACTTTCCCTATATATATATATACAGATACAATGATAGGGTTAGTACAGGGTATGTAGGGCTAGCAAGTAAAGAGTTACAGGGGAAGAGAGATACTCAGCCATGTGTTATGTCCATCTCTAACAGTCCAAAGAGAAAAGAGGGCTAGCACATGAGTGCTCTGGGGTTTTAAGTCCTGCACCGGAAATGATGTATTATTCCCCGCCCACTGGCTAAGGTCTTTGTTCATGTCCAGCCATACTCGCAAAACCTGTTTTAGTACATGGCTGGACATTTTGTTGATCCTGCCCCCAACAGCAGCAAGCAGGCTGAAACACATAAGGAGATGGGGGCCAATATATACATGTATACTTATCTGCAAGCATGGCTAGTATGTAGATACATATATACATGTACAACCTAGGACACTTCCCTTTACAGAAATGTTTTACAGAGAAATCAAATCTTATGAAACATCAGAGAACTCACACAGGGGAGAAGCCTTTTTCATGTCCAGAATGTGGGAAATGTTTTAACTAGAAATCGGATCTTGATAAGCACCAGAGAACTCACACAAGGGAGAAGCCTTTTTCATGTTCAAAATGTGGGAAATGTTTTAACCAGAAAGCGCATCTTGATAACCACCGGAGAACCCACACAGGGGAGAATGTCACAACTACACCCAATTACTCTCTGTAGAGATTGGAAAGGCCCTAGCTGCACAACTAAAAATGCCACCACACACCCAACTAACTAATAAGCCGTTGAGGAGTTTCTCATACCTCCTGAGGAACCAGAGGGGAGGCTGCAACACACTCTCAACAAGGGAAAAGAAAGTATGAAGTAAAATACGAAAACTCTGAGTGAGAAACAAAATCACATTCATATAGGGCAAAGAAGGCAAGCTAAGGAGAACCACAAATAAAAGGAACAAGTATAATCTCCTAGAAACCTATCATTGTTAGAATGAAAAGGTACTGGGAGGGAAAGAAAACTGACCGGGAGGATAGTTTCACCTTTGAGGTGAAACTTATAAAATTTATCCTCACCAACTGTATATGTAAAACCTGTCCGTTTATAATGACCATGGGTAAGATAAAGATTCCCAACTCACATCAGGACCACAAGACCCCAGGTACTTTCAGCTGCATCACAATGAACTTAATTATATGTAACAAATGTCCAACTGGGGGTCTGTATGTAGGGGAGACAAGGCAAAAACTTAGAACAAGGATGAATTCTCATCGCCACACAATAAAAGAAAAAAAGAATAGCTCTACTTGTGGCCAAACATTTTTACGGCCACAACTGCTTCTCCCTCTCCCATACTGATAGTTCTGCTTCACGTCACTTGTCTTATCTATTACATTATTCCTGTGCCCCTTGAAAAAGGTTTTCCTACCGAAACGTACGTCGGGGTGACGGTAGCAGAGCCTGTCTGGTGGCCTTACCCAGGTACACAGCTATTTCAGCTTATTTATGACCAATTGTTTATATTATTTCTATCTGTATAAGGGTTTTAACCCTTTTGTTTCTGGGTAGTTGGATTGTGATGGGATATTATTGTTTTGGGGGTACAATTTGGAAAAGGTATTCTTTATGGGTGGTATATATTTATTAATACATGTGACCCTGTTGCTGTCCCCCTTATATTTCCACTTGCTATATAGGCTGACCTTTCGGGCGCTGTGTCACAGTTTTTAACATTGTTTTATTCATGTTGATCCAGCACTCTGTGTCCACTCTGTCGTCCGCAATTATTTTTGTAATTTGTGTTTACTACATGTGTTAACAAAGGAGTTTTCTTACTTCTTTACTATTTTGAACTTGTGTGGCCATCTTTTTGTTTCTCTGCTTCACAGAGGAACACCCCCCCCCCTTCCCTTTACTGTGCCCTGTTGTGTATTAATATGTGACTATTCAGATTTTGTGTTATACTATGTCTGATGAAGAGACCTGAGTAGTCTCGAAAGCTTACTGACTAATGGCTAACTGAAAAGATGGTATCAACCACTGAGGACTTTTAGATTTTTATATTTTTCTCCAAACAGCAATTTTAAGATTTCTCCACAGGTGTTCAATGGGATTTACATCCAGATTCATTGCTGGTCAGAACTGTCCAGCACTTTGTTTCCATCCATTTTCTGGGTGCTTCTTTAAATATGTTTGGGGTCATTGTCATGCTGGAAAACCCATGACCTAGCAAGCAAACCCAACTTTCTGACACTAGGCACTACATTGTGCCCCAAAATCCTTTGCTAATCTTCAGATTTCATGATGCCTTGCACACAGTTAAGGTACCTGACCAGAGGCAGCAAAGCAACCCCAAAACATCTTTGAAGCTCCACCATATTTGACTGTATGTGTTGTAAATTTATTGATTATGTTGCGCACCTTGGACAGAGGAACATGAGGATCTCTAAAGATGGACTTATAACCTTGAAATTATTGATATTTTTCAACAATTTTGGTTCTCAAGTCCTCAGACAGTTCTCCTTTTTCTGTTTTCTCCATGCTTAGTGTGCCACACATATGCACACAATGAAAAGATTGAATCAACTTCTCCCTTTTTTATCTGGTTTTAGTTGTGATTTTCATATTGCCCACATCTGTTATTTGCGACAATTGCGTTTGAACAAGCTTCACATGCTTGAAACAAAGTTGTTTAGCCACAATTTTGGCAAGGTGTCAACAATTTTGTCCGACCTATTTTATGTGGTTTTGTGTGAAATTATGTTCAAGTTTCCTTTTTTCTGTGTTTTCTTGTGTTGTTCCAATACATCCAAAGGAAATAAACGTCTATAACAAAACATGTAATTGCAATAATTTTCTGGGAGAATTACTTCATTTTCTGGAACAATTTCAAGGGAGCCAACACTTTTGACCATGACTTGTTTTTGTTGCCTTTTTAATTTGTTGCAGCATATCATCCTCTACGTGTTCAGCTATATTAGGAGGCTTGTAGCAAAGTCCAATTAGCAGCTTTCCATTATTGCCATTTCCATGTACATTTACCCATACTGATTTTACATCAGGGATGTAAAGCTCAAAACATGCAGAGGGCCAAAATGAAAAAGTGGGACAAAGTCGTGGACCAACCAGTATATAGTATAATGGGCCCAACATAGTCCTCCATACAGAATAATGGGCCCCACATAGTCCTCCATACAGTATGATTGGCCCCACATAACTTTCCATCCAGTATAATGGGCCCCACAAAGTCTTCCATGCAGAATAATGGCCCCACATAGATGTGGTGGTTCTGGTGTCGTGGGTCAAATATAATCACCAAAAGTTGGCCATGTGTGCAGTACATTGTCGAAGCTGCCCCCCATGTCGTCATTGAGCTTGAGGTCTTAAATTGGTTTTAACTAAAATACCCACCCCTCTACCTATTTTTCTTTCCTATCCGTTTGAATGTAGTGTAACCCTCTGTTTGACACCCAGTCATGGCTTTCATCCAACCAGGTTTCTGTAATACCCACCACATCGTAATCTGTGGCTGACCTAAGAGTCTCTGATTCATTCATTTTGTTTTCAAGACTTCTTGCATTTGCCTGCAGACATTTAATACTATTAGCACATTTATTACGGCTACTCGCCTCCTTACTTTCCTTGAATATCTCACTCTCTCTGTCTACTCTACCCCCTTATTTGCACAGCTACCCTCCCTCCCCCCATATCCTAGTTTGAAAGCTCCTCCATCTATCTGACCATTTTCCCCCCAGCACATCTGCATTCTCCTCTTGAGGTGCAGCCTGTCCCTATCGTAAAGATAGTAGCCAACAGAGAAGTCAGCCCAGTTCTCCATGAACCAAAACCCTGACAATTATCTCCTTAAGTTCCCGCTGACTTTCTAGTGACGTAGTGGAATCAGCAGTATATCTGAAAACACCACCTGTACTTCAGCTTCTCTCCTAATTCCCTGTAATCATTTTTAAAGACCTTTCACCTCTCTCTAACTTAGTCATTGGTACCAACGTGTACCATGACTGCTGGGTTTTCCCCAGCCCCACCAAATAATCTGTCTATCTGATCGCCTGAAGAGCCCCCTGTTAGGGGCACAAAAAATGTGTGTATTCTCGTCTTAGTTGTCTGCCGTCAAATTGTATATAGGATCTATACAGTCAGAGAAATCACAAATGAACACTGAGAAGTGTCTCAAATAGGCTTTTTATAGGAAAAATCAGGAACCTTTCCACACATTACCTCATTGCCTTATCTCATAATTCTGGCTGACATCTGTCGCTAATGGGTCATTATTTTAATATGTAAACATAATATGTAAATTAAGTCAAGCTGACTCTCAATTAAATCAATTTAGTCCGTCTTGCACATAAGGTTCAAAGGTCAATCAGTATAGTCACTTATCTTTTATTATTCTGTAATTTCCCTAAAAGTAATAAAGATCATTAGCAAGCTCTTATTATCAGATTAATATGTTAGTCGATAATCATTAGGGATTTTCCATAATTCCATGTTCCACGTAGTATGTGGATCTTTGATCAATATGAGGTTGTTGGTACAATGTGGTTCGGGCAGGAGGAGGGAATTTTGTATTATCTACAATTCTTAATACATACTATTTTCATATAACTTCCATAATCATACATATATTTATCCATAACACCCCAAATTAACTTAGGAATTATCTTAAGAACCATAATCTTTCCACTTGACGAGATAATGCAGACGGTACCTGACCCACCTGGAACCAAGAATTCGCCTTACTTCATACTCCCAATACCCTTCCAAATCCACCTCAATTATGTCTTGAGGTCCCCTCAATTTTTTTTTAAAAGAGAAGAATGGAAAGAATTATTGATTTCCAGGCAATAAGAAGTTGCAACTTAACTTACAGGATTTAAAATTTTAATAATTTTATAAGGACCTACAAAAGGTTGTCCACTACTATTAACAATGACTCTATGGATTTAAACTGTGCCAACAAGTCTTTTTGTAAATACCTTGCTTGTTCTTTATTGCCTGTGAGCGGCGCTATTGCTGGCCGCTCACCAGGCATCACGTGACCCCGGCTGCTGCCGGCTCCGACATTCGCTGATGTCACATCAACTTCCGGCTGCAGTCGGACGTGAGCAAGTTACGCCCTCCCCATTGATTGATGGGCCGTGGTCGGGGTTTCACCGCACATCACAGCCCAGCATCCACTGCGTGCTTTCCTTCTCTGCTTTAGTTGGGAAAGAGCAATAAAAAATTGAATTGCACTCGGACCAATGTTAGTGAATGAATGACATCTCATCTGCGATTTGTTTTTTCTCAGCTGAAATCGGGCTGAGAAAAATTTCACAGCATGCTGCGATTTGCCACGTATCTCGGACGAGAAAAAATCGCACAGCGCTCAGACCATGCGAGTGCCCTCCGATTTTCACTCACCCGTCTCTTTAAAAGCTGCCAATTCATCAGCCGCATACAGTTACAATACATCGGTACCTGACAATTTAGAACAGAAAGAATAGCTATACACATAGAATAGATAGAAAGGTGTCAGTCATGTATATAATTAGTACAATGACAGTGCTGGTTACTGTACTTGTCATTTATTGTTAAATTAAAGGATTTATTTAAAAAAAAATTGGTGTGTCGTCCCCCATAATTTTATAGTCTAACAGAGGTTAAGCAGACGGCTGGGGCAGATTTTTGAAGCCTGGGAAGGGGGTAATGCCCACGGAGCTTCCCAGGCTACTAATATCAGCCCCCCAGCTGAATACTTAGCCTTTACTAGCTATTAAAATGGTGGATCCCCAAAAAATGATTTGGGGTCCCCCTATTTAACAGCTAGCAAAGGCTAGGCAGACTGTTGGGGACTGATATTTCTAGCCTTGGAGGGGGCCAATATTCATGGCCCCTTCCTAGGCTATTAACAGCAGCCCTCAGCCGCTGCAGAAGTGGCACTTAGCCTCCGCTCTGCCCACTGCTCTGTAGCGGTGGCAGTGGGGTAATAGGGCTGGGGTTGATGTCAGCTTATAATGCCAGCTGACATCAAGCCCAGGTTAGTAATGGAGAGGCGTCTATAAGATGCCCCCATTACTAACACCATGGTGAAAGTGATATGTGAAATAACTACAACACCATGCATAAAATATTTTATTTGGAATAAACACAGAGACCTTCTATTGTTCTAAATGAAACCCTACTTACCATAATGCCCATTCCAGATGAAGCCAATGTCCCCTGCAATGAAAGTTAACTAATAAAGCAACCTCATCCTTACCTAACTAGAAACACTAGCGATCTTAGGCCACCGTCCCACTATCAGTATTTGGTCAGTATTCGGTCAGTATTTTTTCTCAGGAGTGGGAGCCAAAACCAGGTGAGGAACAATCAGAGAAAAGGTATAATGGAAACAAGTCACCAATTCCTGCATTTATCCCCCATTCCTGATAAAAAATACTGACCGAATACGGATAGTGGGGCCGGGGCGTTAGAATAAAAAACTGCATTGTATTGACATCAAGGGTATAGATTTGAGTAACTAACTCAAAACCAACGAGGAATAAAGTGCAGATTTTTGGGGGCACATGATACAATATATACAGTTGAAACCAGAAGTTTACATACACTATATAAAAAGACACATCTGCATGTTTTTCTCAATATCTGACATGAAATCAGAATAAATCTTTCCCGCTTTAGGTCATTTAGAATTACCATCATTTTTTATATTTGCCAAATGCCAGAATAATGAGAGAGAGAGAATGTTTTAAGGCATTTTTATTATTTACTGCAAAGTCAAAAATTTCCATACATTTCATTAGTATTTGGTACCATAGACCTTAAACTGAATGACTTGGGTCAAACGTTTGGGGTATCCTTCCACAAGCTTCTCACAATAGTTGGTTGGAATTTGGGCCCATTCCTGCTGACAAAACTGATGTAACTGATCCAGGTTTGTAGGTCGCCTTGCTCGCACCTGCCTTTTCAGCATTGCCCATAAAATTTCAATAGGATTGAGATCAGGGCTTTGTGATGGCCACTCCAAAACATTGACTTGTTATCCTTAAGCCACTTTGTTACCATTTTGGCAGTATGCTTTGGGTCATTGTCCTTTTGGAAGACCCATTTCCACCCAAACTTTAACTTCTTGGCTGATGTCTTGAGATGTTGCTTCAGTATTGCCACATAATCTTGTTTGCTAATGAAGCCATCTATTTTGTGAAGTGCACCAGTCCCTCCTGCAGCAAAACAACCCCACAACATGATGCTGCCCCCCCTATGTTTCACAGTTGGGATGGTGTTCTTAGTAGTGTTGAGCGAGTATGTTCTATTAACCCTTTTGCTGAATATGCTCGAGCCAAGCTCCGAGTATTTATAGCTGCTCGGTGATATGGTTGAATCGCTCCCGTGTGCATGATTTGCAACTGTTTAATAGTTTTATTACATATGAGGAATGACTATTTCTTACACATTCCTCACATGTAATAAAACTGTCAAACAGTTGCAAATCATGCACACGGGAGCGATTCAACCATATCACCGAGCAGCTATAAATACTCGGAGCTGGGCCCGAGCATACTCGGACAGAACATACTCGCTCAACACTAGTTCTTAGGCTTCCAAGCTTCTCCCTTTTTCCTCCCAACGTAACAATAGTCATTATGCCCAAAAAGTTTAATTTTAGTTTCATCAGACCGCAGAACGTCTCCAGAAATTAAGGTCTGTGTTCCTGTGTGCATTTGCAAACATTAAACTGACTTTTTAATGTTTCTTTTGGAGTAATGGCTTCTTCCTGGCAGAGTGGCCTTTCAGCCCATGTTGATATAGTACTCGTTTCACTGTGATAATTGACACAATCTTACCAGCTTCTGCCATCCTTTTCACAAGGTCTTTTGCTTTTGTTCTTGGGTTGCATTGCACATGTCGAACCAAAGCACGTTCATCGCTGGGAAACAGAACCCATCTCCTTCCTGAGTGGTATGATGGCTGGACATTCCCATCTTGTTTGTACTTGCGTATAATTATTTGTACAGATGAACGAAGCACCTTCAGATATCTTGAAATTGTACCCAAGGATGAGCCAGACTTGTGAAAGTCCACAATTCTCTTTCTGATATCTTGGCTGATTTCTTTAGACTTTCCCATGATGCTGCACAAAGACGCAGTGTGTTTCAGGTGTGCATTAAAATACATCCACAGGTGTGTCTCAGAAGCTTCCAAACACATGACATCATCATATAGGCAGTCCAGAATTGTTTAAAGGCATAGTAATCTTAGTGTATGTAAACTTTTGACTTTGCAGTAAGTAATAAAAATGCCTTAAAACATTCTCTCTCATTATTCTGGCATTTGGCAAATATTAAAAATTATGGTAATTATGGTAATCCTAATTGACCTAAAACGGGAAAGGTTTATTCTGATTTCATGTCAGATATTGAGAAAAATATCATATGTCTTTTTATATAATGTATGTAAACTTCTGGTTTCAACTGTAAATACACCGACTCTGCTAAAGGACAATATGTCCCAGCAGTCCCAAAAAACGTCCACCAATGAGGACACAGCAAACATGGCCAGCAATATAACTCAAGTACCACAACGTCACCATAAGTAAGAAATGATTATATCTGCCTAAAAAGCAAACTATATGGGCGGCCTGGATGAACGGATCTGCCGGCACCATACTGGAACAACTGGTCCCAGGAGTCCCAGCTGACGAACCATTGCTACCAATGCAGCAGACATGGCAGGTGAGTGGAATGAATGGAAAGAATTGTAAAACAACAAAAGCCAACGATCCAATGGACCGGCCGTCTACACTACTGCGATAGATACAGATGGAAATATATACAATTGGAAAGAACAGATAGAAATATATAAAGCTTTCATAAAGGAGTTTTATCGTCTGTTACTAAACGCATTGCCAGATAATTATTAGGAGAAAATACAAGTGTGAATGGTGAATCAGATAGTGATTCACAGGAAGCAGATGCATCAATTACAAAAGAAAACTGAACGTGTGCACAGGGTGCGACTGGGAGATACATATAGTGAATCACAAATGATCATTAAACATTATGTAAATTGTATGTCCACATTCCTGAATAAGGAAACACATTGTTTTGATGTAAAATTGAAGTTAAACCTGCATCGCCAAGCCGAAAAACAATGAAATATTAGTAGATGAAAAACATCATTTTTGAAGTTCACGCCATGGTGGTACTTTGTGTTTAGAGTCAGGATCCAATAGGCTTCCCTCAGGGCCGGCTGCTTCTGCCAGCTGTCACCACGGGCCACAAGATCAACCTTTTCGAGTCCGAAAAATGATTAACATGAAGTATCCTGTTTATATATTATGGTAACATGTTTGGCCGCACCAGAATACCCTGCGTTGTTGTTGATGATATTGTTGATGTGTTCGGCGATTCTCTTCTTCAGTTTACGTGTGGTATAGCCAATATACTGAAGCTGACGGCTACTGCAGAATATACCGTATACCACGTGACTAGTCTCACAATTTATGTCTCCTCGCAAGATTTTGACCTTTTTCAAACAATAAGAGATGTAAATCGCTTTACACGGTTATTAACAGTTACAAAACATTTCTTCAATGAGTCTGAAGAGTCTTCCACTCCTAATAACATGACGGCAGAGATTATGGAGCATAATGATGCTACACTTAGTCGTTGAACAGACTGTCTTACTAACTTTGTCTTCGTTACAGGATCCAGATTTTTCTTTGAATAAACCACAAGATCGAGGAATTAACATCATCCCATCTAACCCTGCATACTATCCTCTGCAATCCAGGGTTCTATCTTTAGTTTTATTTCAAATGCTAGTTGAAAACAACCTTAAAAAAATTACATGGTGGTATCTGTAATATGAAGTATAATAGTAATTTTGATATGCTCCAGCGGTTAGAGAACTTCAACAAAATGTTAGTATAACCATCCAGCAATCAGACAAAGGTGGATATGTTGTGGTATTGGACACTGAATTGTATTGTAACATGGCTCTTTCCATCCTCAGTGACACAAACACCTACACCACCTTAAGATGTGATCCTACTAATGCATTTAAATCTGAGTTACCAGAATGTCTGTGTCAAGGATTCCACACGATCCCGTTTACTCATAGAGACCACCCACTGTGATCTCTGGAGTGAACAGTTCTCTGCAGCCCCCTATTGTCTGGACAATTGCACGATTGGCCGACAATCAATATAGGCTGCTGCAGGCTGTTCTCACTACGTAGGTATTGGCAAGCTAGCAGTGAGCGTACGGCATACACACCACCTTCCAACACATGGAATATATGTATGCACCCTTGTACGATCGCTGTCGCTTCACAATAACCCAAGAAAGATTATTCTTTACCACCACCAATCTGTTTTTCCGGACGATTGGACGCCTTATAGGTAGCGTGTAGCTTCAGAGGAGGAACGAGTACAGAGCAAAAGAAACAGAACTATTAAATGTTATATTTAAAGAAGTTGTCCACTACCCGCACCCGGCACCCTTGCCAATCGACTGTGGTGACGGCGGCTGTCAGTGCTTGCCTGTGGTGCTTGGCCGTCCATCTGTAGTGGCCGCCGCAGGGTACTGCACATCCACCTCCCATTGAATTGAATAGGAGGCGGATGTACAGTAACAAGCGCCAGCCACTACAGCTTGAAGGCCAAGCACCGCAGGTAAGCACTTCCTGCCCCTGGCACCGATCACAGCTGATTGGCGGGGGTGCCGGGTGCGGGACCCCTGCTGATCATACATTGATGCCCTATTCTAAGGATAGAGCTTCAATGTGAAAGTAGTGGACAACCCCTTTAAACCAAAGGGAGGCAATGTTTATGAAAAAAATCTACAAAATATTTTACAAAGGGGGACAATACCATACAGCATATACAGTTACACTAAATAAAAGGGATTAATAGAAGAACTTATTATACCAATCACAGAGACGATTCAGTTTAGCTGAAGGAGAGCACTTTGATTGATTTGGCCATTTCAGTGAACGTGATCCCTGCTTACATGAAAGTATGTATCTCCCAGCATGAGCATAGATCAATAATCAGCTTGATCTTTTATGCCGAAGTAGGCCCTGCCCACACACTCCCTGTGATGACATCATGTGGGCTGGTCGCCGCCCTTCATGGTTTTATTAAATCTCTAATTTCTGTGATATCTCCTCGCTCCATGATCGCAGAAGTTAGCGAATGATGCCATCTTTTTTATTGCGATTTTACCTTTCCTTAGAGATCAAACATGATGCTGTCGGTTATCTCTGCACTGTTGAGTTACAGCTCACCGGCAGGGCTCACAGATATGGAAAAATGTGCATACTGTTCCTTATTTAGCCCCGCCACTAAAAATATATGTCCTATCACAATCGGAAATATAGAAATGCCGCTATTCCATATTTCATTTCAGTGCCTCAGAGTCTGGAGATCGAACTCATGTGCAGCTGGGACTGTCCCGGCTATCGTAAGGAGTGTGATAGATTCCCTTTGAAGCCTTAACGAGATATTTATTATCTCTTTCAGGTGTCATACTTGTTATTTCTGATCAAATGCACAACTCATTCAGTCTCTGGCCCATATGTTCAAAGGTGTCCTTTTGTCACACGTCTCCTTTACCAGGAGCTCCATTTAGTATGGTAATTAGCTTGGATAATTAAGTTTGTCACTTCTTTTGTACACTACTATTTTGCATAGAAGCAGCTTTTTAGATTGCAAGCTCTTCTTACTCCAAATGGGATAGGGGAGGTGGGGCGGCTGAACAGTTTGGAGGGAGAGATTTGAGAGATTTTTAATATTTCCTGACAGTCTGGATATAGCAGACTCGGTATTTTGAACCCTAAATTACGAAAACGGTTGATTCCTGAATACCCTATTATTCCTATTTTCCACGGGCTCCCTAAGGTTTACAAAGGGTTTTCCTCCCTCCGCTCAGACCAATAGTTTCTGGTATTGGATCCCTGAACGAGAACCTTGGTGAGTGGTTGGATGGTCATCTCCAACTACTCATTATTAAAACTCCAGTTTTTTGAAGGACACTTCTACTGTCCTTAAGGTTTTCGATCATTTCAAATGCCATCCTAACTATTCGTTTGCTACATGTGATATGGTCAACTGATACTCATCCATACCTCACAATACAGCTATGGTGGCTATTGCATACCATTGGGAGAGGTATAGTGCATATTCGCCAGTCCTCAAACATTTTATTTTATTATCATTGGATTACCTGTTAAAAACATATTTTTTTCATATTTGGTACTAAATTTTATTTACAGACATAGGGGGCACCGATGGGTCCCAAGTTCTCCCCATCTTTAGCAATACTTTTTATAGCCTGGTGGGAAGAAATTTACATTTTATTTCTATTAATAATACATTCTCTACTCATTTGGTTTGGTTTTCCATATATGTGGATGATGTACTCCTTGTCTACCAGGGAGACACATCCACATATTCTGAGTTTGTTTCTTACATCAATTCAAACAATTGTAACATCCGTTTTCCTTCTAGCCAGCTGTCCATCCATGTCTCGTTTTTGGATATTGAATTGCATGGTAACACAGTCACCGGTAGGGTTGATACTTCTTTACACCGTAAAGACACTGGTGGTAACACCATTCTGTTGGCATCCAGTTCTCAACCCAAGCACACGACCAATGCTATCCCCAGAGGAGAATATACCAGGGCCAGGAGAATCTGCTCCAATGATGACACTTTTACCAGTGAAGGAAAATTCATAACTGACAGGTTATTAGATAGAGGCGATGATAAATCTAACATCCGTCATACAGGTGAGGAACACTCCACGCAGGGATTTATTGTACGGCACCAAAAATATTTGGAAACGGTCTTCTCCTTAGAATATTGTATTTTCCACTCAGAACAGTAGACAGTTTAACACTATAAAGAATATTATTCTGAAATACTTGCCGGTTATTAACCAGGACAAATGTCCCCGAACTATTTTGGAAGGGGGGTGTCAAGTAATTGCTAAGAGAGGAAGAACCCTTGGGAATATGTTGTCCCCCGGTATGCTGCGTAATACCAGAACACCTTCTATATGGCTCTCGGCTTCCGGTTGTGCATTAAATAGATGCAGCGTATGTGGCTTTACTGATAATAGAGAACAGGAATTCCCCTCTATGAGCACTTCATCTCATTTATCCTATCCAATCAAATCCTTTATAAATTGTGAGTCCAGCCACATGGTATACGGTATATTCTGCAGTAGCCGTCAGCTTCAGTATATTGGCTATACCACACGTAAACTGAAGAAGAGGATGGCTGAACACATCAACAATATCACCAACAACAACTCGGGGTATTCTGGTGCGGCCAAACATTTTGCCATAATACATAAAGGGGTCTCCTCGTGTTTTTCATTTTTCAGACTCGAAAAGGTCAATTTTGTGGCCTGTGGTGGCAGCTGGAAAAAGCAGCCGGCCCTGAGGGAAGCGTATTGGATCTTGACTTTAAACACAAAGTACCACCATGGCGTGAACTTCAAAAATTATTTGTTTTCATCTACGAACATTTTCCCCGTTTTTCGGCTCGGCGATGTATATTTAATTTAAATTTTACATCAAACAATGTGTTTCCTTATTCAGGAATGTGGACATTTAATCTATATAATGTCTAATGATCAGCTGTGATTCACTATATGTATCTCACAGTCGGACCCTGTGCACACGTTCAGTTTTCTTTTGTAAATGATGTGTCTGCTTCCTGTGAATCACTATCTGATTCACCAATCACACTTGTATTTTCTCCTAATAATTATCTGGCAATGCGTTTAGTAAGAGACGATAAAACTCCCTTATGGCATTTGTATATATTTCCATCTGTGTCTATCGCAGTAGTGTAGACGGCCGCTCCATTGGATTGTTGGCTTTTGCTGTTTTACAATTGTTCGCATTCATTCCACTCACCCGCGGCCAAGTTGCAGCATTCAGTTGTATTGTCAGCCATGTCTGCTGCATTGGTAGCAATGGTTCGTCAGTCAGGACTCCTGGGACCAGTTGTTCCTCCGAGGTTCCAGTATGATGCCAGCAGATCCGTTCATCCAGGCCGCCGGTATAGATTGCTATAATTATTTTACTTACTGGTGGTGACGTTATGGTATGAGTTGCATCGCTGGCCATGGTCGCTGTGTCCGCATTGGTGGACGTTTTTCTGGGACTGCTGGGACATGTTGTCCTTTAGTGTTTCCATTGCAGAGTCGGTGTATTTGGATGTAGTATCATGTGCCCCTATAAACCGCACTTTATTTCTCGTTGGCTTCCAGTTAGTTACCCTAATCTATACCGCTGATGTCAATACAATGCAGTCTTTTCTTCTAAGATTGCTGGTTCTTCTAGTTCATTCTTTGAGTGATACATGGCGTTTGGCACTTGTGTTGCAGTGTTGGCCGTGTCTGCTGTGCTCGTATTTGTAGACGTCTTTCCGGGATTGCTGGGACATGTTCGTCCTCGGTGTCTCCGGCGGGATATCGGTTGTTTCGTGTGTGGTGCTATGTGCCTCTTTGAGCCGCACTGCTTCTCTTGGTAGTTGTGAGTCAGTCAGCTAGGATCCATACTTCTGGTGTTACACAATCTACCCTTTTTCTTTCCCAAGATCGCTGGTTTCTTTAGTCCATTGTTGAGTGTGGCAGGGTGTTTGCTTTTCTTTGGTATCCAGTTGTGTGGTTTTTGGGATGGTGTTACATGGTGCTGTGTTTCCCTGCGGTAGTCTTTTTGTTTTTATTCAATATATCTATGTCACTCATGTCAGCTTATAACGCCATGTACTCACATTATGTGTATGCGAACACCTGATGCCTCAGTATTGGTTAATTAATTCATTATCCAGTCAATGGACATTGCTCTTTAAGATATATAGCAGCATTTATGTGTTACCTCTGACATCCTATGACTAAGGGTGCGTTCTGCACCTGAAACACATCAGGATTTCCTGAGGTTTCTGAATTCATTTTATCACCAGGCATCACGTGACCCCGTCTGCAGCCGATTCCGACATCCGCTGATGTCACGTCGAGTTCCGGCTGCAGTCGGGAGTGAGCAAGTGACACACTCCCCCTTGATTGATGGGCTGTGGACGGGATTTCACCGCACGTCACAGCTCAGCATCCACTGCGTGCTTTACCAACGAGAGGGAAAGACCGCGACACCAGAACCACCACACCTATGTGGGGCAATTATTCTGCATGGAGGATTTTGTGGGGCCCATTACACTGTATGGAAAGCTATGTGGGGCCTATTATTCTGTATGGAGGACTATGTAGGGTCTATTATACTGTAAACTGGTTGTCTGACGACTTTGTCCACGTTTTTCATTTTGGCCCTTTGTGTAATTTTGAGTTTTATATCCCTGATGTAGAGAGTCAGTCTGGGTAAATGTACATGGAAATGGCAATAATGGAAAGCTGCTAATTGGAGTTTGCTACAAGCCTCCTAATATAGCTGAACACGTAGAGGATGATATGCTGCAACAAATTAAAAAGGCAACAAAAACAAGTCATCGTCATAGTGTTGGATCCCTTGAAATTGTTCCAGAAATTAAGTAATTCTCCCAGAAAATTATTGCAATTGCACATTTTGTTATACACGTTTATTTCCTTTGTGTGTATTGGAACAACACAATAAAATAGAGAAAAAAGGCAAATTGAACATAATTTCACACAAAACCACATAAAATAGGCCGGACACAATTGTTGGCACCTTGCCAAACTTGTGGATAAATAACTTAGTTTCAAGCATGTGAAGCTTCTTCAAATGCAATTGTGGCAAGTAACAGGTATGGGCAATATGAAAATCACAACTAAAACCAGATAAAAAAGGGAGAAGTTGATTCAATCTTTGCATTGTGTACATATGTGTGCCACACTAAGCATGGAGAAAACAGAAGAAGAAGAGAAGTGTCTGAGGAGTTAAGAAGCAAAATTGTTGAAAAATATCAACAATTTCATGGTCCATCTTCAGAGATCCAGATGTTCCTTTGTCCATAGTGCACAACATAATACATTTACAACCTATACAGTCAAATATGGTGGAGGTTCAAAGATGTTTTGAGATTGGTTTGCTGCCTCTGGCACTAGGTGCCTTGACTGTGTGCAGGGCATCATGAAATCTGAAGATTAGCAAAGGATTTTGGGTCACAATGTAGTGCCTAGTGTCAGAAAGCTGGGTTTGCGTCCTAGGTCATTAGTCTTCCAGCATGACAATGACCCCAAACATACTTCAAGAAGCACCTAGAAAATGGAAGGAAACAAAGTGCTGGAGAGTTCTGACCCTCAATGAGTCCGGATCTAAATCCCATTGAACACCTGTGGAGAGATCTTAAAATTGCTGTTTGGAGAAAAATATTAAAATTTGAGAGTCATCAGTGGTTGATACCATCTTTTCAGTTAGGCATTAAAAGGTAAGAAATTTCAAGCTTTCGAGACTACTCAGGTCTCTTCATCAGACATAGTATAACACAAAATCTGAAGAGTCACATATTTATACACAACAGGGCACAGGAATAATGCAATAGATAAGACAAGTGACGTGAAGCAGAACTAGGAAAAGGGAGAAGCAGTTGTGGCCGTAATTATTAGAACAGTTCAAAGATAAGGAGTGTGAAAGTTTTATTGTCCTGTGTCTGAGGTTTGGTTCATGATTGTGATGCCCTAAAATGGTCTGAGGAGCACATACCTTAGCTGATGTAAAAAGACAAATCCATGTGACACATTCATTCCTGCTCTGTGTCAAAGGTTGTCATAACTCTGTCTCGCTGAGATTTGAAGTTACCTTTTAATACAATTAGTTTCATGTCCATGATGCTGTGATCAGGGATACAAAAATGTTTGGTAACAAGTAGGTCTATTCTTTTATTGTATGGCGATGAGAATTCATCCTTGTTCTAAGTTTTTGCCCTGTCTCCCCTACATACAGACCCCAGTTGGACATTTGCTACATATAATTGAGTACACTGCATTAGATGTGATGCAGCTGAAAGTCCCTGGGATCTTGTGGTCCTGATGTGAGTTGGGAATCTTTATCTTGTCTGTGGTCATTATAAATGGACAGCTTTTACATTTACAGTTGGTGAGGATGAATTTTGTAAGTTTCACAACAAAAGTGAAACTGTCTTCCCGGTCAGTTTGCTTTCCCTCCCAGTATCTTTTCATTCTAACAATGTTAGGTTTCTGGCAAGTTATGCTTATTCCTTTTATTTTTGGTTCTCCTTAGCTTGCCTTCTTTGCCCTATATGAATGTGTTTTAGTTTCTCACTCAGTGTTTTCATATATTGCTTCATACTTTCCTTTCCCCTTGTTCACAGTGTTGCGACCTCCCCTCTGGTTCTTCAGGAGGCAGGAGAAACTCATCAACGGCCTATTAGGGAGTTAGATCCGTGGTGGCGTTTTTAGTTGTGCAGCTAGTGCCTTTCTAGTCTGTACAGAGACCAGTTGGGTGTGGCTGCAGAATTCTTACCTGGGTGGTTTCTCCGGTGGCTATCAAGATGCCCTTACGGGTTAAAACATTTTCCATATTCTGAACATGAAAAAGGCTTTTCCCCTGTGTGGGTTCTCTGATGTGTACTAAGTTGTGATTTCTGTACAAAACATTCTGTACAAAACCAGGGGAGGAGTCCTGAGGAGATAATTTGCATATTTCCACTGCATTTTGGGGTAAGTGAAGAGTCTCCGCGAGCTCAAAGAACACTGGATTTTGGCTGTTGGAGCTGAAAAGAGGACATCGGTAAACCGCGCGCATTTTGAAGCTTTTTTTTTAAGCTTTTTTCACTGTTTTCAGAACATTAACAATAAGAACATGGAAGAGTCCAGGAGCCATTTGGTGAGCTGCATATCCTGCTACATGTTCACAGACTTGCCAGTGGAAAAGCCAAACTTCACATGCCAGAAATGCAAGCTTGTGTCCCTGTTGGAGGAAAAGTTGCGAAATCTAGAAGAGAGGTTAACTACCTTGAAAATCATTAAGGAAGGTGAAGAGTTCTTAGACAGAGCAGAATTATCTCTTCATGATTCAGAAAGAGAAGAAATTCGAACTGCACCTGATGAAACAGAGGAATGGAAGCATGTGACCCAGAGAAGCAGGAGGATCGAGAGGCAGCCAGCACCCATACTGCTCAGGAACCAGTACCAGGCTCTCACGCAGGAGAACCTTGAAGAAATACAGCAAGATAAGACTTTGCCAGCAATGAATAACCTTGTAAGTCCTCAGAATCCTCCTGGATGGAGAAAGAAGAATGTTGTGAAGAAAAAACGAAGAGTGGTGGTCATGGGGGATTCCCTGTTAAGAGGAACAGAGGCTGCTATCTGCAGACCAGACATAACCTCAAGAGAAATGTGCTGTCTTCCTGGAGCAAAAATTAAAGATGTGTCTGACAGGATATCAAGACTCTTCAGACCTACAGATCACTACCCATTCCTGCTAATACATGTGGGGACAAATGACACCGCAAGAAAGGACCTGGAAACCATCTGCAGTGACTTTGAAGACTTAGGCAAGAAAGTGAAAGAATTGGGAGCGCAGGTGGTCTTCTCATCCATCCTCCCAGTGGATGGCCATGGAACAATGAGGTGGAATAAGATTCTACAGGTGAACAACTGGCTACGTCGATGGTGCCGTCAACAAGGATTTGGATTTCTGGATCACGGGATGAATTACCTATACGATGGACTACTTGCTAGAGATGGGGTGCACCTTACGAAGACTGGAAAACATGTATTTGGAAGTCGCCTTGCTACACTCATCAGGAGAGCTTTAAACTAGAACAATGTGGGAAGGGAAGCAAAAGGCCAGAAAAAGCCATACAGCTGACAAATACTATTGAGATCTCTGCTACTGGAAGTGGAAAGAAAGAACAAAGACAAAAAAATCTAAATAAAAATATGGGAGGAAGAGAAACCAATCACAAACTAAAATGTTTTTATACAAATGCACAAAGCATGGGCAACAAACAAGGAGAATTGGAACTACTAATGCAGGAAAAGAAATATGATGTCATTGGAATCACTGAAACTTGGTGGGACGATACACATGATTGGAATAAAAGGCTAAAAGGATACAACTTATTTGCAAGAAACAGAATTGATAAACGAGGAGGAGGTGTCGCATTGTATGTTAGAAAAGCGTATATCTGCACAGAGATTGAAGCTTCAGAGACTGGGAGTTCTGTGGAAACTGTTTGGGTAAGAATACAAGGAGAGAACAACGGAAAGGACACCATTGTAGGCATTTACTACAGGCCACCTGGGCAAGCTGAAGATATGGATGAACTCTTTATGTATCAAATGACCAAGTTCTCCAAAAAATATGACGTAGTGGTCATGGGAGATTTCAACTATCCAGACATTTGTTGGGAATCTCTCTCAACTAAAACTAACAGGTCAAGCAAATTCTTATCCTCTCTTGCTGACAACTTTATCTTCCAAAAGGTAGGGGAGAAAACAAGGGGATCTGCTACTTTGGATCTAATCCTTATAAACAGGGAGGAAATGGTTGAGGAGGTAAAGGTGGCTGGGACCCTAGGAGGCAGCGATCATGCTATTATAGAATTTTGGATAACTAGAGGAGGAAGACATGTGAAGACTCAAACTTCAAGGTTAGATTTTAGAAAGGCAGATTTTAAGAGACTCAGAAAGAGAATAGGAGGGATCCAATGGCTGGATGTCCTTAAGGACAAAAATGTCCAGGAAGGATGGGAAATTTTTAAAAATGAGATTCTCAAAGCACAATCGTTAACAATCCCGAAAAGTAGGAAGAATGGGAAGCATTTAAGGAAACCAGGATGGATGAACACAGAACTTAAACACATGCTAAAAAGAAAGAAAGAAATGTTTATTAAATGGAAAGAGGGAGGCATATCTAAAGAAGATTATAATGCAGTCTGCAGATCCTGTAGGGCACGTATCAGGTTAGCTAAAGCTGACAATGAATTAAGGCTTGCAAGAGATGTCAAAAGCAATAAAAAAGGATTTTGGGGGTATGTCAAAAGTAAAAGAAAAGTCAAAGATGCTATAGGATTTTTACAGGATGAAAATGGAGAAATGGTAAGAGAGGATGTTGAGAAGGCCGAACTTTTTAATTCCTATTTTGCATCTGTTTTCTCTCAGAAAGAAAATGTAACATCAACTGATTTTCACTGTCCTTTTAAAGGAATAGAAGAATCCAAGTTATCTGTAAACAGAAAGATTGTGAGGGAATATTTAGCTAACATAAATGAGTTCAAGTCTCCAGGTACAGATGAATTACACCCCAGAGTACTGAAGGAGATCGTAGAAGAAATTTTAGAACCACTCTCCATAATCTTTGAAAATTCTTGGAGAACAGGAGAAGTCCCAGAAGACTGGAGAAGAGCAAATGTTGTTCCTATCTTCAAAAAGGGGAGGAAGGTGGACCCAGGGAACTATAGGCCGGTGAGTCTGACTTCTATACCAGGAAAGATCTTTGAACAAATTATTAAACATCATGTATGTAAGTACCTGGATAAGAATGAAGTGATTAACCAGAGTCAGCATGGGTTTGTAACTAACAAGTCATGTCAGACTAACTTAATTTCCTTCTATGACAGAATCACTGACTGGGTGGATCAGGGAAATGCTGTAGATATAGTATATCTTGACTTCAGCAAAGCATTTGACAAAGTATCTCACACCATCCTTATTGAAAAAATGACCAAGTATGCAATGGACCAGGCAACTGTTAGGTGGATTCATAACTGGCTTAGTGATCGGACTCAAAGGGTGGTTGTAAATGGCTTCACATCCAGCTGGATGAATGTCTCAAGTGGGGTACCACAGGGCTCTGTCCTGGGACCTGTATTGTTCAACATCTTCATCAATGATTTAGATGAAGGAATTGAGGGTAAACTGATTAAATTTGCTGATGACACAAAGCTAGGAGGGATAGCTAATACTAGAGAAGAGAGAGAGAGGATTCAAAAAGACCTAAATAAACTGGAGCAGTGGGCAGCAACCAACAGAATGGTTTTTAACAGGGAAAAATGCAAAGTACAACATCTGGGCAATAAAAATGAAAAAAGCATATACAGAATGGGAGGAATAGAGCTAAGCAACAGTACATGTGAAAAAGACTTAGGTATACTAATAGATCATAGACTGAACATGAGTCAACAGTGTGATGCAGCAGCAAAAAAGGCAAATACAATTCTGGGATGTATTAACAGAAGCATACAGTCTAGATCACGTGAAGTCATTATCGGTCTTTACTCCTCTTTGGTCAGACCTCATCTGGAATACTGTGTACAGTTTTGGGCACCACATTTTAAAAAAGACATAGACAAACTGGAACAAGTTCAGAGAAGAGCGACCAGAATGGTGACTGGTCTGCAAACCATGTCCTATGAGGAACGGTTGCAGGATTTGGGAATGTTTAGCTTGCAAAAAAGAAGACTGAGAGGAGACTTAATAGCTGTCTACAAATATGTCAAGGGCTGTCACATTGTAGAAGGATCATCTTTATTCTCATTTGCACAGGGAAAGACTAGAAGCAACGGGATGAAACTAAATGGGAGGAGACACAGATTAGATATTAGAAAAAACTTTTTGACAGTTAGGGTGATTAATGAGTGGAACAGGCTGCCACGAGAGGTGGTGAGTTCTCCTTCACTGGACGTCTTCAAACAGAGGCTGGACAGACATCTGTCTGAGATGATTTAGTGAATCCTGCTTTGAGCAGGGGGTTGGACCAGATGACCCAGGAGGTCCTTTCCAACTTTACCATTCTATGATTCTATGATTCTATGATTTTAGACAATCTGAACATGAAAAAGGCTTCTCTGTATGGGTTTTCTGGTGCTTAACAAAGTCTGATTTCTGGTTAAAACATTTTCAACATTCTGAACATGAAAAGGGCTTCTCCCCTGTGTGAGTTCTCTGATGTGCAATAAGATTTGATTTCTTTGCAAAACATTTCCCACATTCTGAACATGAAAATGGCTGCTCCCTTGTGTGAGTTCTCTGATGTGCGATAAGATTTGATTTCTCTGTAAAACATTTCCCACATTCTGAACATGAAAAAGGCTTCTCCCCTGTGTGGGTTCTCTGATGTTTATTAAGTTGTGATTTCTGTACAAAACATTTCCCACAATCTGAACATGAGAAAGGCTTCTCCCCTGTGTGAGTTCTCTGATGTCTGATAAAAGTTGATTTCACTGTAAAACATTTCCCACATTCTGAACATGAGAATGGCTTCTTCCCAGTGTGAGTTCTCCAATATCTGATAAAAGTTGATTTCTGTGTAAAACATTTACCACATTCCGAACAGGAAAAAGACTTTTCTCCTGTGTGGGTTTTCTGGTGCCTAACAAGATCTGATTTCTGGTTAAAACATTTCAACATTCTGAACATGAAAAGGGCTTCTCCCCTGTGTGAGTTCTCTGATGTGCAATAAGATTTGATTTCTTTGCAAAACATTTCCCACATTCTGAACATGAAAATGGCTTCTCCCTTGTGTGAGTTCTCTGATGTGCGATAAGATTTGATTTCTCTGTAAAACAGTTCCCACATTCTGAACATGAAAAAGGCTTCTCCCCTGTGTGAGTTCTCTGATGTTTATTAAGTTGTGATTTCTGTACAAAACATTTCCCACAGTCTGAACATGAGAAAGGCTTCTCCCCTGTGTGAGTTCTCTGATGTCTGATAAAAGTTGATTTCACTGTAAAACATTTCCCACATTCTGAACATGAAAATGGCTTCTCCCCAGTGTGAGTTCTCCAATGTCTGATAAAAGTTGATTTCTGTGTAAAACATTTACCACATTCTGAACAGGAAAAAGGCTTTTCTCCTGTGTGGGTTCTCTGGTGCCTAACAAGATCTGATTTCTGGTTAAAACATTTTTCACATTCTGAACATGAAAATGGCTTCTCTCCTGTGTGAGTTCTCTGGTGCCTAACAAGATCTGATTTCTGATTAAAACATCTACAACATGTGGAACAAGAAAATCTATTCTTCGCTGTTGTCACGGGTGTGTCGCCACGAAGATCGTCACGATTACACAGCCTGACTTCTCGCAGCTGAGTTTTTGGTGTTTTGTGTTTTTCGGCAGTGAGGGAGTTAACTCTCTCTCTCTGTGCTAGACGAGGTCTACCAGGAATATAAAACTTAAGGTCCCCTCCTGGAAACTGGGTCCCAGGTTAATCGGGCCGTACAGGATCAGTTCTATAATTAATCCGGTGGCATTCCGTCTTGACCTCCCCCCAACGTTTAAAATTCACAACGTGTTCCACAGATCGTTGCTTAAGAGGTATGTGGCGCCGGTGATACCGTCACCTTTACCTCCCCCTCCAGTGGTGGTCAATGGTAACTTGGAGTTCCAGGTATCGAAGGTCATCGATTCACGCTTTAATCGCCGGTCCCTTCAGTACCTGGTTCATTGGAAGGGGTATGGTCCTGAGGAGAGGATGTGGGTTCCTGCGTCGGATATTAACGCAGACCGATTAGTTCGGGCCTTCCACACGACTCACCCGGATAAACCTGGCCCTGAGGGTCCGGAGGCCCCTCGTAGAAGGGGGGGGTACTGTCACGGGTGTGTCGCCACGAAGATCGTCACGATTACACAGCCTGACTTCTCGCAGCTGAGTTTTTGGTGTTTTGCGTTTTTCGGCAGTGAGGGAGTTAACTCTCTCTCTCTGTGCTAGACGAGGTCCAGCCTCGCCCAGCTGCAATCAATGCTGCAGTAGTGGGACTCCTTCAAATGCCTGCCGGTCTGTTAGGGAAGTGTCGGTGAAAGCATTTCATACAGACAAACAGAGCGGATCGTGGTATTTTGGAGTCCTGAGCTAAGTGTATTTGGTGTGGTTTTTCCCTTCCTCGCTTTATCATTTATCTCCTTTCCCGTTGGTGTTCCCTCTGTAGTTGTGGTGTAGTTTTTGTATGCAAGGTGGTTTTTGGTTTGACTCTTGTACTGTCTCGTTCGTCTCAGTACTGTGTGTTGGCATATTATTTCCTGTCCCCTATTGTTGTGATTGGGGTCCTTCTCAAGACTAGATTACTGAGGTGCAGGGATCCACAGGAGGTAGGGGTTACGCTGGCGGCCTGGACCTCTGTACCTTTAACAGTACCTCCAGGTAGAGGGATTAGTCAGGGCCCCAGCTTAGGGTCAGCTTAGGCCCCTGACCTCCTGTACGCAGTGTCAGTGTGACAGCTATGTGAATTTTTTTATGTTTATGAAAATACTTTTTAAGGGAAAAACTATTTCTATATTCTGAACCTGAAAATGAGTTATTTGGTTTAGGAGCAGTTCGTTTTTTAATGCTTATTTTGTGACTCTGATTTTCCTTAGTAGTCAGTAATGAATCAGAAGACAGGACCTGTTTCATAGGATCAGATGACAGATCTTTGCTGTGAAGGGATGATGGGATATCTGGAGTAATGGCATTCACTTCAATTGTATCTTGTTTGATCTCAAGATCATCTGATTTAAAAATTGAAGATGTCAGCTGTCCCTCTGATCTCCTGGTACAGACATCTGCAAATAATAAAACCAATTATTATTTTTTAATAAAAAATCATTGAATTTTATATTTTTAAACATCTCTACTTAAACTGTCCGAAAAAATGGCAAGTTATGCAAAAAAAATTTACTCCTCACCTCGACAATAACAGTTCACAGTCTAATAGAAAACCTCATAGGATGAAGCAGTGGAGCGTGGTGTTCAACTGTTTGTTCATTCTACCTTCTAAATATGGAATAAAAAGCCACCAAACAATGTTATGTAGGTGTTAATGATACCAATAAAAACTTCTACTCATCTCACAAAAACCAAGTCCCCACTCAGGTCCATCATCTGTCAATGGAAAAACAGAGGTTTCCACATTATTAGTGGCTCAAAGGCTCTTGAAAAGCAACATGGCTTCCATAAACCAATCCAGCAATATCCACTCTCCAATACTAGATATTATAATGTCTCAGGTGGGATGCCCCATGCCGAATTGTTGATAACTGACTATGAGCATTGTCCTCTATTTCTTATCTACTATGGTTACAGGTTGATGTGAAGAGAGCTGTGCCATTGGTAGCGATATTTCTACTGATTTGTCAGTTATATTTATGTTAGTTTAGCAAATTTCTGCTTGTAGGGTCTAATGTTTTAGCATAGTGTATGTTCTGTGAGCTAAATTGTCATACTTATGCACTAGATAGATTATAAATTGTGATGCTTATGTACTAGATAGATTATTAGTTTAATCGGTGATTTTTTAAATATTTTTTAACATCAGGAGACTCAAGAATCGCATCTTACAGAAGACAAGAAGCCTAAATGCCGAAGGGTGATGACCTGTTGATGGCCCACAGCTGGAGGGTCATTACCTCTTGATGGCACAAAACTGGACAGAAGATAAAAACATTTGATGGCACACAGCCGGAGGGTGATGACCTATTGATGGCCATAGCCAGAGGGTCATTACCTGTTGATGGCACACAGCCGGACAGAGGATCATTACCTGTTGATGGCACACAGCCGGATGGTCATTACCTGTTGATGGCACACAGCCGGATGGTCATTACCTGTTGATGGCACACTGCCGGATGGTCATTACCTGTTCATGGCGCACTGACGGATGGTCATTACCTGTTGATGGCACACGGCCGGAGGGTGATGACCTATTGATGGCCATAGCCAGAGGGTCATTACCTGTTGATGGCACACAGCCGGACAGAGGATCATTACCTGTTGATGGCACACAGCCGGATGGTCATTACCTGTTCATGGCGCACTGCCGGATGGTCATTACTTGTTGATGGCACACAGCCGGAGGGTGATGACCTATTGATGGCCATAGCCAGAGGGTCGTTACCTGTTGATGGTCCCTCCCTCATAACAAGGAACCCTGGGGAATACTGGTCATCTTGATCCCCCACTGACTATATACTTGCTCCACCTCAGCCTACACCATCATGGAGAACACTTCCACCTGTGTCCACTGTAAGGTTGGACTTTCTTTTATAATTACAGCAGATTAATAAACATCATAAAGCTGTAAAACTATCGAGTAATTTATTATAAATTATTATAAAGAAATATAAAGTATAATAGATAGCTATAGAGGGCACATAAGACGACTAACTATAGAAAGCATGGTATCGCCTGATATATACTGTATATTCTAGATGGCGCTATTACACTAAATACATCACAACCTCCAGGGTGATATTACCGTACAATGCGCGATCACTAATAATGGCCACAGATTATGAGAAAATGACCAGCTCCATAGTCCTGGAGTTATTATAAATGTCTCTAGTGTGAGGCAGGGACTGGACGAGTGTTGGAGGGAGGTATATTCCCCCAGGACGTCCTTTATGTATCCATGCTGTAGAATCTGCCGTATACTTCTGTTCTAGCAGTCAGACATTTCACTCTGCAGATCACAGGCTCAACATTGTGTAAAACTACCACCGTATATAAGAGCACTCAGAATAAAAACTAGCGGCATGCCGTGCACTGCCCACGTCATGTGTACGGGATACAGGACCTGCAGGACCTGGTACGGCCATTATAGTTGATAGATTAATGATACCTGTGCAGATGAAGGGAAAAAAAATATGTGCAACAACAGGAGGAGAAAGTCTCAAAATGTAATTTGAAAAGTATAATAGAGAAATGGGAAACTTCTGGAGATGCAGATAAGTGGTACCAGGGCGAAACGTAAGTGTAGTCAGACAAGCCAATGGCCTGGTAACAGAGGCCAAGCAGAGCCGGGTATGTGGTAATACAAATGGGTGGTGGACTGAGTCGAGGTTTCGGTAATCATGGTGTAACAGACCAGGCAGACTGACTGGGCAGGAGAGAATTTCATGTTTTCTTGATTATAGCATCATTCAGAGAATTCCTGCTCCTAATTATTAAAAGGGGTTGTCCGCGACTATTTTATTTTTTTTTACCATGGGCCTAAGAACTAAAAGGTAAGTATTTGCTAACTATATGTGACGCGCCCCCTGGGCCATATTCTTTATGGGAATATCCGGAGCCGGATCAGATGGGGGTTGTAGTCTCCGAGTGGCTGTGACCCGGTCCGTGCCCAGGGTGTCAAACTCAGTTGTATGTGGCAGTCCTACAGATGTTACTAAGTTCTTAATGTCGACTACGCCACCCGTTGTGTTGCGGTCACTGTGGCCGCCGCTGCAGCAGGGTCCGCTGAGGCTGGTGGTGTAAGTGCAGCTTTGGTGATATAACCCCCAACGGGTGGGGTATAGCCTCAGGGGGATCAGGTGCAGAGGATGGGAGTTGTGGTGATGCAGTGTAGACGGCAATCAGAGACAGAGTCGGGTTATGCAGTTTAGGATGTTTACTCACTGCTGATGTTCTGGTCACTCCAGCTTCGAGTGACCTCCCGAGCCGTGCTGCGTCCACCAGGTTCTGGATCCAGCCAACTCCCAAATAAGTCCGGAGCGTGACCCTGAGCTCTCCTTCTGTCCTTTCTCTGGCCGTCCCCACTATTGATCCACCCAGGTCCAGCTCCCTCGGGCCTTCTGTTGGGAGACCCTTGGCCTTGGGTTCCCTGACCCTCCTCGTGGTATGCCTTCGTGGTGGATGTGGTGGGTGACCGTGGCAAATGCTGCCCACGGTCTCCGGTCTCTGGCTGGGGAGTGTTTTTGCCCCCACCAGCTTGGGTTCCGGTACCCTGTGCCGACTCTTCACCCGGGGATTTAGTTTGGGGTCTTGGAGTCCTTTTCTTCTGTTTCCCCCTCTGGGTCTCTCTTTCTCCTCTCTCACTCTGGGTCTCTCTTCTCCTCTGCTCGCTGACTTTCTCTCTGCAACTGACCCTGTTCTTAGTTGGTGCCCACCTTATATACACCCTCTATGTGTGAGCTCAGGTGACCAGCACCCAATGAGCTCCTATCTTTACCCAGGCTGCTCCCCCTATCTGCCCCTACACTACTTGGGATGTACCACCCCCCCTCCCACTCCAGCCAGGAACAGACTCGGTCGTACCTGCACATTTCTAAGTGGGAGTACCGTCGGTCTGCTCCTCGGAAATGGGATGTGTGTAGTGCATGCAGCCTACCGAGCTCAGTTTCACACTCCTTCCTTACCCGGAAGTGGAATATCACACCTCTGGGTTGAGGTGCAATACCCCTGTAGCAGCCGAATCCTCAGGGTGCTACATATGCCTATTGGGCCCGGTGCCGATCTCTGCCATTTCAGAGAGGTCACGGATCGCTCCTGCCAGTGATTTTGCAGCCCCCTCTCTGCTCTGTTGATGGGGCATGACTGCCGATGTCATGCTGACTTGACAGCTAGCTCCCTGCTGCCTAACTGCAGGGAGCCATCTGTCAATGAGAATGAAGTTGGCAGTCTCGCCTCATTGACAGAGCAGCCGGGAAGAGGAAGAGCTGTTCTGTTGACGTGAAGCAGCAGAATCGCTGTTAGGAGCAGTTCAGGTGTGATCAGAGCCGCCACAGGGTAGAACAGGCAGATAGTAAGAAATTACCTGCCTGTTAGTTCTTAGGCACATTGCATTTTTCTATCTCATCCTGAAGGAGTCACCTTCTCTTCAACGAAAAAGAGACACTGTGAAACCTACGCGTATCGAACACCAAAAGTTCTTAATCCAAGTATACAAATACATGTAGGGAGTTACAATTTATATGTTCGACTGCCCCATCATATGGGCGTGTTGATAGTTCCTTACGCCCAATTTTTCAAAGTAAAGAAATTATAGGTTGTCGAAATAACAGAATAAAAACAAATAATATTGAAAAATTGAGATTAAAATAACCAAAGAAAAAGAAAAGGTTATAATGTATAATATTATATATAAAAAAAAACCCCATGGTATATACACCTCTGATTATAATGCATGGAATATACACGTACAGACCAAAAGTTTGGACGCACCTTCTCATTTAAAGATTTTTCTGTATTTTCATGACTATGAAAATTGTACATTCACACTGAAGGCAGCAAAACTATGAATTAACACATGTGGAATTATATAGTTAACAAAAAAATGTGAAACAACTGAAAATATGTCTTATAATCTAGGTTCTTCAAAGTAGCCACTTTTTGCTTTGATAACTGCTTTGCACACTCTTGGCATTCTCTTGATGAGCTTCAAGAGGTAGTCACCGGAAATGGTCTTCCAACAATCTTGAATGAGTTCCCAGAGATGCTTAGCACTTGTTGGCCCTTTTGCCTTCACTCTGAGGTCCAGCTCACCCCAAACCATCTCGATTGGGTTCAGGTCTGGTGACTGTGGAGGCCAGGTAATTTGGCGTAGCACCCCATCACTCTCCTTCTTGGTCAAATAGCCCTTACACAGCCTGGAGGTGTGTTTGGGGTCATTGTCCTGTTGAAAAATAAATGATGGTCCAACTAAATGCAAACTGGATGGAATAGCATGCCGCTGCAAGATGCTGTGGTAGCCATGCTGGTTCAGTATGCCTTCAATTTTGAATAAATCCCCAACAGTGTCACCAGCAAAACACCCCCACACCATCACACCTGCTCCTCCATGCTTCACGGTGGAAACCAGGCATGTAGAGTCCATCCGTTCACCTTTTCTGCGTCGCACAAAGACACGGTGGTTGAAACCAAAGATCTCAAATTTGGACTCATCAGACCAAAGCACAGATTTCCTCTGGTCTAATGTCCATTCCTTGTGTTCTTTAGCCCAAGCAAGTCTCTTCTGCTTGTTGCCTGTCCTTAACAGTGGTTTCCTAGCAGCTATTTTACCATGAAGGCCTGCTGCACAAAGTCTCCTCTTAACAGTTGTTGAAGAGATGAGTCTGCTGCTAGAACTCTGTGTGACATTAACCTGGTCTCTAATCTGAGCTGCGCTTAACCTGCGATTTCTGAGGCTGGTGACTCAGATAAAGTTATCCTCAGAAGCAGAGGTGACTCTTGGTCCTCTTTTCCTGGGGCGGTCCTCATGTGAGCCAGTTTCTTTGTAGCGATTTATGGTTTTTGTAACTGCACTTGGGGACACTTTCAAAGTTTTCCCAATTTTTCGCATTGACTGACCTTCATTTCTTAAAGTAATGATGGCCTCTCGTTTTTCTTTACTTAGCTGCTTTTTTCTTGCCATAATACAAATTCTAACAGTCTATTCAGGAGGACTATCAGCTGTGTATCCACCAGACTTCTGCACAACACAACTGATGGTCCCAACCCCATTTATA
Source organism: Phyllobates terribilis (assembly GCF_046119375.1). Classification (NCBI taxonomy): domain Eukaryota; kingdom Metazoa; phylum Chordata; class Amphibia; order Anura; family Dendrobatidae; genus Phyllobates; species Phyllobates terribilis. The sequence continues at coordinate 104,026 of NW_027363621.1, forward strand.
AGGCAAGAAATCCCACTTATTAAACCTGACAGGGCACACCTGTGAAGTGAAAACCATTTCCGGTGAATACCTCTTGAAGCTCATCAAGAGAATGCCAAGAGTGTGCAAAGCAGTCATCAAAGCAAAAGGTGGCTACTTTGAAGAACCTAGAATATAAGACATATTTTCAGTTGTTTCACACTTTTTTGTTAAGTATATAATTCCACATGTGTTAATTCATAGTTTTGATGCCTTCAGTGTGAATGTACAATTTTCAAAGTCATGAAAATACAGAAAAATCTTTAAATGAGAAGGTGTGTCCAAACTTTTGGTCTGTACTGTATATAGATAACATATATTTTGCACCATTAATTTTGTTGTAAATACATATATATAGAAGTATTTAAGGTCATCACAGAGGAGATATGTATCATCAACTTTTAAACAGTTGGTGATGGAAACCCATATTTGTAACTACAGTGTCCAAGATGCTGAGAGACTTATTTGTATTTTCACTGGGCTGGGTTTTTTGTGAACAGCTGAAGAGATGGGTGGGACGGCTGTTCACCATATCTCCTCCTCTGGCTCTAATTCATGTGGATAGAGACATCACTACATAGATATATATTCATATATATCTCTATTTATATCTTAAAAAATTGTAGATTTTAGACATATATTATACATAGATATATGATAGATATGATATACTTTAAATAATTCTATATTTTTAGTACATACAGTACATACATCATAGCTAAACACATACATATATATGTTTGTTAATGTTGTTATATATATATATGCAAATTGCCTCTTCAGAGAAAAAGAGGACTTGTACTCTATAGCGCCACCTATTGGAAGCAGCAATCCTACAAGTCACAATCAACCCTTTAACGAGTCGTGCAATATGACTTAGGAATAGGATAAAAGCCAAATCAGAATCTCAATTTGCAGACACGGCGTTTCGGGCTGTTGGCCCTCGTCAGTGCAAAGTATGAGAACTGATTTGGCTGGTGAGAGGCCCTGGACTGAGGTCTTTTTCTCTGAAGAGGCAATTTGCATATTCAATTTCCCAGAGAAGCATTGCATGGCGAATAAGCCTCCTTACCTTGACGTGCCAGAGCCGGTGTGTCACTCTCCATAAGGAGAAACGCTACCCCTTAGACATATCATATATATATATAGATAGATAGATAGATAGATAGATAGATAGATAGATAGATAGATAGATAGATAGATATAGATATAGATTGAGGAGACATTATAGATACATACTTACATAGTTTCACCATATATACATAAATAATATATTTATATCATATAATAATATTGATTCATTTATATAGCACTATTAATTCCATAGTGCTTTACATACATTTGCAGCACTGTCCCCATTGGGGCTCACAATCTAAACATCCTATCAGTATGTCTTTCAGGTTTCATAGTTCCATCTATCTATCTAATACATAAAAATAGAATCAAATAACATTTCTATGGATTGTCTTTCTGTTCCTATTATGTAAAGTATGAAGCTTTGCCATTATTTGTGACATGATAATAAATTGTTTCCTTTCACTTCCTTTCTGTTTTTTTGCTCCACCTTGGAAACAGACAATCACACACACATCAAACTACACAAAACAATGGACCACATCCAACTATAGTCACAACAGCTTCCAAGAGACCATATAGTGTAAACCCGCACACAGGAGACACCACATAGTGACCATCACTCAAGAAACACAACACCAGATCCCAAAATACAGCACACAACAAGGAAGAGACAGCGCACAGGTGTGAACGACGTCAAATGATGCCACAAATACAAGACACAAATGCGGAAGGATGATATAGAACAGGGATGTTGGAAAGCGCAAATGGTGTGACACATGGCCACTGCTCCTGTTAGCACCACTAAGGGCACACAGAGGTTCATTTCACCGCACTCCCCATGCAATAGCATCCGGCCTATTTCTAGTATATATATAATGCAAAATCAGATAAGAGGCAACAAAAATGAATTCTTGCAGCCGACTATAGATTATATTCTAAGCATCCTGTTTCTCCAAAGAAATGATTAGTGTCTCTACACATCTCAGAGTCAGTTGTTTCTGACCGCAAAGAGAACATCTGTCTACTTTCCACTCATTCTAGGACCTTTCAGTAAAACTATATATACTGTATATATACTGTATATATATATACACACACATATATATACACACATTATATAGTTATTACAAAAATGATTATAACATTCCCCCCTTTTGTAAATGTCAATATCACATCTCTGTACCCATCAGGGCTTTTGTTCTCTTATTACGGTTTTCACAGGACCCATCGGATTTCAGAGTCTTGGTTATTTTCGGGGAAGGTATAATGTTCAGAATCATTATCATCAGGTTCCATAGTCTCCATTCCTCCATACATAGTCTTTGTTATGGCAGAGTCAATAAGTCTTTGTGCGAGTCCTCTAATGCACAGTATAGCACAACAGCCACAAACAGGGAGTACACTGGCCACAATGGCCAGAGATATCAGCGCGGAAGTGACCTGGCCAGACCATTTCCCAAACCATCCTTCAATCCAGGAAGAAAAATTGTCATCATATCCAGAGTTCTCAGCCAGTTTATTAGATAGGGCAGTCAGTCCATCAAGGGCATTGGTGATGCTACCATCAGGAGCTGTAGGATTATTAGGGATGAAATTGCAACAAAATCCTCCAACATACTACATACATCTTCTCTTTCTGCTAAGAGGATGCCTAATGCCATTCTGTTCTGCCAAGCCATGAGGGAAGTTGGTCCTAGCTGCTCAGCTATCCCTTTAGCTGCATCTCGAGTGTAATTAACAAATCTCTGTTGGTTGTAGTATATGTAGTTTATCCAGTCTACATTTTTATTTATTGTCACCCACCATATGATGGACTCCCACCCAGCTGCTACCTGGTTCCTAGCCTTGTATTCGTTGGGCACTCCTCTGGGAACTCCAATGTCATCTATGTATACACTAAAATCTAAGGATTCTCGGGGGGGTGTCACGCTTCTGTCTACTCCCACCACATACCTTTGACCATGTTCCTGTTGACAATAGGTGGAAGGGCATGACTAGCTGGATAACCGCACAATCCCTTTTAGAACCATACGGCAATCTGGCTGGTATTCTTTTGTCACCACATGACCACCATATGTCTTCTCTCAGGGTGGTCCGTTTTGACCATATGACTGAGTAGTTGGTGTTGTGGGAAACATTGATTAGTTCTCTACAAAAGTCGTCCTGGAGTTCGTCATGTCCGTTCCCAGGAAGACTGAAACAAGTATAGTTACCAGGATAAGCAATCACCTGTTGTTGGATATCTGTTTTTTTTAAGTGGGGGAAATAAAAGTGATAATGTTTTGCATTTTCTTTCCTTATCTGAGGGGACAGGGAGTTTTCCATATAGTTTAATTATGTACTGTAACCCTTCTGGGTCCTCCTGATCATGTAGGGGAAAAGGGACAGTGCCTAGCTGTGGTCTGGCTGTTGCACAAGCTACACAGTTTAGTTTGTTAAGGCTTTTTGCAGTATATCTAAGCAATTCTAACCATTCATTTTCTCCTCATAGATTGTCTCTAGAGCTAGTTTATCTTCATAGATTAAGTTAGTGAACCCAACTGTGGGATCCATGGACTTCATTATGGTTCTTTCTGACATACTTTCCTTGGGGCGTTATTCTGAACTTCTATGTAGAAATGTCCTATTGGGTCTGTTCCTGATGCATCAGATCCAATACCATATAACCTTTGGTCTCTCATCTTAGGTTTTTTTTAAGATTAATACTAATTTTGCTACAATCATCCTTTTTGTGCAACGGGAAGTTTATTTTTTCCTAATGAGGAACCTGGATTTCAAATCTGTGTGGCCATAAATTTTATACCCATAGTCTTGGTTGTCCATCCAGCAAGGGACCAACTAGTAAACATTCGGACTCCCCTGTTATTTTGGTTTATAACACAAACATATTTTTCTGACCCAGTTAGTTTGGCAGCTTGTTCTCCATCTTCACGTCCTTTATATAACAGGCACAAGTCCATCAAAAAGGTGACAGTCTGACCTACTTCAAAAGTGAGATTTAAATTATTAAATCCAAAACCTCTCCAACCCTCTGGACTTTCCCACCCTGCTGGATCTATTACCTTCCAATTTCCGATAACCATGTGTAGGATTCCCAAAATAACTGTCCCTAGTACATCTTTTTTTTCTTCTACTGCCTACCCTGTCTCCGTCCACCGGGAAAAGGGAAGTGGGTGTCTTCACCGGTTTGAGATGAACTCTCCCTTTTGGAGAACCCCCCTTTGTAGCCGGGTTTATGCTTCAGGAGACTGGGTTTGTTCCCTGCCTAACTTTCCCTAGACTTCCGTCAACCCTTTTAATAGTGGGACAGATGTATCCGTGATGTACGTTCAGCAATTTTGACAGCAGTGGGAGTGGTCAATAGGACTTGGTAAGGACCTTCCCACTTAGGCTGGTGCCAGTGTTTCTTCTTTATCACCTTCACAAGGACCCAGTCAGCACGTTTCACAACCTCAGGTTTCGGTAGCAGTTCTCCTGAGAAAAAATTAGGGGTAGAGACTTATTTGAGTGTTGTTATCTTAGCCAATTATTCTGCTAATGTACAGTCTGATTCCACATCTATTCTCTTGAAGGGTTTTCGCTGAGGTAACAGAAAGTAAGGTAACCAAATGTGTTGGAATAGGTGTAGGATCGGAGCAAAACTTTCAGTACAGTCAACATTGTCCCACCTGAGTGTATCATGACATGGGGTCTATTTATCCGGAAACAGAGAGACAACTTAACCCAGAGTTAGGTGATTTGGGTTCCAGTATCATCTCTATGCTGACGACACCCAATTATACACTTCTTCCCCTGACATCACCCCTACCCTAATACAAAATACCAAGGATTGTTTGTCTGCTGTGTCTAACATAATGTCCTCCCTCTATCTTAAACTGAATCTCTCCAAAACTGAACTTCTGGTGTTTTCCCCCTCTACTAACCTAACTCTACCTAACATCGAAATTACCTTGGAGGGTTCAACCATAACTCTCAAGCAGCACGCCCGCTGCCTTGGGGTCATATTCGACACTAACCTCTCCTTTACTCCCTATATCCGATCACTCACTCGCTCTTGTCACCTGCATCTTAAAAACATCTCCAGAATCCGATCTTTTCTCACTTTTGAAACTGTTAAGACTCTTACTGTCGCTCTTATTCACTCTCATCTGGACTACTTCAACTCTCTTCTGATCGGTCTCCCTCTTACCAAAATTTCCCCTCTCCAATCTGTCCTGAATGCGGCAGCCAGGGTCGTATTTCTGTCCAGCCGCTTCACTGATGCCTCCACCTTGTGCCAGTCATTACACTGGTTACTAGTGTTGAGCATTCCGATACTGAAATATCGGGTATCGGCCGATATTCGCGGTATCGGAATTCCGATACTTAATTCCGATACTTTTACAATATCGAATACCGGAATCGGAAGTTCCCATAATGCCTGCGCTCTGCAGTGTCTCTGAAGGATGACAAGCTGGATGGCAGCGCTCAGCTGCGATCCATCCTGTCATCAGAATGCCATCCCAGCGTGGGAGAATTCTCCTGATTGTTTAAAAGCCGGCGGGCGGTAAAAAGCCGCCAGCTTTTAAACAATCACACAGCCCCATACTGCTTCCCCGCAGCCTCCCACCCCGATCCTCCGCTCCCCTCGCTACCTCCCATCCCGATCGTAAGTTAGGACCGGGCGGGGAGCGCAGCACCAAGGAGCGGGGAGCGAAGGACCCGGGCGGGGAAGCCGGCAGTGAAAAGACTTCACCGCCGGCTTTCCCGTTCTGTGCTGCGCTTTCCCGCCGGTTATTTCAAATGAACAGCTGAGGTATCAGGTGATGCCGATCAGCTGTTCATTTGAAGTCGCCGCGGTGCCCTCGGAGGGTTCATGTGAGTTCATGCTTCACTGCATTGCATGAACTCACATGAACTTTCCCACGGTCGCACAGGTCAGCCTCACCTCCCAGACCGGTCATGATTGGTGTGTGTGGGTGTCTGTGCGGGTGTGCGCGGTGTGTGGGGTGTCTGTGCGGTGTCTGCGGGTGTGTGCGGTGTCTGTGCGATGTCTGCGAGTGTGTGCGGTGTCTGTGCGATGTCTGTGCGATGTCTGCGTGTGTGTGCGTGCAGGCAGACATAGGCCGATGTGACACTACTACTCCCATCGGCCTATGTCTGTCCCCCGTCCACTCGTGCCAGCAGGATCAGCTCGATGGGAGCAGTAGTTCCCATCAGCCTGATCCTGTTATTTAAATTGCCCTACTGTGTCCCCAATAAATTTTAAATACATGTCATTGGTGGCCAGTGGTTACCTACAATAAATTAGTTCATACATTACCTGTCCCCGCCGATCGCCACCTAAAATAAAGTAAAAAATAAAAAACTACACCTATACTCACCTAGACACCTAATTCCCCGAAGCCATCAATCTCCTGTAATAAAATATAAAATAATAAACCACAACCTTATCCTTACCCCTCCGTAGTAGTCCACGAGTGTCCCACGATGATCTCCAGTTCAGAGCAGCCACATAGAATGTGACCGCTCTGAACCGCTGCCGCCGCTAGAATGACGGGGCCGTAAAGCAGCCCCGTCATTGCATAAGCGGGTTCACCGGAGTTCAGGCAGCGCTGCTCCGGTCAGCTCCTTTACGGCCCTGCTGTATCGTGAGAAATTCCCACGGTACAGCAGTGCCGTAAAGGAGGTCTCCGGAGCTGCGCTGCCTGAATGCACTCCGGTGACCTCAGTCAGTGGCTCCTGCTGCCGGGAGCGGACGTGTTCCCGGCAGTGTGAGCTTACAGCAGCCATGCACAGCTGTCACCATCTCCAGATGTGACAGCTGTGCATGGGAGATCAGCGCAGGAACGTGGACAGGTAACTATTTTTTTTTAGTAAACTAAGAATTAAATAAAATGGTGTGTTTTATTTCAAATAAATTATTTTTTTTCTGGGTGTAGTGTGTTTTTTCTTTTTAACACTTTGTAGGTTAGTAATGGGGGTGTCTTATAGACGCCAATCATTACTAACCTGGGCTTCATGGCAGCTGGCGCTGACATGAACCCCAGCCCTATTACCCCCTGCCACCGCACCAGGGCAGCGTGGAAGAGCGAGGCTAAGTGCCAGAGTTGGCGCATCCTATGGATGCGCCATTTCTGGGGCGGCTGACGGCTGGTGTTTCTAGCCTGGGAGGGGGCCAATATTCATGGCACCCTTCCTGGGCTATTAATATCAGCCCCCAGCTGTCTGCCTAGCCTTTGCTAGCTATTAAAATAGGGGGGACCCCACATCATTTTTTTTGGGGGGTCCCCCATTTTAATAGCTAGTAAAGGCTAGGTATTCAGCTGGGGGCTGATATTAGTAGTCTGGGAAGCTCCGTGGGTATTACCCCCTTCCCAGGCTTCAAACATCTGCCCCAGCTGCTTAACCTCCGCTAGAGACTAAAATTATGGGGGATCCCACGCCAATTTTTTTTTAAATAAATCCTTTATTTTAACACTAAATGACATTTGAGGAGTTAATAAAGATGCCGTCCCTAAATTATTATTTATTTTTGAATTAATTTTTCCCAAAAATTTTGACGTGGGCTTTGCTATATTTTTGTATGCCAGCCAGGTACAGCATCCAGCTTCTATGAACGCATCATTTTCCGGGGTGGCTGCGGACTGCAATTCGCAGCGGTGGGGGCCCAGAAAGCTTGGGCCTCCCTGCGCTGCAGATTCCATCCCTCAGCTGCCTAGTTATACCTGGCTGGACACAAAAATAGGGAGAAGCCCCACGTATTTTTTTTTTAAAATTATTTCATGAAATTCATGAAATAATAAAGAAAAAAAGGGCTTCCCTATATTGTTGTGTCCGGCCAGGTACAAATAGGCAGCTGGTGGTTGGGGGCAGCCCGTTCCTGCCTGCTGTACCTGGCTGGACCCAAATATAGTGCGAAGCCCCACGTCAATTTTTTTTAAATTATTTCAGGAAATTCATGAAATAATTAAAAAAAAATTGATGTGGGGCTTCGCCCTATATTTGTGTCCAGCCAGGTACAGCAGGCAGGAACGGGCTGCCCCCAACCACCAGCTGCCTATTTGTACCTGGCCGGACACAACAATATAGGGAAGCCCTTTTTTTAAAAAATTATTTCATGAAATAATTAAAAAAAAATTGACGTGGAGCTTCGCACTATATTTGGGTCCAGCCAGGTACAGCAGGCAGGAACGGGCTGCCCCCAACCACCAGCTGCCTATTTGTACCTGGCCGGACACAACAATATAGGGAAGCCCTTTTTTTCTTAATTATTTCATGAATTTCATGAAATAATTTAAAAAAAAAATACATGGAGCTTCGCCCTATTTTTGTGTCCAGCCAGGTACAACTAGGCAGCTGGGGGCTGGAATCTGCAGCGCAGGGAGACCCAAGCTTTCTGGGCCCCACCCGCTGCAAATTGCAGTCCGCAGCCGCCCCGGAAAATGGCGCGTTCATAGAAGCGCCATCTTCTGGCGCTGTACCCAACTCATCCAGGGCCCTGGTGCGGTGGCTCACTGGGTAATAAAGGGGTTAAGGCCAGCTTGGCATTATCAGCTGGCCCTAAGCCCGAAATTCATGGGGTCACGCCAATATTAGACATGGCCACCATGAATTTCTAGTAAAGTATTTAAAAAAAACACAACACCCAGAAAAAAGTCCTTTAATTGAAATAAAGACACAATTCTTTATTGTTCTAAATTAAACTATACTTACCATCACGCCCATTCCAGCAGAAGCCAACGATCTCCTGCAATAAAAGAAAAATAATAAACCAACCTCATCCTTACCTTTCCATGATTCCCACGACAGCTTCAGCTCTGCTACATCGAGATGACAGGCTGGACCGCAGCAGAACGCTGCCATCCAGCCTGTCATCCCGCAGACACTGAGAAGCGCAGGCATGCTTGCGCTCCTCAGTGTCTCTCTGTGACGGCATCCAGATGAGCCGAGGTCATGTCCAATGAACTCGGCTCACCTCATGCACGTCACTGACAGCGTGGGAAAATTCTCACGCTGAAGCGCAGGAGAATTTTCCCACGCTGTCAGTGACGTGCATGAGGTGAGGTCATGTCCAATGAACTCGGCTCACTTCATGCACGTCACTGACAGCGTGGGAGAATTCTCCTGCACTCAGCGCTTCAGCGTGAGAATTCTCCCACGCTGTCAGTGACGTGCATGAGGTGAGCTGAGTTCATTGGACATGACCTCACCTCATGCACGTCACTGACAGCGTGGGAAAATTCTCACGCTGAAGCGCTGAGTGCAGGAGAATTCTCCCACGCTGTCAGTGACGTGCATGAGGTGAGCCGAGTTCATTGTCGGCTCATCTGGATGCCGTCACAGAGAGACACTGAGGAGCGCAAGCATGCCTGCGCTTCTCAGTGTCCGCGGGATGACAGGCTGGATGGCAGCGTTCTGCTGCGGTCCAGCCTGTCATCTCGATGTAGCAGAGCTGGAGCTGTCCTGGGAACCATCGAAAGGTAAGGATGAGGTTGCTTTATTATTTTTCTTTTATTGCAGGAGATCGTTGGCTTCAGCTGGAATGGGCGTGATGGTAAGTATGGTTTAATTTAGAACAATAAAGAATTGTGTGTTTATTTCAATTAAAGGACTTTATTCTGGGTGTTTGTGTTTTTTTTTTAACTTTGACTATGGGGTTAGTAATGGGGGTGTCTTATAGACGCCTCTCCATTACTAACCTGGGCTTGATGTCAGCTGGCATTATAAGCTGACATCAACCCCAGCCCTATTACCCCACTGCCACCGCTACAGGGCAGTGGGAAGAGCGAGGCTAAGTGCCAGAGTTGGCGCATCCTATGGATGCGCCATTTCTGGGGCGGCTGACGGCTGGTGTTTCTAGCCTGAGAGGGGGCCAATATTCATGGCACCCTTCCTGGGCTATTAATATCAGCCCCCAGCTGTCTGCCTAGCCTTTGCTAGCTATTAAATTAGGGGGGACCCCACGTCATTTTTTTTGGGGGGTCCCCCATTTTAATAGCTAGTAAAGGCTAGGTATTCAGCTGGGGGCTGATATTAGTAGCCTGGGAAGCTCCGTGGGTATTACCCCCTTCCCAGGCTTCAAACATCTGCCCCAGCTGTCTGCTTAACCTCCGCTAGAGACTAAAATTAAGGGGAACCCCACGCCAATTTTTTTTTAAATAAATCCTTTATTTTAACATTAAATGACAAGTACAGTAATCAACACTGTCACTGTACTTCATATATATGTGACTGACATGTTTCTATCTATCTAATCTATGTATGATTCTCTATTCCTTCTATTCTAAATTGTCGGGTACAGATGCTGAATTGCCGGCCGGCTTTCTTAAAGAGACGGTGCATGAAAACACTATTATTTTTTTAAATAAATCCTTTACACTAAATGACAAGTACAGTAAGCAACACTGTCACTGTACTTCATATATATGTGACTGACATGTTTCTATCTATCTAATCTATGTGTGAAGCTCTATTCTTTCTGTTGTAAATTGTCGGGTACCGGTGTATGCCGCTGATGAATTGCCGGCTTTTCGCATAATACATTCTACATTATTCTTAGTTGTTTTACTTCATGTAGAATTAACCTACAAGGAAAGAATGGGTTTATTTTCACTCCGATATTAGTGTCCCATTGACTTGCATTGGTTTCCGGTATCGGAATCGGCGATATCCGATACTTTTTGAGTATCGGTCCGATCCAATCCGATACAATATTTCCTGATATCGGAAGGTATCGCTCAACACTACTTATGACTAATCATTTTTTTATGTACAATCAGGAATTTTATCTCCAATGTAGAGGAGTATCCATGAGATCTAGCTATTCTCCATCGCTAGCAAATATGGTAATGTCCCATTGGGAATATGTTGCATTGTACACCTTCGCTAATCCATGGGCTGGTGATGTTTTCTGGTATGGCAGATACATCGATGATTTGATCTTTATTTGGAGTGGGGATGTGTCTGCCATACCAGAATTCATTAAATATTTAAATAACAATGAATTTAATCTTTCTTTCACTTACACCTCTGATTCTAAGTGTATATCATTTCTTGATCTAAAATTGGAGATTCTTGACGGTTCCATCACTACTTCCACATTTTCCAAACCCATATCTGGGAATACCATTCTACATGCCAAAAGCGGACATCCGCGCCATACTATAAAAGCTATACCTGTGGGGGAACTGACAAGAATCAAACGTAACTGTAACAATGCCAACAAATTGGATGAAGAATTCATCAGGTGTAAAAATAAATTGAAATCTAGGGGTTATCCGGATTGGTCTTTAAAGAGAGCAGAAAAAATTGTGGACAGTAAAAATAGACTGGATCTGATTGATCTGTCTAGGGCAAGGATTAATCGGAATGATATTACAGCACATAAAAATCGAAATGTTATTTCCTTTAGATATAGTTCACAATTTCAACTGATTAAAAATATAATACTGAAACATCTCCCTATTTTATATGAGGATACTGTATTATCTAAAATTCTTGATTCTGGAGTTTTGGTGGTGGCAAAAAAAACGCAAACAATAGGGGGGCTGTTGGCATCTAGTCGCCCAAATAATCGACAAAAACGGCATACCTGGCTTAATTGTAAAGGGTTTTACAAGTGTGGTTACACCAGATGCTGCATCTGTCGCTATGTAAAAATCACTAAAAACTTCACTAATGCTGATTCCAGTGAAACCCACAATATAAAAAGCTATCTGATAATACAGTAATTATGTGGTTTACATCATAAGATGTGCCAGCTGTGATCTGTTATATGTGGGATGCACTATAAGAAAATTAAAACAGCGAGTGGCAGAACATCTTTCTGATATTTTTAATGTCACTAATCATAACATTTCTTGCGCCTCCAGACATTTTATTGAGCAGCATAATAGAGAGACATCCTCATTTCAGGTCTTTGGCATTGAAAAACTTACCTTTGATCCTCGGGGCAGGGGATAATAGGAGACGCCTACTTGATCGAGAAGCATTTTGGATGTATCATCTGAACACTTGCCAACCAAATGGACTAAATTTACGGAGGGAACTACTGTTCCATTATAGCGAGTAACTTTTCTATGCATATGTGATTTCTTCTTTGCCATGTGATTGTTTTTATTATGCATATACTCTGCAAATTGGTTTTATATTTTTGTATTCAAATTTATGGATCATGTGACTTCCATTTTGTATGCGATTGGTGAACAATGGTTTATATACCATGGGTATGCCATTTGCAAGCCAGTCTTGACAAAGAGCGCATCTTTAGCGTTCGAAACGCGTTGCCCTGGCTACACTATGTGACTATGGAATCTGTTTTTAAAGAGCTTTTTTCACAATAAAGAAACCTATTTTTTGAACTATTCAGGAAGCTGGTAATCCTTTCTCCTTATGCTGTGGAACTACTGCGAATGGTTCATCGCACCTATGCTTCAGGACGTCATTGCTCAGGTGAGCTGGTGTTACCTTATTACTACCCCATAATGGAGGCCACTTGGTTTCAATTATGCAAAAAATACAGCTTGCAATGAAACTGATGTTTTTGGTCCCATATTCCTGTACTGATCGGGTTTCTGGTGACATTCATGTACATATGGTGGTTCTGTTGACATATTCTTGTTCTGATGGTGGTGTTGGTGACATAGTTATGTAGGGTTGGGTGTTCTGCTACTATATTCATGTACTAATGGTGTTCTAGTGATGCATTCATCACAAGAACCATCATCAGTACATGAATATGAAGCCAAAATCATCATTAGTATATAAATAGAACTCCAGACTAGTGTTGATCGAGCATGTATTGTTAATAGTGATGATCGAGCATGCTCGTTGCTCGAGATTTACGAGCATGCTCGGGCGAGCACCTATTATCTTCAGCGTGTTCGGGCTTTATGTTTTCGTCGCTCCGTGAACATGATTTGCGACTGTTTCGACAGCTTTAATACATGTGAGGAATGCCTGTTTTTCCATGCTCGTAAATCTTGAGCAATGAGCACGCTCGATCATCACTAATTGTTAACCCTTTCGGCGTGCACGCTCGGATGCTCGTCGAGTATTTGCGGCGCGCTCGGCCTCTATGTTAATGTCACCGTGGCTGCATGTGTCACAGGTGATAGGCAATCCCTGCATGTGTCACAGCTGTTTATCAGCTGTGACACATGCAGATGCGGCGACACTAACATAGATGCCGAGCTAGCCTCATATACCCGGCGAGCACCCGAGCGTGCACGCCGAAAGGGTTAAGAATACATGCTCGACCAACACTTCTCCAGACCCATCAATAATATATGAATATGGTACAAGAACCACACTAAGTAAATAAATAGGTCCCTAGAATCATCAATTCATGAATATATCACTAGAACCACTATTAGTATATGAATTCAGCACCAATACCGTCAACAGTAAATAAATACAAAACCAGTACCATCATCAGTACATGAATAAATCACCAGAACATGAATACAGCATCAAAACCACCAAAAGTACTTGAATAAATGAACCAAGCTTAGTATAGCAATTATTTCTAATGTCAGGTCAGAGCCATATGCATTTGTAGCACATGAACCAACAACTCCCAGTATGTCATTATCAATGGTAAAAAGATACTGGGAGTTGATGTTTCCAGCCATTATCAGATTGCGGCCCTTACGAAATCACAGTACGGATGAGATGCAGGCAGTATCACAAATAAAAACTTACATCCAAGTACCGTATAAAGGGACATTTTCTTTGTTTGAGTCGTTCACTTTCTCTTCATCTCAACCTTGTTCAAACGTCATGATGACTTTTCAGTTACAGATCGACTGTCAATCTAAGGTGCCCAACAGTATGGTCACCACAAACCCCAATATAATGTCCCTCACAGCCCTCTATGCAGTTTGGTCACCTCAGACTCCTATACAGTATGATGTACCCACAGCCCCCCATACAGTATGATGTCCCCACAGTACCCAGTATAATTTCCCCCATAGCCCACTATACACTATGATTTCACCACAGTCGCCAGTATAGTGTCCCCTTTAGCCCCAAAACAAGTGTGATGTCCCCACAGCCTCCAGTATAATGTCACCCACAGACCCTTATACAGTATGATGTACCCTACAACTACCAGTATAATGTCCCTCACAGCTCCCTATACATTATGACGTAACCACAGCCCAGATATAATGACAGTAAATTAAACTGATTATGAGCATGGCTAGTGTGATGTAACAACCTTATGTGAGCCCCAGGAACGTGAGTCGCGACACCGCTGGAAAGGCGCTGGAACGGGAGGAGAGTATGAGTGTTTTTTTTTAATGAGTCCAAACATGAGGAATGACAAGGGGAGGTCCTAGTAGTAGTCAACTCCTTTAAGAAGATATAATCTTCGGTTAGAAAATTTCCAACATTCTGAACATGAAAGGTTTTTACAATGTGTGACTTCTCTGATGTTTAGCAAGAGTTCATTTCCAAGTAAAACATTTTCCACAATTAAGAACATGAAAAAGGCTTCTCCCCTATGTGAATTCTTTGGTGTCTAAGAAGAGATGATTTCGTCATAAAATATTTTCCACATTCTGAACAGGAAAAAAGCTTCTCCCCTGTGTGGGTTCTCTGGTGGCTATCAAGATGGGCTTTCCAGTTAAAACATTTCCCACATTCTGAACATGAAAAAAGCTTCTCCCCTGTGTGAATTCTCTGATGATTAACAAGAGTTGATTTATCTAGAAAAAGTTCCCACATTCTGAATATGAAAATGGCTTCTCCCATGTGTGACTTCTCTGCTGTCTAACAAGAAGTGATTTTCGTAAAAAACATTTCCCACATTCTGAACATGAAAAAGGCTTCTCCCCAGTATGGATTCTCTGGTGGCTATCAAGATTTGCTTTCGAGCCAAAACATTTACCACATTCTGAACAGGAAAATGGCTTCTCCCCTATGTGAGTTCTCTGGTGACTAACAAATTCAGATTTACGGCTAAAATATTTTTCACATTCTGAACAAGAAAAAGGCTTCTTCCCTGTGTGATTTCTCTGGTGACTAACAAAATCTGATTTATGGCTAAAACATTTTCCACATTCTGAACATGAAAAAGGCTTCTCCCCTGTGTGTAACCTTTGGTGGCTATCAAGATGCGTTTTCTGGTTAAAACATTTCCCACATTCTGAACATGAAAAAGGCTTCTCCCCTGTGTGTATTTTTTGGTGGCTATGAAGATGCGCTTTGCGGTTAAAACATTTCCCACATTCTGAACATGAAAAAGGCTTCTCCCCTGTGTGACTTCTCTGGTGTGTAACAAGAATTGATTTCCATGTAAAACATTTCCCACATTCTGAACATGAAAATGGCTTCTCCCCTGTGTGACTTCTCTGGTGTGTAACAAGAAGTGATTTCCATGTAAAACATTTCCCACATTCTGAACATGAAAATGGCTTTTCCCCTGTGTGACGTCTCTGGTGTCTAACAAGAAGTGATTTCCTTGTAAAACATTTCCCACATTCTGAGCATGAAAATGGCTTCTCCTCTGTGTGTCTTCTCTGGTGTCTAACAAGAAGTGATTTCCATGTAAAACATTTCCCACATTCTGAATATGAAAATGGCTTTTCCCCTGTGTGACTTCTCTGGTGACTAACAAGATCTGATTTCTGGTTAAAACATTTCCCACACTTGAAGCAGGAAATTCTATTCTCTGCTGTGTACATTTTTTGAAGAAAAGACTTTTCGAGAGGAAAACTTTTTCCATATTCTGAAAGTGAAAATGGCTTCTTTGCTTTAGGAGCAGTTCGTTTTTTAATGCCTCTTTTGTGACTCAGATTTTCCGTGGTAGTCAATAAAAAATCAGAAGACAGGAGCTGTTTTAAAGAATCAAATGACAAATCTTTGTTGTGATGGGATGATGGTAAATCTGGAGTAATGGCATTCACTTCAATTGTATCCTGTGGGATCTCTAGATCATCTGTTTTAAAAATTGAAGATGTCAGCGTTCCCTCTGATCTCCTGGTAAAATTATCTGCCAAGAATAAAACAAATTATTATTTTTTAATAAAATATCCTTGAATTTTATATTTTTGAACATTATATCCAAGCTGTCCATAAAAATGGCAAAAATATTAAATTATTCACCAAGGCAATGACAGATCACAGTAATCTTCTAATTTCAGTTGGTAGATGGATCCTCTAGGTTGTAAGTTCTAGAGAAGGGCTTCAATACCTAAAGTCGTTTTAACAGTTTTGGGTGGAGGAGAATGTTGTGGTCTAGAGGCAAAATGGTGATCACATGATTGTGATACGGCCGGGAATACACGACCGATAAAGCAGCCACAGCCGGTGACTGAGAAGAATCTGTGACTTCTCTGCATTTAGTGGTTACTACTCACCTGGGTAGTCATATGTAGGAATCTCCTCTTTACACTGCTCATCCCCCCTCACATATGTCTCTGTAGTATTAATATGGGTCAGATCTTCACCCTGAAACAAATATTGTAAAAGTCACAGACAGATGGAGAAGTCACATCTATGATCAGCTCTAATCCTGCCATCTCCACCAATCTCATTACACAAGTATAAAACGTATAATACTGGTGGATAAAACAAGACTGAGCACAAGACCTTCACAGCCGTCTACACATCATAGGGGAGATCTCATGACACCTTCTCTCCATCTACCTGATGATCCTGAGGAACACTGAGATCTTCTTGTTTACAGTCCTGTGGAAGAAGAGGACGGGGACATCTCTCTGGTGTTGTCCTCTTACTGGATAGATCTGGAGGAAACACATATAGGGACTGAATTCATTCTTTACATACAGATAATTATAGGCCGTGTGTATTTAGTCCTGTCTATTACCTGGTGATATGAGGGGCTGGGGAACCTCCATCATGATGTCCTTGTACAGATCTTTGTGTCCTTCTAAATACTCCCACTCCTCCATGGAGAAATAGACAGCGACATCCTGACACCTTATAGGAACCTGACACATACAATGATACAGTCATCCCCTCAATCTCTTCATAGCGTTACTGTATAATGTCCCAGCATTCCCAGCAGTGTCACCTCTCCAGTCAGCAGCTCAATCATCTTGTAGGCGAGTTCTAGGATCTTCTGGTCATTGATGTCCTCATGTATCAGGGGGCGAGGTGGAGGTCCTGTGATTGGGCTCGGGGGTCTTCCCCATCCCTCAGACACAGGGTCCTGACAGCGCTCACTAGAGGTCTTCTTCACTACTGTGTAATCCTGGTTATGGAGAGACACATTAATAAATCTCACTACAAACATTTCCAGAGTCCTCACCTCTCCTGTTCTGTCCATCTGTTATTCCCATAGATAAGAATGATGTAATGTGACGTCATCAGAATCTCTCACCTCTGCAGTAACCCGGAAAAGGATCTCTAGGGTGAGGTGTAATATCCTCTCCGCCATCTCGTCTCTGTCCATCTCGATCTTTGATGATTCCATAAGGAAAATTCCATTATATAGAAGATCTTCACTGAGAGGATCTGATATTGTAGAGACCTAAATGAGAAGAAAATCAGCAGATGTAACATCAAAAAAATCACGTATAATAATACAATTACTGGAGGTAAGTAATAAGGGGAAACATATGAGGAGATATATTATTTTACAGTAGTTTTCTTCTTTACATCTACTAATAAAACCTATATATTTTAGGCCACAGACAACAAGCAGTTTCTTCCTCGGAGTCTGTAGCTGAATACGTTTCTCATAGACTCATCTTCCATAACGTTAATTCTCGTCTCATTTACTGACACTGGAATCGGCATTAGCAATACTGCAGGAGATATTCATTACACGTGACATGAGAAATAACTACTTCATGATGAGGACGACATCTTCATCTTCTACTACGGCTCTAGAAACATATTTGGTCAGAGTCCGTCACTGTCTACATCAGCACCGTCCGTCTATAGGAATTTTTGCCGTCTTTCCCGGACTGTAATCACGTTAGATCTCATGACTGATTCACACACAGAAGTTTGAGGCTTTTATAAAAAACTTTTTTGTTTGCACAAACACCGCAGACAGAAATTATTTGATACCAAAGTCTCCATGTACAGTGTTTATGGGGTTTATTTCTGGCCTTAGGCTTTCCTATATTACAAGAAAAACACCAGAAAAAAGCAGATATTAAAATGTTTCAAAAGAAAATTGCACTAACAATTCTTGTAAAAAGAAAAAAATACGCAAAAGCGCAAGACACATTTTCTTTTTTAACACCTTAAACACTTGTTGTTTTTAAAAAAGAAATTAACTCTTTTGGGCACCAGAACATAGATGTACACCACAGGGATGGCACAGGTGCGGCTACAACAAAAACCCTGGCAATTTAACCACTTGCTGCTTTCAAAAGCAAACATGGCATCTAAGGAAGTTTGACAGAGTTTAGCTGAATGCCCAAGTACTCGATAGTATGTGGCTGGCTAGTTACTACAATACTCAAATGCCTAATAATGGTGTCTGGGCCTGCAATGTATGAAGGTCTATTAGATAGGGCCAGAGGTAGCGTTCAATAAGTTACCTTTTAACGCCTTCATACACAGACTAAAGTTGCATGAAAGTAGTGATTTCGGGGGTTTTTGGTCGACTATATAACGTATTTGGGGGCCTCCTGACAGATGATGTCAGGGCAGAGAAGGATCTGGCATCCTGAATTTCAGAGGATAATCTGTTTCTTCTTCCTGTAGATAATCCTCCACTAGTGGAGTCTGGAGGTGACTCTCTCATACAGACCACAGGAAAGCTGGACTATTTGTGTGTATGGGGGAGTCTGGAGAGATAGCCGTCTGCCAAATAACTGTTCAGCCAACACTTATCTCATGTGTATGGGGCCGTTAGTATTACAGTGACAGGCAGTGATAATACACGGCACTACAGTAGTACAGTGCATCACCGGAGCAATCAGAGTCTGTATGTTGTATGATCGCAGTAATGAGAGCTGTTTAAATCTTTTTTTAAAGTGAAAAAAAAAAAATCTCAGTTTTAGCAACAAGAAATATCCATTACTACACGGAAAACAGACAGTGAGTCTGTTTTCCCAGTATGTTATGTATGTTACCACAATGTTAGTTAAGTCACGTCCATAACAATTTTACTATACTCTATTATCCTATACACAGTGGCGCAGATAGAAATCACAAATCCCACAGAAATAGCTGAAATTGAGCCCCGCAACCTCAAAAGGACAAAAATGTATAAAATTATATATATATATTGCGGAGTCATATCCCCCAACTCTGCAATTGGCATGCTGCCGTTGTACTGGGCAGACCCGGAGCAGATGGTATGGAGATGAATGAGGGAGACCAAAGTCTGAAAATAAACTTTTCTTTTCTTAACAAGAACTTGATGAGAAGTAATACATCATATAGCAGGCACAACACTTTATGAATGCTTCTTCAGCATTATGCACAGCCAGGAACTTTCCGGTTACATGTAGAAGTATATAACTTTTGTTACAAGCTACAACAGTCCAACAAATTATTATGGGAAGGCCCAACATGCCCTGTGGGGACCATAAGGGTCAAGATGTGTCACTATGGCCCCTCAGAGCTACTCTCAGCTCCCAGTTGATTTCTGAGGACCTCACTGGCTGAGGTGCATTGGTACGACTCCTCACTAGTACACTCAAAGTCCATTTGATGCGGACAACGCACTCCTTGCTTTATCACTGCATTTTCATCTCTCCGTAGGAGAACTAGTGTTCCAGTTTGGTGACACTGTAGCTTCCTCTCTAGTATAGACAATTGTTTGTGTGGCACCCCAGGGGTCTGGTTTTCCACAGTAATGTAATGTTATGTCTGAGAGCAGGTGGGAGGTCCTTTGGTCAGGGATCCTGTGCATGCCACACCTCCTGCCCAGTCTTGGGAGGGGAAGAACTTCCCCTGTATAAACCCGGGGCTGAGGCAGGGTGAGTCAGACAAGGAGAGTGGAGACAAGAAGCAGCATAGGAAACAGCAGAGTTACAAGGAGTCAGGGGCTGGCAGCTGCAGAGCTCGCCCTGACTAAGAAGATTCTTTACCGGACCCGGAGTCCGAGGCTGTGGGGACTAACTCCTACCCAGCAGCAGAATCCGTCAGGCAGGGGATTTCAGGTCCTCTGGCCCAGAAGCCCGAAGGCACGGTCACACGCGTGGGACCAGCACCGCCATCGTGGAGCGGAAGCCATTAGAAGGCCCCGAGTCACCGGCCATACGGGTGAGCACCACACGGTACACTCAGGGACGTGGGCTACTTACATCAGCTTCTAGCAAGGTAGCCAGAAGAGTACAGTCAGTTTGGGAGGCCTACAACTACGCCTGGCCAGGGGAGATCCCATCTGCTCAAAGACTGACCAGGCCCCGTTTGCTAGCAAGTACTCCGGGAGGGTCTGTCGTTGTTACCAGTAAAGACCCTGAACTACACCGTACCGTCTCTGAGTGGTTCCTGCTACCCCCATCATCCACGTCGGCTGCCCTGAGGCCATACCCCTCCCGTTGGGGGTTATACTATCACGCTGCACAATCCTACCACCGGCCTCAGCAGTCTGCCCTGCAGCAGCAGCTTCCTGGCTGCACTCAACGGGTGGCGTAGTCATCAACTATTTACTACTAATAGACTGCCGTCTAGTTTGACTCCCTGGGCACGGACCGGGTCACCGCCACGAGACTACAACCCTCCACTGATCCGGCTCCGGGTAGGCTCCCGCGTGCGCAACGCAGCGCGACACAGGCCCAGGGGCGCGTCAACTTTGGCGTAGTCGGCAGGATTTCGTGCCCGCAACCACCGGGTACTGCGTGCCTGAAAAGCAAAGACTGTTCAAACTTACCAGTGGTGAAGGTTTCCCGCCATCCGGCGCCATCTTCTACCTTCTTCCCGCCATCCGCGAAGTTTTCCCGCCATCCGGCGCCATCTTCGACCTTCTTCCCGCCATCCGTGGAGTTTTCCCGCCATTGGACGCCATCTTGAGGACGCCGCGCGGGAAGAAGAGGGGCGTGGACTCCGAAAGCGCGCGAGAACTGAAGCCCCGCCTCACGTCCGGACGTTGCGTAAGGTCCTGGAAGGAGCCCAGCAGACGCCGACGTCACAGGAGCGCGACGGAAGGTCCTCAACCCTGACGATCCACTGCGGAGCCGCGGCCTACGGAAGAGGATCATCGCAAGGTAGGCCACGGTCCACTAGGGGGGAGGAAGATGTCAGATACGGAGGAGAGCTTCACTGCCTCAACCCCCGCCAGCGCTACCGCTGCTGCAGTTATGCCCTTCACCATGCCCTATATCCCGGGAGCAGCTTGGCTACCCCAGTACTCAGGGGAGTCACATACCCTGCATGACTTTAGAGAAAAGCTGGATAGCCTCTTCCAGGTGTACCCCCTCACAGAAGAGCAAAAAGTGAGCATCCTGGTGGCCCAACTAACCGGGGCAGCCAAAAGGGAAGTAAAATCCTGGCCACCTGGGAGGAAGACTGTCGCAGGGATACTAACCCGGCTGAAGGACACCTTTGATACCCGCACCTCAGCTGAGATTAAGCTTAGATTCTATGGGTGCAAGCAGCGAGCGCATGAGAGTATAAGGGACTATGCACTAAACCTACAAGAGGCCCTGAGGGCCATAAAGCAGACCGACCCTGATGGGGTGGGAAACGAGGACAGGCTATTGACTGAACAATTTATAGAGGGTTTATATTGCAATGCCCACCGAACCCAGTTGCGGGCAATGGCCTTACAGGATCCCCATCTGGACTTTGCACAGTTCAAGGATAGAGCTATCCGGGTGCTCCGAGAACCAGCACCGGGTGGCGTTGTTACCCACAGGCGCCCAGCTATCACTTACCACCAGGAGGCGGCGCCCTTGTCGGCAGGGCCTGTGGGAGCTGATGCGCAGGCTTTGGACAATGACCCGGCTCCAGACCTACACCATCAGGTCCAAGAGCTAGCTAAGAGCGTTGCTGCGCTAACCCGAACTGTGCAGTCTTTACAGGTTTCCACCCCAGGGAAGATCCAGCTGGCATCCGGACCGGAGGACATCCCGTGGCGTCGACCAAGGAGGACCCCACCGGCCAGAGGAAGACCCAGTGACCGATACAGCGAGGACGGACGACCCATCTGCCGCCGCTGCAATCAACCCGGACATATGGAAAGGTACTGTTCTTTAAACGGGCACAACCTGGGGTAGAGGGCCAACCCCCAGGAAAAAGGTCACCAGGCCCATCGAACTGGCGCGACAGATATGTGGGAGGACGTCCAGTCTTGCCTGTGGTACTGGATGGCATTCCCATGAGTGCCCTACTGGATACCGGGTCACAGGTCACCACCATCCCGTACGTACTCTTCAAGCAGTACTGGAATGACTCGGATATTACCCGCTACCCTGACGACGACTTGAGTATCATCGCCAGCAATGGCCAGCCCGTGCCACAGATCGGATTTAAAGAGGTGACCCTCAAAATCGGTAGAGTCGAACTGGCCGCACAGGGACTGATCATTGTAGATATTGATAAACATGAGAGTCACCCAAAAATAACTCTAGGAACTAACGTAATTGAAAATTGTCTTGCAGAGGTGATTTTCCTTTAACAGCAGGTTGCCAAGAACGCCAGCTCCGGCGAGCAGCGGGTGCTCCAGAAAGAGATCCGGGCACTGATGCAACGGCAACAAGTGGAACTCTCCGGCGGTGAGATTGGTAGCGTAAGAATGTGTGACCCTTTTCCTATTGCCATGCCCCCAAAAAGTGAAATGATGATTTGGTGCCGGGCAGCTATTGGTCTGAGAGATAGAGATTACCAGGCAATGGTAGAACCAGTTTACTCAGACAGTAGGCCCACCATTTTGACAGCACGGGGGGTGGTCAATGTACGCCATGGGAGGGTGCCCATTCGCATAATAAATATCGGGGAGAGGGAAGTGTACCTGCCCCGGTATGCCACGCTAGCCAAATTATATACCACTAATCAAAATTCTATACAATCTGTGGAACCCTTGCCTCCATCTCACCCGGAGGAAGGTAACGGCTCTAAGAAAGACATGGAGGACTGGTGTCAGCAACTACATTTGGGTACTGATTCCACTCCCTCACATCAGAAACAAGGAGTCTATCGGGTGGTTCAAGAGTATGAGAGAGTGTTTAGTAAACACCCGTTAGACTTCGGGCGAGTCAAGGGGGTAGAACACCGCATCCCCACGGGAGATCATCCTCCCATAAAAGAGAGGTATCGACCCGTACCCCCTGCACATTACCAACACGCCAAGGGGATGCTTAGAGACATGAAGGAGGCTGGGGTAATCCGGGATAGCTGTAGCCCCTGGGCAGCCCCACTAGTTTTAGTCAAAAAGAAAGACAACACCATGAGGATGTGTGTAGATTACCGGAAAATCAACCGTATCACACACAAGGATGCGTACCCCTTACCAAGGATAGAGGAGTCATTGGCTGCTTTAAGATCTGCTAACTTCTTCTCTACCTTGGATCTCACTAGCGGGTACTGGCAGGTTCCTGTAGCAGAGGCGGACCGGGAGAAGACCGCATTCACCACCCCGATGGGACTTAGCGAGTTCACCTGCATGCCGTTCGGACTCTGCAACGCCCCAGGAACCTTCCAACGATTAATGGAGTGCTGTCTGGGCCACAGAAACTTCGAGACGGTCCTGTTGTACCTGGACGATGTCATCGTATACTCCAAAACTTATGAGGACCACCTGAAACACCTGGCGGAGGTGTTCGAAGCTCTGGCGAGTTACGGCCTAAAGGTGAAACCCTCCAAGTGTCACCTCCTGAAACCAAAGGTGCAATACCTGGGACACGTGGTGAGTGCTGACGGAATGGCTCCCGACCCCGATAAGATCACCGCAATTAAGGGATGGCCAAGCCCCTCCAGCGTAAAAGAAGTGCGGCAGTTCCTAGGGTTGGTAGGCTACTACCGAAGGTTTATTCCCGGTTTCACCAAAAAGGCAGCGCCTATGCAGGACCTCCTGATAGGCCAGTCCCGAAAGGCCAAGAACCAGAAGCCGCCCTTCAAATGGGAAGAGCTAGAAGAAGAGTCCTTCCGCCAGCTGAAGATGGCCCTCACGGGGGATGAAATCTTGGCGTACCCGGACTATAGCCAGCCCTTCATCCTCTACACCGACGCCAGTAACATCGGGCTAGGAGCCGTACTGTCCCAGATTCAGCAGGGGAGAGAACGAGTAATCTCCTATGCCAGCCGAAAACTGCGACCCACCGAAAGGAACCCCGAGAATTACAGCTCATTTAAGCTAGATTTCCTGGCCGTGGTATGGGCAGTCACCGAGCGCTTTAGGCATTACCTCGCTTCTTCCCGGTTCACCGTATACACGGATAACAACCCGTTGACACACCTGGACACGGCAAGACTCGGTGCCCTGGAGCAGAGGTGGATGGCCCGTCTGTCCAACTACGAGTTCACAATCAAATACCGGGCAGGACGCTCCAATACTAACGCGGATGCCCTGTCCAGGATGCCCAACCTGCCGGACGAAGGAGAAGATCCGGAGGGACTGGAAGAAGTTGAACTCCCTGCGTTCCACCGTCATGGGACTATCCAGTATTCCCACCGGGTAAGGGGTAAGCAGGCTGCTACGTTGAACCCCTTACCCCACTACAACTGGGCGGAAACGCAAGACAGCGACCCTGCCGTCCGACTGGTGAAGGAGATGCTGACTCGGTCGGAGGCTCGCCTTGAACCAGACGCTCCGGAGGAAGCCAAACAGCTATGGGCGGAGAAGAGTCGACTATTCCTTTACAAGGGGAAGTTGTGCCGCAGAATGGTCAACTCCCGGACGCATGAACTACTCTGGCAAGTAGTGGTGCCACGAAGAGACGCAGCCATGGTGATGGAGGCATACCACGACGGAGCTGGACACTTCGGGTGGAAAAAGCTGGAGTTCCTGCTGCGCGAGCGGTTCCACTGGGTAGGCATGAGGGGAACCATCGAGAAGTGGTGCAGAGACTGTGGCCCGTGCAATCTGAGAAGGAAGGACCGGGCCAGCCAGAAGACTCCCCTGCAGTCCATCGTCACCCGGCAACCGTTGGAACTGGTAGCCTTGGATCATGTAAAACTGACCCCAAGCAGAAGTGGCTACGTCTACGCGTTAACCATCGTGGATCATTACTCCCGGTTCTTGGTTGTCGTCCCCGTCAAGGACTTAACGGCTCAAACAGCAGCTAGAGCCTTCCAGCAGCACTTCTGCCGTCCACACGGGTACCCGGACCAAGTGCTGACGGACCAGGGACCTGCCTTTGAAGCGGAGGTCTTCCAGGAATTCTGCAATCTGTATGGCTGCCGGAAGATAAGGACGACACCCTACCATCCGCAAACTAATGGACTTTGTGAAAAAATGAACCAGGTGGTAATGGATCTTCTAAAAACATTGCCCCTGGAAGAACGCAGTCTGTGGCCTGAGAAGTTGCCCGATCTGGTGGACCTATACAACCACATCCCGGTAGGTTCCACCAACTGTACCCCGGCTTACCTAATGAGGGCGAGGCCTGGTAAGTTACCTGTTGACCTGGAAATGGGAGTCCTGACACCTGAGGACACTTCACCAGAAACAGACTGGGACACAGAGAGGCAGCAGCAGTACCGGAGAGTACAAGAGAGCGTGGAGCGAAGTCTCTGTCAGGCTAGGGAAAGACAAGAGAAGACTTACAACCAGTATGCTCCCGCTGTTCCCCTGGTACCCGGAGAGCAGGTCTTGAAGAGGAAAAGACGGCTCCACAAGTTGGATGACCAGTGGGAGAAGGACCCGTACACCGTACTGCCCTCAAGCCACGAGAACCCGAAGGTCTGTACCATCAGTAAAGATGGAGGGGAAACCACAGCCATTGTATCCCGGGACCACCTGAAGAAGTGTCCCGAACAACTGAGGAACCCTGAAGAGGAACAAGAAGACCATCGACCCGTGGGAGAAAGGGAAGATATGGTTAGTACCGTGCTCGGGGACTTCCCTCGGTCTTGGACTCAAGTCAATGGTGCAGTTGTGGTACCCGTACTCACCTTCCTCCAACCATCATCCCAAGAACCTACGGAGCAACGGGTAGAGCTGGAAGAACAGCCGGTCCAGGAGGCAGAAGACTCCACACGAGTAGAACAGGAGAATCAACCCTCTGCTTATAGTGAGCCTACCGTACCCCTAGTGAGACAAAGAGCCGGTAGACAGCTGCCCAGTTTACCCTTGACAGCTCCTCCACCCTGTAGTTCAGGGCCAGACAGTCAGCTCCGTAGGTCCACTAGGGCCACTAGAGGCCAGTTACCCGCACGCTGGAGAATTTGAAGTGTAAAAATAGTTTTATTTATGTTTATCTGTGTATTGTTGCTTGTGTATAATTTTGTGTTTCCAGTTGTTTTTAGGAAACCTTGGTGGATTTACCGGGAATCCTTGTATATAGTTGGAGCGTAACCCAGGATGGACTAGAGACTGTTAAGGACTCGGGGTAGGACAGACCCCTACCTGGTTACGTCTCCCTGTGTTGGTGAAATGGACACCTTTGCTTTTCTTCAAAGACTGCATCCGGTTGCGGACACGCCGTAACCATCTTATGTGTTTTTCTTATAGTATTGTTATTGTTATACTTTGTTATGTTTTTCTAAATGTGTTTAGTCCCGGAGTACTAAATTTCACTAGGGGGGAATGTGGCACCCCAGGGGTCTGGTTTTCCACAGTAATGTAATGTTATGTCTGAGAGCAGGTGGGAGGTCCTTTGGTCAGGGATCCTGTGCATGCCACACCTCCTGCCCAGTCTTGGGAGGGGAAGAACTTCCCCTGTATAAACCCGGGGCTGAGGCAGGGTGAGTCAGACAAGGAGAGTGGAGACAAGAAGCAGCATAGGAAACAGCAGAGTTACAAGGAGTCAGGGGCTGGCAGCTGCAGAGCTCGCCCTGACTAAGAAGATTCTTTACCGGACCCGGAGTCCGAGGCTGTGGGGACTAACTCCTACCCAGCAGCAGAATCCGTCAGGCAGGGGATTTCAGGTCCTCTGGCCCAGAAGCCCGAAGGCACGGTCACACGCGTGGGACCAGCACCGCCATCGTGGAGCGGAAGCCATTAGAAGGCCCCGAGTCACCGGCCATACGGGTGAGCACCACACGGTACACTCAGGGACGTGGGCTACTTACATCAGCTTCTAGCAAGGTAGCCAGAAGAGTACAGTCAGTTTGGGAGGCCTACAACTACGCCTGGCCAGGGGAGATCCCATCTGCTCAAAGACTGACCAGGCCCCGTTTGCTAGCAAGTACTCCGGGAGGGTCTGTCGTTGTTACCAGTAAAGACCCTGAACTACACCGTACCGTCTCTGAGTGGTTCCTGCTACCCCCATCATCCACGTCGGCTGCCCTGAGGCCATACCCCTCCCGTTGGGGGTTATACTATCACGCTGCACAATCCTACCACCGGCCTCAGCAGTCTGCCCTGCAGCAGCAGCTTCCTGGCTGCACTCAACGGGTGGCGTAGTCATCAACTATTTACTACTAATAGACTGCCGTCTAGTTTGACTCCCTGGGCACGGACCGGGTCACCGCCACGAGACTACAACCCTCCACTGATCCGGCTCCGGGTAGGCTCCCGCGTGCGCAACGCAGCGCGACACAGGCCCAGGGGCGCGTCAACTTCTTAAATCCTTTTCGTCTAAGATAACGAATCCTTTATTAACTTAATCCCCTTAATCTCTATTGGAAATCAACAATCTTTCCCTTATTGATATCAGAGAGAATAAATTACCTCCATACACAGAACAATCCACTACACCAAGACCAATAATACCACATACAAGGGAGAAATACCACCACGCCATGACCAGGCCACATATTACCACCACATAGTGACCTAATAATACCAATTACAGGGGATAAATACCGCCACACCATGACCAGACCACACATTACCACCCCATAGTAACCTAATAATACCACATACAAGGGTCAAAAACTGCCACAGACACCACAACCAGACCACATAGTGATCAAATAATATCACATACAAGAGAGAAATACAGTCACACCATGACCAGACCACATATTACTACAACATAGTGACCGAATACTACAATACTGATAACACTAATATTACCACTGGTGACATTATACACAGGAGCTCTGTATATAGTGTCAGTGTACAGGTAATACGGTGACTGGTGACATTACACTATGTACAGAGCTCCTGTATATAATGTCACTGTTGATCACTGCATTACCTGTACACTGACACTATATACAGAGCTCCTGTATATATAGTATACATGCATGCACGGGAGCCGCTTGTCACTGTGCATGCGCGAGAACCGATCATCGCGGCGACACGTGGCTTTACAATACACATTGCACAAGCGTGGATGACAGCATACAGTGCGCAAGCGCGGGACCACAACAAGCCAAATCATGTGACGTCGGCGAAAACCGGGGACAATTCAAATTGAGTGGGTTGCGCAAGTCGGACTGAATAAAGAAAGGAACACCCATATGACTAAACAAGTAAGTAAGCATATAAAGTGATTTTTTTTTTTTACTAAAGATTATAGCACCGATATTAATTCAAAAAGCGTGTTAGTGATGAATATTGCAGTGGGCAGTTTACATGCTCCAACTCACATGACAGGTTCCCTTTAATAGTGTCCCCACACTGAGCCCCTTTATTTAATAATGTTATTTAATAATGTCCCAGATCCTGGGCCCCTCCACCTAGTAGCCCATCCTGGGCTGCTTTGTTGTCCTCATCTTGAGCCCATCTGTCAGACCCCATATCCTCTACCCTGTCTAATCACAGAATGTGGGGGGGATAAAAAAAAAAAAATACTTCTTACCTTCCTACGCTCCCCTGGTGTCCTCTTGCTGCTTCATAGTTGCTGCGGTCATTAAACTGGCCGCCGGCTGCAGCTGTGACGGGGCGCTCTGCTCTGACAGGCCGCGTTCTTATGTCACATAGCAAGAACATTGAAAGGCCACCGTCCTATCTGAGACCGCAAGCTGACAAGTGAGGCCTCTGATGGGCCAGCGACCATGTAATGTTACTGCAATGTGACGTCGGCGCGCGGCCTGTCAGAGCAGAGCGCCCTCTCACCGCTGCATCCCGCGTTCATCTTGATGTGCGTCAACGCAGCGGGTCAGGTAAGAACCCTGCATGCGCGCGCCCTGCCTTCGGCTTTAAAGGGCCAGTGTCCTGACAAACTGTTTTTTTTCCATTTTATTTTCTTTCCTCCTACTTCTCTGGGGCCCACAGGGCATTTCACCGATACCCCGCCAGGCCAGTCCAACCCTGTTAGTGATGCTTAACGTTATCTGTTCCTTATGCTATACACTGAGACAAAACTGTGCATCATAAAGAATATTTATTACACATAAGTCTACAGTCTATTACATACATATATACTTATACCCAAGCTGGGAACTATATATAAATATATATATATATATATATATATATCTGTAATATAACCAGGGATGTGTCCATCTGTCCTAAGCCTCTATAGACTGAGCATGCTCAGTTTGGAGCAATAATGACATTATGTCCAGGATGAGAGAGAGATAGAGACCGTGAGAGAGTGAGTACACCCCCTGTATTCTCAGTACGTTATATATACAGCGCTCAGCGTGAGTACACCTCCCTGTATTCTCAGCGAGTTATACATACAGTGCTCAGCATGAGTACACCCCCCTGTATTCTCAGCACGTAATACATACAGTGCTCAGTGTGAGTACACCCCCCCGTATTCTCAGTATGTTACATATACAGCGCTCAGCGTGAGTACACCCTCCTGAATTCTCAGTATGCTGGAAGCGTCCTTCTGTCCAAAGCCGGGATGAGTGGTGCCTGTGTAGTGAGGCGCCGGAGTCAGCACATGTGCATATCGCACTACGGCGCCATTTTATTGAAGACATCGTATATGCGAATTTGCAATCAGTGTCTTTAATAAAATGGCGCAGAATAGCACGGTATGCGCACGTACTGACTCAGGCGCCATTAATAAAATTAATAATCAATAAAAATGCTCGCCACTCGGCCGTATAACGGGCTCAATAGCTAGTAATTATACACTGCTCAAAAAAATAAAGGGAACAATCAAATAACACATCCTAGATCTGAATGAATGAAATATTCTCATTGAATACTTTGTTCTGTACAAAGCTGAATGTGCTGACAACAAAATCACACAAAAATCATCAATGGAAGTCAAATTTATTAACCAATAGAGGCCTGGATTTGGAGTCACCACCAAAATTAAAGTGGAAAAACACACTACAGGCTGATCCAACTTTGATGTAATGTCCTTAAAACAAGTCAAAATGAGGCTCAGTATTGTGTGTGGCCTCCACGTGCCTGTATGATCTCCCTACAACGCCTGGGCATGCTCCTGATGAGGTTGTGGATGGTCTCCTCTGGGATCTCCTCCCAGACCTGGACTAAAGCATCCGCCAACTCCTGGACAGTCTGTGGTGCAACGTGACGTTGGTGGATGAAGCGAGACATGATGTCCCAGATGTGCTCAATCAGAAGCAGGTCTGGGGAACGGGCAGGCCAGTCCATAGCTTCAATGCCTTCATCTTGCAGGAACTGCTGACACACACCAGCCACATGAGGTCTGGCATTGTCCTGCATTAGGAGGAACCCAGGGCCAACCGCACCAGCATATGGTCTCACAAGGGGTCTGAGGATCTCATCTCGGGACCTAATGGTAGTCAGGCTACCTCTGGCGAGCACATGGAGGGCTGTGCGGCCCTCCAAAGAAATGTCACCCCACACCATTACTGACCCACTGCCAAACTGGTCATGCTGAAGGATGTTGCAGGCAGCAGATCGCTCTCCACGGCTTCTCCAGACTCTGTCACGTCTGTCACATGTGCTCAGTGTGAACCTGCTTTCATCTGTGAAGAGCACAGGGCGCCAGTGGCGACTTTGCCAATCCTGGTGTTCTGTGGCAAATGCCAAGCGTCCCGCACGGTGTGGGGCTGTTAGCACAACCCCCATCTGTGGACGTCGGGCCCTCATACCACCCTCATGGAGTCGGTTTCTAACCGTTTGTGCAGACACATGCACATTTGTGACCTTCTGAAGGGCATTTTGCAGGGCTCTGGCAGTGCTCCTCCTGTTCCTCCTTGCACAAAGGCGGAGGTAGCGGTCCTGCTGCTGGGTTGTTGCCCTCCTACGGCCCCCTCCACGTCTCCTGGTGTACTGGCCTGTCTCCTGGTAGCGCCTCCAGCCTCTGGACACCACGCTGACAGACACAGCAAACCTTCTTGCCACAGCTCGCATTGATGTGCCATCCTGGATGAGCTGCACTACCTGAGCAACTTCTGTGGGTTGTAGAGTCTGTCTTATGCTACCAAGAGTGTGAAAGCACAACCAACATTCAAAAGTGACCAAAACATCAGCCAGAAAGCATTGGTACTGAGATGTGGTCCCCAGCTGCAGAACCACTCCTTTATTGAGTGTGTCTTGCTAATTGCCAATAATTTCCATCTATTGTCTATTCCATTTGCACAACAGCATGTGAGATTGATTGTCAATCAGTGTTGCTTCCTAAGTGGACAGTTAGATTTCACAGAAGTTTGATTTACTTGGAGTTATATTCTGTAGTTTAACTGTTTTTTTT
The DNA here is from genome assembly GCF_046119375.1 of Phyllobates terribilis. NCBI lineage: Eukaryota > Metazoa > Chordata > Amphibia > Anura > Dendrobatidae > Phyllobates > Phyllobates terribilis. The sequence goes on from NW_027363621.1 coordinate 135,675, forward strand.
TGAGCAGAGTAGAATGGAGTCTGTCTACAATAATGTACTGCTCCTGCGCTACTTCTCATGCGCTAGAGGTCCAATAATATTCATTCCCTAGTGTGCATGACCGAAAGTGACGTGCTTTGAACTTAAACGCCAAATAAACTAACTGCTGCTGCACCACACGTACCCGTGACTGTGCATGCCCGTAGATATGCGTTCCATCTCGCAGCACATCTAGGATCATTGTCTGAGACTGCGCCTGTCCGGAAGCATGCGTTCCACGCCGGAGCGCATATGGTATTGGATTGCATTCCACCAATATAGAAAAGTCCTGTCTCTGAGATCAGAGTCATGGGAGACTAAAGCAAGTATTGCACATCCTCCCATCAGGCAATAGGCATGTAGATCTACTTTATCACTACATAAAATATGGGATGGTGGCCCACAGTATATTCCTAAATGGTCAAATTTGACTCCTATTGCATAGAGATACACAAGGAACACCACACTTGGTAATTATGAAGTAGTAGATGTGGGATATAACTGATAATAAATAATTCTGATATAGAAGCTCAGATCTCTCGATAAATTACAACAATATGTGAACCCCATTCACAGGGAACTAAGTAGTAATGGGTAGGGTATAAAATCCAAAATGTAATCCAGGATGGGGCTGTAATCATACAAAACAGGCATAGGAAATTTGCTCATTCAGTCCCTTAGGGGCTCGTGAATCCAGTCTGGAAATCCACTCGCTTTCCTTTTTGAGGATACATCTATTGTGATCACCTCCTCTCACATTGGGATTAATCACCTCAATGATGCAAAAGGAGATGTCTCTTGTTTCACCTCAATGTACACTGTTCATGTGTCTCACTAATGGGGTGTCCCGACCATGGCGTATTTCGCCCAAATGCCCCCCCCACCCTCCTCCTAGACTCTCTCTTGGCCATGCATATATAATCTAGGGGACAGCTGCATGTGGCCATATACACAAGTCCTGAGGTTTTACAGTTGGAATAATCCCTCTGGAAAAAGATTTTACCTGTAGAGGAACTCGAGAAAGATCTACATGGTCTCATCCAATTACATGTACAACTTTCTCCACATTTAAAGAAACCACAGATTCTTCTATCCAGCCAAGTCCCTTTTGGTGCAGGTTTTATTAGAAACTATGCACTAAACGGTCCCTAATTGACCAACCCTTTCTGAAACTTATTGTGGGAGTAAATCACGCAGCACCCTCAGGTCCAGGTCGGTCAGGGTTTTCTGAGGATATTAAAGATATGGTCACTCTGATTGTCATAACTTCCTATTACTTGTGTTATCCCATATTTTTCTGGGTCTCTTGGTTAGGTATGGAGGAGTGTCTGTCTCTCCTGTGTTTCTGCAAACAACTGTGTGAAATCCAAAATGTACTGTGGTACCTTTTTCCTTGAATCTGGTGTTTATGTCTATTGCCTGTTATTCATATCTGTGACATTAGAGCAGTTTCTTCTCAACCGTAAAAATTGGCCCTTGGATATTGCTTTTTTAAGGAGGATGGGGTGGTGACTATCCCACTTCAATAGTTTATTAGTGCTTGTAGGTTTATGGTAGATGAGTGTCCCTAGGGTCCAATCCTATTCTTTCTTGATTAGTACATCGAAGAAAGGCAACTGGTAATAATTAAGCTCTGATATGAATCTAAGGTCCACTCTATGGATGTTGAGTTCCAAATTCAAGAAATTGTTCACTCGTCCCTGACCAGATGATAAACATGGCATTAATATATTTATACCATACCCCAATATATGGATTCCACCACTTATGATCATCCCAGAATATTGTGGTTTCCTCCCACCAGCCCAGGGATAGGTTAGCATATATGGGGAGCCGCTGTGCCCCCTCCGCAGTACCCCTGAGCTGGTGGAAGTACTTCCTGTCAAAAAGAAAGAAGTTATGAGTAAGAGTGAATGTTAGAAGATCCTCCATGAAGTCATTATGTCTGCTACACTCTATTGATTTCGATTTCAAGAAATGTCTTACTCCTCTGATATGAGATGGGGAAAGGGGAAAGTGGAAAAGTGCGGATATAAGGAAATTAAAATGCATAAACTTTATTGATTAGTTAAAATCCTATAAATGTGAAATTGCTCATGCATCTATAGATGCATATAAGGTAACCACTTACTAGTTGAAAAAGTGGTACCCACTAATAAATCTGGCTGGATGTAGTGTAGGGCAAATTTGGGACACCTCAGTCAAGTCCCTCTAATGTAGGACCGAGGTTATATATATATGATATCCCCATATATTGGAATAGCCTAAATATGAATGTCAGGTGGAACAATTAAAGACACATATAGTTGCTATAATAGCAAAATGTACATGTATCAGTCTGCCATAGGGCATTACTATTCACCACCTGACAGACATATATATATATATATATATATATGTATATAGGCTCGCTTAAATCCAGTTGTTTTAAATATTAACAGTGGGAGATGTCAGAAATCAGCACTCACCCTCTGCTCAATCACACAATTGCACAGTACGTGTATTTAGGCTGCTATTAATGAGCCGGCACTGTTCAAAATCATTAGGAGGAGATCACACTGACAAGCGATCGTCTCCTCTGTTACACTGAGGGGCCGTCCGCTGCACCGAGCGGCTCCTCACATGTCAGAGGTTAATGATCACACTGTAATTCAGCCTGTCCAGCTGTACAATTGATCGCCCGAGTGAGGAATAGTATATTATCCCCTGTCTCATTCCCTGCACGCACGTGCCGGCATGCCCAGCACAAACAGCTGATCGCTGCAGTGTTGAGCAGTCCGCTGTCTCGTAGCTGCACACGTGTTTGATGTGTCCGACTCAAATAGCCGAACACTGCGGCTATACTCTATATGATCCGCTACAGCTAAGGGTGCTGACACAGTTCTCCCTTATTATAATGCTGCCATATTGTGCATATTCCTAGGGTAGATTCTCATTCCCCCCTACACTATCTTGCAGCTCAGATAAGTTCACTGACGCGCGTTTCGCCGGTATACCGGCTTTTTCCTAAGGGTCAAAAGAAAAGCCGGTATACCGGCGAAACGCGCGTCAGGGAACTTATCTGAGCTGCAAGATAGTGTAGGGGGGAATGAGAATCTACCCTAGGAATATGCACAATATGGCAGCATTATAATAAGGGAGAACTGTGTCAGCACCCTTAGCTGTAGCGGATCATATAGAGTATAGCCGCAGTGTTCGGCTGTTTGAGTCGGACACATCAAACACGTGTGCAGCTACGAGACAGCGGACTGCTCAACACTGCAGCGATCAGCTGTTTGTGCTGGGCATGCCGGCACGTGCGTGCAGGGAATGAGACAGGGGATAATATACTATTCCTCACTCGGGCGATCAATTGTACAGCTGGACAGGCTGAATTACAGTGTGATCATTAACCTCTGACATGTGAGGAGCCGCTCGGTGCAGCGGACGGCCCCTCAGTGTAACAGAGGAGACGATCGCTTGTCAGTGTGATCTCCTCCTAATGATTTTGAACAGTGCCGGCTCATTAATAGCAGCCTAAATACACGTACTGTGCAATTGTGTGATTGAGCAGAGGGTGAGTGCTGATTTCTGACATCTCCCACTGTTAATATTTAAAACAACTGGATTTAAGCGAGCCTATATACATATATATATATATATATATATGTCTGTCAGGTGGTGAATAGTAATGCCCTATGGCAGACTGATACATGTACATTTTGCTATTATAGCAACTATATGTGTCTTTAATTGTTCCACCTGACATTCATATTTAGGCTATTCCAATATATGGGGATATCATATATATATAACCTCGGTCCTACATTAGAGGGACTTGACTGAGGTGTCCCAAATTTGCCCTACACTACATCCAGCCAGATTTATTAGTGGGTACCACTTTTTCAACTAGTAAGTGGTTACCTTATATGCATCTATAGATGCATGAGCAATTTCACATTTATAGGATTTTAACTAATCAATAAAGTTTATGCATTTTAATTTCCTTATATCCACACTTTTCCACTTTCCCCTTTCCCCATCTCATATGACTACTTTGGTGGTGTACACCTGTGGATATAGATCTGATGAGAATAGACTATTCTTTTGAGTACTCCTCTGATACCATCCTCATGCGATATATTACTGTACAAAGCCTCAATATCTAGTAAGGCCTGCTCCCCTACATGAATGTATACATGCTCGGGGGTCTACATGTAGGGGAGCAGGCAAAGGGAAAACCATTTTCCAGAGGGATTATTCCAACTACAGGACCTCAGGCGGTACTGGGGGAGCATTATACTGCGTGGGGGCATCATATATCCAGCAAAAGGGGCATAATGGAGGCATTACACTGTGTGGGGCATCATACATCGTGCATAAGGGGCATAATGGGGGCATTACACTGTGTGGGGGCATCATACATACTCCATAAGGGGCATAATGGGGGCATTACACTGCGTGGGGGCATCATACATACTCCATAAGGGGCATAATGGGGGCATTACACTGTGTGGGGGCATCATACATACTGCACAGGGAGCATAATGGGGGCATTACACTGTGTGGGGGCATCATACATCCTGCATAAGGGGCATAATGGGGACATTACACTGCGGGACCATCATACATCCTGCATAAGGGGCATAATTGGGGCATTACACTGTGTGGGGGCATCATACATACTGCATAAGGGGCATTACACTGTGGGGGGTTCATACATCCTGCATAAGGGGCATAATGGGGGCATTACACTGTGTGGGGGTATCATACATCCTGCATAAGGGGCATAACGGGGGCATTACACTGTGGGGGGCATCATACATCCTGCATAAGGGGCATAATGGGGGCATTACACTGTGTGGGGGCATCATACATCCTGCATAAGGGGCATAATGGGGGCATTACACTGTGTGTGGGCATCATACATCCTGCATAAGGGGTATAATGGGGGCATTACACTGTGGGGGCATCATACATCCTGTATAAGGGGCATAATGGGGGCATTACACTGTGTGGGGGCATCATACGTCCTGCATAAGGGGCATAATGGGGGCATTACACTGTGTGGGGGCATCATACATCCTGTATAAGGGGCATAATGGGGGCATTACACTGTGTGCGGGTATCATACATCCTGCATAAGGGGCATAACGGGGGCATTACACTGTGGGGGGCATCATACATCCTGCATAAGGGGCATAATGGGGGCATTACATTGTGGGGGGCATCATACATACTGCATAAGGGGCATAATGGGGGCATTACACTGTGTGGGGGCATCATACATCCTGCATAAGGGGCATAATGGGGGCATTACACTGTGTGTGGGCATCATATATCCTGCATAAGGGGTATAATGGGGGCATTACACTGTGGGGGCATCATACATCCTGTATAAGGGGCATAATGGGGGCATTACACTGTGTGGAGGTATCATACATCCTGCATAAGGGGCATAACGGGGGCATTACACTGTGGGGGGCATCATACATCCTGCATAAGGGGCATAACGGGGGCATTACACTGTGGGGGGCATCATACATCCTGCATAAGGGGCATAATGGGGGCATTACACTGTGGGGGGCATCATACATACTGCATAAGGGGCATAATGGGGGCATTACACTGTGTGGGGGCATCATACATCCTGCATAAGGGGCATAATGGGGGCATTACACTGTGTGTGGGCATCATACATCCTGCATAAGGGGTATAATGGGGGCATTACACTGTGAGGGCATCATACATCCTGTATAAGGGGCATAATGGGGGCATTACACTGTGTGGGGGTATCATACATCCTGCATAAGGGGCATAATGGGGGCATTACACTGTGTGTGGGCATCATACATCCTGCATAAGGGGTATAATGGGGGCATTACACTGTGAGGGCATCATACATCCTGTATAAGGGGCATAATGGGGGCATTACACTGTGTGGGGGCATCATACATCCTGCATAAGGGGCATAACGGGGGCATTACACTGTGTGGGGGCATCATACATCCTGCATAAGGGGCATTACACTGTGTGGAGCATCATACATCCTGCATAAGGGGCATAATGAGGGCATTACACTGTGTGGGGGCATCATACATCCTGCATAAGGGGCATAATGAGGGCATTACACTGTGTGGGGCATCATACATCCTGCATAAGGGGCATAATGAGGGCATTACACTGTGTGGGGGCATCATACATCCTGCATAAGGGGCATAATGGGGGCATTACACTGTGGGGCCAGTAAAGGGGTCCTGTACTATGAGAACAATACGTTTCCTCCCTTCCTGTCTCCATAGTTGGGTCGTATGTATCTATTACAGGAAACAGAACAAAAACCTTATGATTCTTATAAAGGGGCAACACAAGACCCCAAAAGAGTCTCGGTGCTGAAGGGGTTAATGCCCCCTGCGCCCAGTAATGGGGGTCTCCACATACCTCCACCTGCAGAGCCGCCACCACATATATGGCTGCTCTGTGCGCACAGGAGCTGTGATGAGGTCACAGGAGGGGAGGAGTCAGGGGTCACATGATCAGGGGCCTCAGTGAATGCAGGACTCTGCTGTGCTGGTTGTCATGGTGCTGGATGAGCTGAAGTTTATGTGTGGGGTCAGGAGGGGTTTACAGTGTGGATGTAGCAGAGCCGCGTGTGTACGAGGTGTACGGAGCGGAGCCGCGGGTGTACGAGGTGTACGGAGCAGAGCCGTGTGTGTACGAGGTGTACGGAGCAGAGCCGTGTGTGTACGAGGTGTGCGGAGTGGAGCCGCGTGTGTACGAGGTGTACGGAGCGGAGCCGCACGTGTATGAGGTGTACGGAGAGGAGCCGCGTGTGTACGAGGTGTACGGAGCAGAGCCGCGTGTGTACGAGGTGTACGGAGCGGAGCCGCGTGTGTACGAGGTGTACGGAGCAGAGCCGCGTGTGTACGAGGTGTACGGAGCGGAGCCGCGTGTGTACGAGGTGTACGGAGCGGAGCCGCGTGTGTACGAGGTGTACGGAGCGGAGCCGCGTGTTTACGAGGTGTACGGAGCTGAGCCGCGTGTGTACGAGGTGTACGGAGCTGAGCCGCGTGTGTACGAGGTGTACGGAGCGGAGCCGCGTGTGTACGAGGTGTACGGAGCTGAGCCGCGTGTGTACGAGGTGTACGGAGCTGAGCCGCGTGTGTACGAGGTGTACGGAGCTGAGCCGCGTGTGTACGAGGTGTACGGAGCTGAGCCGCGTGTGTACGAGGTGTACGGAGCTGAGCCGCGTGTGTACGAGGTGTACGGAGCTGAGCCGCGTGTGTACGAGGTGTACGGAGCTGAGCCGCGTGTGTACGAGGTGTACGGAGCTGAGCCGCGTGTGTACGAGGTGTACGGAGCGGAGCCGCGTGTGTACGAGGTGTACGGAGCGGAGCCGCGAGTGTACGAGGTGTACGGAGCGGAGCCGCGTGTGTACGAGGTGTACCGAGCTGAGCCGCGCATGTACGAGGTGTACGGAGCGGAGCCGCATGTGTACGAGGTGTACCGAGCTGAGCCGCGCATGTACGAGGTGTACCGAGCTGAGCCGCTCGTGTACGAGCTGTACGGAGCGGAGCCGCGTGTGTACGAGGTGTACGGAGCGGAGCTGCGAGTGTACGAGGTGTACGGAGCGGAGCCGCGCGTGTACGAGGTGTACGGAGCGGAGCCGCGCGTGTACGAGGTGTACGGAGCGGAGCCGCGAGTGTACGAGGTGTACGGAGCGGAGCCGTGTGTACTAGGTGTACGGAGCAGAGCCGCGAGTGTACGAGGCGTGCGGAGCGGAGCCGTGTGTACTAGGTGTGCGGAGCCGCGTGTGTACGAGGTGTACGGAGCGGAGCCGTGTGTGTACGAGGTGTACGGAGCAGAGCCGCCTGTATACGAGGTGTACGGAGCAGAGCCGTGAGTGTACGAGGTGTACGGAGCGGAGCCGTGTGTGTACGAGGTGTACGGAGCAGAGCCGCCTGCGTACGAGGTGTACGGAGCAGAGCCGTGAGTGTACGAGGTGTACAAAAGTAATTGGAGAAATTAATTTTACCATAAATAAATTTATAAATAAATAAATAAATAATTTTACACTTAGCAATAATATCATCAGAACAGAAAACATATTATTTTCAAAATATGTTCAGGGCCCTTATGCCTCAATGAGGCCGACCTTAGATGAATATTTATAAGGGATCTTTCACACGTCAGTATCTCTGGTACGTGTGGTGACAGTTTCCACACGTACTGGAGACACTGGCACAAGCAGACCCATTCAAATGAAAGTGTATGTGCACATCTCCGTGTGTTTTCACACACCGTGTGCTCCTCACGGAGACAAGTCTGTTTTTTTTTTTGGGCTACACGTCCACAAAAGTGCCTCACGCTGAACACACGAATGACAGCGCTGTCCCCAAGCGCCGGGTGCTGAACAGTGCCCTCATCATGGTTCCCTGCCGGCGCTGCGATCAGCACCTGCAGGGACAGTGATGAGGGTAGTGGTGTCTGCTCCTGCAGTGTCCCCACCTATAAAAATAAGAATAAAATCCATATACTCACCTCTCCTAGGTGTCCCCCGCTGTATCCATGTGACCGTTGTGACCAGCAGCGGTGGCATGGATCACAATGGGGGACACCTAGGAGAGGTGAGTATATGGATTTTATTCTTATTTTTACAGGTGGGGATACTGTGAGAGCAGACTACTACTACCCTCATCATTGTCCCTGCTGGCGCTGATGGCAGCGACGGCAGGGAACCATGATGAGGGCAGTGTTCAGCACCCGGCGCTTGGGAACAGCTCTAACTGTAGCGCTGATTCCCAGGCGCCGTCCGTATGATCCTGATGCAGCACACTGTTCCCACACGTGTGACACATTCGGACACACGGGACACGGATATCTCCGGTACCAGTTTTTCCAATACCTGAAATATGTGGACGTGTGAAACCTGTCTAAAGGTAAGCAGAATGGACGCTCCAAAAATGGGATAAACTACTAAGAACATGGAGTCAATAGTGCACCAATAAAATTTCATAAAGTTCTATTAGGCTATGTGCCCACGATGCAGAAATGAAGCAGAAAATTTCTGCATCTCCCTGGCAGAAAAAACACATGCAGATTGTGCATGCGTTTTTCCTGCAGAATACATGCGGAATACATGCGGATTCACATGCGTTTCCGCATGCAGATTGACAAGCGCTTTCCAGGCGATAGCATCACTTGGAAAGTGCTTGACAACTAGGTCACACTATATAAATCCATGCAAACAGCATGGATTTATACAGTGTGACCGTAAAACAATGCTTAAAATAAAGCTATACTCACCCCCGATGCCCCGGCGTTTGCTGCAGCGCTCGTTCCTGTCTGGTTCCCGGCTGCCGGCATATCGCGAGACACAGCGGTGAAGGGCCTGCGGTCACATGACTGTGACATCACCGAAGGTCCTTCAGCGCTGCCGGCATGCAGAGAGAAGCCGTCAGAAAGGTGAATATAAACTTTATTTTTAATTTTATTCTTTTTTTTACAGGTACAATTGTACCCAGGTATGGATGAGAGTCTCCTCTCCTCCAGAACTGGGTACCATCCGCACAATGAATCGCATATAATCCGCGTGTTCAAATGTACCGACGCGCATTCTATGCGTCTCAATGCAAGTCAATGGCGGCGCTTCCGCAAAATTAATGAACATTCTGCGGATTTATGAGCGCTGCAGAAACGCTGCGGAAAAATCCGCAGCATGTGCATTGACATTGCGGAATGCCATTGGGGACCATGGGGTGCGGATTTCCATGCGTTTTTCATGTGTTTCCGGCAGCGGAAACGCATGAAAAACGCATCGTGTGCACGCAGCCTTAGAACATAAAAAAGTAGGCATACACATATATAGACAAAAAAGTATAATCAGCACTCCAACAGGAACATTTCTTTTGAAAAAATGGACCTTTATTTAGCCCACATTGTTACAGCAAAGTTTCGGTTCGGAGAACCTTTCTCAAGCTAAGTGCAGATACAACTGGTGAGGTATATACAGGGTGGTCCAAAAGTAAGTGGATAGAAAGTGTAATAAGCTTATGAAGGGGGAGATTTATCAAACATGGTGTAAAGTGAAACTGGCTCAGTTTCCCTTAGCAACCAATCAGATTCCACTTTTCATTCCTCACAGACTCTTTGGAAAATGAAAGGTGGAATCTGATTGGTTGCTAAGGGCAACTGAGCCAGTTTCACAGATCTAGTTTTCACAGATAGATCTCCCCCAAATCTGTTTTCTTTTCAGATAATTCAGATAATACATAAATGGCAAATAATTTAAATACAGATCAAAGAAAATGGATTTTAACAGAGTATTGGAAATCTCAAAATGCTGAAACCATTAGAGCAAATTGGGTTGAAACATTTGGTACTCAAGCCCCAAAGAGACAAACCATTTACCGCATTCGTGACAAATTCAATGCCTCTGGCTCAATCCTTAATGCTCCAAAAACTGCTCGACCCAAAACCGTCTGTACAGAAGATAATAAACAACTTGTTGCTGAAACATTTGTTCAGAGTCCAAAAAAGTCCACAGAAGAGCCTCTTTGGAATTGGGAATTTCACGAGCTTCTATCATGCGAATCCTGAAATCTATTGGGTGGAAAGCTTATCGTCCACATCTAATTCATGGTTTATTGCAATTTAGTGTTTGATAAATCTCCCCCTTCATAATCTTATTACACTTTCTGTCCACCTACTTTTGGACTACCCTGTATACCCTGGGTTACATAATCCCATTTCATTAAGTATAATGACATTTTTCCACATCATTACAACCATGATATTTACAAGTAATTTTTATCATACATTAACATTTCATTATGCAGATCCATGTGCAAAACCGCTTTATAAACATGTAAACATTTCATAATATAAAGTACTTTGTGCTGATAATTGTTTAGTTCATCACCAGGTGCATTCCATAATTATATTAGGGCGACTCACCCAACAACAGTCATAAACATGAAGATAAGGCATGCTGCGTCGCGTTGTCCTCGGCGTCCTGTGATGTTAACTGCGCATGTCCGCTCTGTCATACATACAGAAACCAATAGAAAATCCTCCTCCGACGGCGTCACACCCGCGCATGCTGCATTCTGAAATCGCGGTCGCCATCTTGGAATGTGGAAGATGTGTCCCAGAGTGCCAGCACTTCAGTTTACGGCTTTTTAGCATAACCAATGCCTTTTATATATTTATGGACCGCATGGCTGGTCTTAATAATCATATACTGCTACTTTTTTTTTAGGGATCCATATTAAGGCCCCCATTTTATATCTAGGGATTTCCCCATTTCTGGGTACGTCCTAGGAATCCAGGCACCAGGTCAGAGTCAGAGCTGTGTGAAAGCCCCATCCTCTTTCCTTAGTATATATGTATATTGGCTCACTATATGTAATTCCACCTCCCTTAGTGTAGCAAGGATAATCATTCTGGGACCTCCATTAAATATATTTACATATTCATGAATGAAATCATTTTTCACATTACACCTTCATAAAGAATATCATTAATCATGTAAATACTGATGCTGGATGAGTCGTCCATTTCACCATCTTTATTCATGGAGGTGTTGACCTACAAGAATTTTAATTGCTTTTCTGCATGACCAGCTTCCACAAAATGTTTCGATACCGGGAGGTCCATCCGTTTTTTCCTTATTGTATATCTATGGTGATTGATACGGGTTTTAAAATCACATGTTGTCTCCCCAACATACCAAAGTGAACAAGGACATTACAAAAGATATATCACATAATCAGAATCAAATAATGTCTGATGTTATATATAACTCCCATGTTTGGATGAGTAAACTTTTCACCCTTCAGCATTGAGTTACAATGTATAAATGAGAGACAGGGGTAACATCCCTTTTTGCTCCTACCTGTAATGAATGTCTGTGTCATAGTTTTTAATGTTCCAATGTCTGAATGGACCAACTTGTCTTTGATATTTTGTGCCCTTTTATAAGAGAATAATGGAGGATTTTTAAATTCTGGTACATTTGTCAGGCAATTTCCTAACATTTTCCAATGATTTTTAATCATTTTAGCTACCTCCCCACTTTCCTCACCATGTGTTGTGACAAGAGGTATCCTACCCATATCCTCCCTCTCCTTTTTTGATTGAATCCCTCCTTTCAACTTGTTGAACTTTAGCTATTTGTTGTTCCAATAATTTTTTTGGATAACCTCTGTCCTCAATTTTTTTGTTAATATTTTAAAATTTGTTTCCAAACCACTCTCCTCACTTTCAATTCTTTTAATCCTCAAATATTGGCTATATGGCAAGGATTGTATAGTCTATTTTGGATAATGGCTATTAAATTTTAACATAACATTATGATCCGTAGGTTTGGTATAAAGGGAGGTTTGCAGACATTTTTTTGTGAAACAAGAACATCCAAAAAATTAATTTTTTCTTTAGAGCTCACCAAAGTTAATTTTATGGTTTCATCAACTTTATTTAAATAAATGTGGAACTCTTCCAACTCTATTTCAGTACCAGTCCACAGGAGGAAGACGTCATCTATGTATCACCACCACTCCAGAACCTTCCAGACGTGGTGGGACACATAGACGAGGTTCTCCTCCAGGGATACCGTCACAATATTGGCAGAAGCCGGGGCCATATTGGCCCAGCTCGCAGTACCACGTAATTGGACAAAAAAATCATTTCCAAAAAGAAAATAATTATGATACAGTACAAATTTTAATAATTCTATAAAAAACTTCTGGCTCTCACTAGTGTACTCAGTTGTCAGCTACTTGCATCTGATTGCCTCAATCCCGCTTTCATTATCAATAGATGTGTAAAGGGAAGCCACATCAAACGAGGCCAACATCACCTCCCCTTTAAGTTCAACATTTTGTAAGAAGAATCAAGATGAAATCCAAAGTGTCTCATATATACGATACCGAATTTTTTGATAGAGGATCCAAAATTTTATCTAGGTATGTCTCAATTTTACTGCTCAACGAATCCACACCCAACAGTATCGGTTGCCCCGGTGGGCTTTGTAAGCACTTATGGATTTTGGGCAACACGTATAGTACGGGTGTGGTCAGATGCTCCATCCATAAATATTCATACAAATCCTTGTTAAATATTTTTTTATCCAATGCTTCAAGCAAGATAATCAAAATATCCCAAAATACGCATGAATTCAAACTTGGGGTCCCTCTCTATTTTTTATTATATACCTCCCCATTGCTTAATTGTCTTCTAATTTCATTAATATACTTGCCCTTGTCCATGATGACGACAGCCCCACCTTTATCAGCAGATTTTATTATGATGTCCTCGTCATGGACAAGGGCATCTAGAGCCTTCAATTCCTTTACTCCTAGATTAGGATTTCTTGTATTCCTATTTACATTCTTTTTGAGTACCTCTATATCTCTGTGTGCCGCTTCTATAAATGCCTCTATAACAGGCACATTCCCTGGTGGTGTAAAGGTTCCCTTTTTAGTTATAAGCGCTTGCTGTAGACTGAGCTCACTATCACATACTTTGGGAACCACAACATTATTGGTAAATCAATTTTTTAACTTAATATTTCTAACGAACTTCTGAAGATCCAGCACTAACTGAAACCAATTCACGTGTTTGGTTGGACTAAAAGTCAAACCTTTATTCAGAAGCGCCATTTGTGATTCTGATAACTCTTTACTTGATATATTTACCACTAATTCATGCCCTTTTTCCGTGTTGTTATATGCCTTTGCTGTCGTTGCTTGCTCCTGTCTCTTTTTGCTCTTTTGTTGTTTCCAATGTGTCTGTTGTATTTCAAATAAAGTGTTTTAGGCCAGTTTCACATGTCCGTTTTTTTCCAGAAGTGGAAAAAATGGAACCGGAGCTATCCGTATCCGTTCGCTTTCCGTGTGTCCGTTTTTTACATACACATCAGTGTGCCATCCGTGTACTTTCCGTGTGAATACGTATTGTAAAGTTAAATTTTGTCTGAAAAAAAAAGGGTTATTCCTTTAATTATATGGTTTTACCACAAACACAATTAGCTCACACATATCTGCTTAGTCTCGTGTATTAGTAGTTTTGTGTTTTGCCAAATATGTCTGTTTCCAATGAGGCGTTGTTGTGGTTGGCCTGGCTTCTGTCCCGTCGTTTTGGGGTTCGCCACCATATGCTTGGTGAAGAACCACGGCGTCACAAAAGACTATGGTTTCACCCTCTCCTCTTGCAACGTGGGGCATATCGTAATTTTCATACATTGTATAATGAACTTCACAAGTATCCTGCAAAGTTTGTGGCTTTCTGTCGCCTGTCCATGTGTTGTTTTGACAAACTTCTGGAGGATTTGCGTCCTTTGCTACTTAGACAAGACACCTGCATGAGACTAAGCATTTCTCCAGAGGAGTGATTTCTAGTAACTGAGGTAAGTTTGTTTCACACTCATTTTTTGCTAACCCCTTAACTATGTTGGCCATTGCTCATTATTTATAAGCGCTGCCCATGTTTTATTAATCTCCAAGTATAAATTTCTCAAATGCAAACAACATTTTTGGCATCTGATATGATAGCAAAGCTAAGGCCATTCCCCTCCCCCACATGTGTTATCCAGCATTTGCCAGCTCTCCAGTATATGTCACACCTGTGTGCTTCAGTCATAGTTGTGGTTTCTATTTCACCCCACACATTTGCCATGTATTGAATATGGTTAGATGTGAAATGTTGTGATTGGAATTTTGGCCTATAATGTTTTTTCACTCTATTCCCCATTTTAAAACAAAATCAGTGTATATTGTTAATTTGTGTTCTTAAATATTTAGGACAAGTCTGATTTTTAGATTTAAAAATGTTTTTATCTGTAATTTCAGATTCCTGGCTACTTGCAAATTCATTTTCAGTTCCTATTTTTCACGTCGACGATATCCCAGATTGTACGCTCAACCTGTGATATTATTTTGGACAAACTGAAGAGCCGGTTGATGCCTCAGCCAAGCACACATGACTAGGTGAGGATTGCCCAGGGTTCATGGAAGCAGCACAGTTTCCCAATTGTATAGGTGCACTAGATGGGAAGCACATTCGTGTCAAGAAGCCGCCAAACTCAGGCTCACCATTCTTTAATTACAAGATATCTTTCTCAGTAGAGCTGCTGGCTTTAGCTGACAGTAACTACTGTTCTGTAATGGCTGACATTGGTGCCTATGGGAGTGCGTCGGATGCTCGCATCTTTCGCTCCTCCAGATTTGCTAGGCGGCTTGCTGAAATGAATGTCAACCTTCCCCAGCCATGTGCACTTCCAGGAGCCTCTGGTTCACCTGCACCATTTATTATGGTTGCTGATGAGGGCTTTGCACTCTCAAGCCATGTTTTGAGTCCAATTGCGCGGAGAGGTTTGGACACACAGAGGCGCATTTTTAACATGCGACTGACAAAAGCCCGTCATTTTGTTGAGTGTGCTTTTGGATTGTTAACCTCTAAGTGGCGCATATTTGACAGTGCTATACAAATGCATCCATCCAATGTTAAGGCAGCCATAATGGCAAGCATCCTCTTGCATAATTTTGTATGAACGCATGAAGCATTCTTGTAAGATGTTGAGAATGTGACAATGTGAGGCATGCCAAGACCACAGGACGTTCCAAGTGGTCTACAAGCTGGTACTTCTGGCCTTCGAGTCAGGAATCTTTTTTGTGATTATTTTATGTCACCAGATGGTAGTGTCCCATGGCAAAAGGAGTGATTCAAAGCATGCCATCATTAGATAGAGTTCTAGGGTTTGAATTTTTGAACTGGCTTTTTTTCCAAATTGAGAGAAAAGTTAGTTAGTGACTCACAAGACAATGAGGATCCGTCACGTGGGTTGCGAGCTTATTTTTGTTTGTGGAAAATATTACACACCCTTCGCAAAGGCTTCCTGTTTCCCAGACCAAATAACAAATACCTAATTTTTCAATTTTCCATAAGTTTACCGTTGTTTGATTAAAAATCTTTTTTTTTAAAAGAAGCCTCATCTTTATTTTTAATTTTGTAAGATATATTTGCTTTCATCCTGTTTAACATATAAAAGCAAAAAAACATTCTGATGTTGTACTTTTATTGTTGTTTTTAGTCAATATCTTGCCATAAATTATTCCATGTCTGCTTACTGGACCACTGTTAGCACACAATTCTTCTTATTGCTGCATATATCGTCAGTGAGCACACAAACTTTAAGTTCACACTCTGTATACAACATCCCACACATTGTGTTGTGAGGTTAGTGCAATTATACATGCTTAAATAAGGCCCGAGTGGCAATTACTGTGAGTAATTTTGAGGGGCTCCGCATTGGTGAGCTGCCACACCAGATTGTGTATAGTCTTGTGTGGTTGTAATGTGGCTGACATGTTTCAGATGGATTAGCTTGTTGTGATCTTGGCAGAGGCTTGTGAAGTCCAAATTGTTGAGTGTAGGGCTGAGGCTCACAAAATGTTGGCCCACCAGTAGCCTCCACAGGCATGAGGGTAGTCAGATGTGAATGTTGCTGGTTGTAGGGTGGTGTTGGACGGACAGAAGAAGGGTCAGGCATGTGCTGATAATGATGGGTGTATCCGTGGTTTTATGGGGCAGCAGAGGGTGCAGGCATGTGCTGATAGGGTTAAGTTGCAGTTAGATTTACCAGCCCAGAAGACAGTGTAGCAACATTTTGACCATGTGTACGGGAAGTAGCAGATGACAGCTGAGTTTCATGGTGGCCAGCTCGCCATTGTTCAATTGGTGAAAAGACCTGGTTTGGCACCTGTTGTCCCTGGTTAGCCTCAATGAGGGTCAGTATTGCAGCCTGTACCTGTTCTTGGCATTCCTCTGGAACTTTTGCAAGACATGGAGACAGTGACCTACAAAAGTGATCAACTGATGTTTCTGGTGTGAGGGTATTAATGATCGCAAGAACCCAAGCATCAATCACCTATGGCAGCATACGCAGCTCTTCCAGACACCTGGTTCTTCTTCCTCGGACATTGGTGGCAATAATCCTTGGACAAATCGGTGTGGATGACTGTGTTTCTGGTGCATTTTGTGTTTGGGCTGATGGTTGAGAACTTTCTTGTGTGCTTACTGGAGCAGGATCAGTGGAGCCTTCAGCAGCATCAGACACTTCTTCAGCCTGAGTGGATTCTGGTCAGCTGGGGGGGGGATCTGTCTTGGATGCTGATGTAAATGTTGAGGATGGTTCTGCTCTTGTAGATTCATCTGAGTCATCCAGGTTGTCATCAGTTTTGTGAGAAATTACATTGCCAAGATATTATTGTAGGTATAATAAAATGTAGACAAACATAAGTGTTGGCATCTTTAAAATGATAACAACATATGAAGCTAAAGCGTCAGTGTAAAGGCCTTTACCATTATGAAGATCATAATTTGACTATGTGTACTTCTAACTTAACACATATGTATTTCATTAGGCACTTGATCTGTATGTGTCTTTCTGATCTAGATAATATACAGTACAGACCAAAAGTTTGGACACACCTTCTCATTTAACCGGTTCCCGACCGCCCACTGTACATAAACGTCCGCGCTGCCTGGGCTCTGTGCAGCGCGGACGTTTAAAAATGGTGGGTGGTCCCGCAGCGCTCAGGACCCCCAGGGTCCTGCAAGCGCTTCAGAAGCGGTGCAGAGCGTTAGCTCTGACAGGGAACATCATCGGGACCTAATTGGATCAGGTCCCAGTGATGTTAACCCTTTGCTGTCTTCTATATGCTGTGATCTATAGTGATCGCGGCAATTTAGGAGACAGCAGGAGGAGAGGGGGTCGTCTTACTTACCTCTCCGAAGACCTCCGATTCCTTCCAGGACCTGAGGTTGCTATGGCAGGTGGAGGTCACATGACCGCCTCCAGCTCTGCCATATATGGTGTCCTGTCTGGCTCAGCCTGCAAGCTGAGCCAGACAGGAGACTCTGACTGAAACAGTCAGGGAAGATCTCATGTAATGTAATGTAATGTAATATATGTCTATTACATTACATGAGATCAGTGATCAGAAAAATAAAAATTAATGTCCCATACAGGGACTAAGTAAAAATGTAAAAAAAAGTAAAAATAAAAGTTTTTAAACTGTTAAAAAAAATCACAAAATAAATAAAAATAAATAAATAAAATATTAAACCAATAAATCCGTATATTTTTACAAAACCAAAAAAAGAACACATATTTGGTATCGCCGCGTCCAAAACAACCCGAGCTATAAAACTGTCACACTAATTAACTCCTTCTGTGCACACCGTAATAAAAATAAATAAAAAAACGGAGCAAAAAAATATGCTTTTTCATCATATCGCCAAACAAAAAGTGGAAAAAAATGCGATCAAAAAGCAAAATAGAAATAAAAATGGTATCGCTGAAAACGTCATCTTGTTCCGCAAAAAACAAGCTGCCATACAGCTCCATCAGTCGAAAAATAAAAAAGTTATAGTGCTCAGAATAAAGCAATGCAAAAAAAATATTTTTTTCTATAAATTTGTTTTATTGTGTAAAAGCGCCAAAACATAAAAAAAAATACAGTAAGTGTAGTATCGCTGTAAATGTACTGACCCGAAGAATAACGCTGACTGATCACTTTTACCACACGCAGAATGGCATAAAAAAAACCCTCAAAGAACAATTTCTGAATTGTTGGTTTTTGTTAATTTTACCTCCCAAAAAACGGAATAGAAAGCGATCAAAAAATGTCACGTACCCAAAAATGGTACCAATAAAAATGTCAACTCGTCCCGCAAAAAACAAGCCATCACATGACTGTCGGACGAAATATGGAAAAATTATAGCTCTCAAAATATGGTGATGCAAAAACTAGATTTTGCAAAAAAAAGCGTCTTTTAATGTGAGACAGCTGTCAGTCATAAAAACCCGATATAAATCTGGTATCTCTGTAATCGCACCGACCCGAAGAATAAAGTAATCTCATCACTTATACCGCACGAGGAGCGGCGTAAAAAATAAATAAAACCAATTCTTCATCTGCTACTGATTTGTTTATTATGTCTCCGAAAGATCGCAGTAAGGCTCTGCTCACATTTATTCTGCGCTCTGCGCTGAGCACTTACACCAGAGTTTCCGTGTAAATCTCTGAAATACGTGATTCAGCCAGAACCCATGACGGAAGATTCCCTGTAATGAGGCAGATATAGGCCACTGTGGACGCCGTCTAGCCTGGGATCCCACGGTGTCATTTGTTTTAGGCGTGCATAAAAATGCGGTTGGCCAGTTTTGTGCACTTCTGAAAAAAAGGACACCGCTAAACAGAGGCCAGACGGAGTCCAGAGTAACTCTGCTGCCTCATTACAGTGAATGGATCCCGCAGAGGTTTCATCTGAATTATATCACTTGGAAATTTAGATGGAAACCCCGATGTAAGTGCTCAGCCTAGAGCGCCGGATAAATGTTACATAAAATGTTCCCAATAAAAGCTTCAACTCAGTCCTCAAAAAAAGCTAGTCCCCACTCAGGTCCGTCATCTGTTAAAAATATAAGGGACTTCCAAGTTACTGGTAGCAGAAAGGCTCTGGAAAAGCGAAATGGCCCTTGTCCCCCAAAAGAAATTCAGAAAATTTTGTGCTCCCAAATCCAAATGCCTATTCTACAATAATTTGTTCTCCAATTGTCAAATAGCGCTCCGTCCCCCCCAGATATCGCCGTATGGCTGAGCGGTACGATACAGCCACATATGGGGTATTGCCACTTTTAGAAGAAATTGTGTGACACATTTCGGCACCATTTTTACCCATTGCCCTGTGTGAAAATGTAAAATCTGAGGGCAAAACATTTTTTTGTGGTAAAAATATAATTATGCTTTTTTCACTGTCCAATGGTATAAATTTAAAAATTAAAAAATACTCACTACTTCCCTAGATGAATTCCTTGAGAGGTGTAGTTTACAAAATGGGGTCACTTGTGGGGGTTTCTGCTGTTTCGGCATGTCAGCGACTCTTCAAATGTGACATGGTGTCTGCCACCTATCCCAGCCAACATAGCGCTCCTTTCTCTTCCGAACCCTGCCGTACACCAAAGCAGTGGTTTTCCCCCACATATGGGGTATCGGCGTACTCAGGAGAAATTGCACAACAAATTTCATGGTGCAATTTATCCTATTACCCTTATGATAATGCAAAATTAAGGGATGAAAAACGGTTTTGTGGGAAAAATGTGAAAATTTTATTTTTACAGCTCAATATTATAATCTTCTGTGAAGCACCTTGGGGTTCAAGGTGCTCACCACACATCTAGATAAGTTCCCTAAGGGGTCTAGTTTCCAAAATGGTGTCACTTGTGGGGGGTTTCCACTGTTTAGGCACATCAGGGGCTCCCCAAATGCAACATGGCGTCCGCTAATTATTCAGACAAAGTTTACATTCAAAAAGTCAAATGGCGCTCCTTCCCTTTCAAACCCTGCCGTGCGCCCAAACAGTGGTTTGCCTCCACATTTGGGGTATCAGCGTGTTCAGGAGAAATTGCACAACAAATTTCATGGTGCAATTTTTCCTATTACCCTTATGATAATGCAAAATTAAGGGATGAAAAAAGTTTTTGTGGGAAAAATGTGAAAATTTAATTTTTACAGCTCAATATTATAAACTTCTGTGAAGCACCTCGGGGTTCAAGGTGCTCACCACACATCTAGATAAGTTCCCTAAGGGGTCTAGTTTCCAAAATGGTGTCACTTGTGGGGAGTTTCCACTGTTTAGGCACATCAGGAGCTCTCCAAACGCAACATGGCGTCTGCTAATTATTCAGACAAATTTTATATTCAAAAAGTCTAATGGCGCTTCTTCCCTTCCGAACCATGCAGTGCGCCCAAACAGTGGTTTTCCCTCACATATGGGGTATCAGCACGCTCAAGAGAAATTGCACAAAAAATTTGGGGTCCATTTTTTCCTGTTACCCCTGTGAAAATAGAAAAAATTGGGTCTAAAGTAACATTTTTGTGAAAAAAGTTAAATGTTAATTTTTTTCTTCCACATTCCAAAAATTCCTGTGAAACACCTGAAGGGTTAATAAAGTTCTTGAATGTGGTTTTGAGCACCTTGATGGGTGCAGTTTTTAGAATGGTGTCACTTTTTGGTATTTTCTGTCATAAAGACCCCTCAAAGTGACTTCAAATATGATGTGGTCCCTAAAAAAATGTTTTTTGTAAATTTTGTTGGAAAAATTAGAAATCGCTGGTCAACTTTTAACCCTTATAGCTCCCTAACAAAAAAAAATTTTGGTTCCAAAATTGTGCTGATGTAAAGTAGACATGTGGGAAATGTTATTTATTAAGTATTTTGTGTGACACATCTCTCTGATTTAAGGGCATGAAAATTCAAAGTTAGAAAATTGCAAAATTTTCAAAATTTTCGCCAAATTTCCGATTTTTTCACAAATAAACGCAAGTTATATCGAAGAAATTTTACCACTATCATGAAGTACAATATGTCATGAAAAAACAATCTCAGAATCAGGGGAATACGTTGAAGCGTTCCAGAGTAATTACTTCATAAAGTGACAGTGGTCAGAATTGAAAAAATTGGCCTGGTCACGAAGGCAAAAACAGGCTCTGGTGCGAAGTGGTTAAAGGTTTTTCTGTATTTTCATGACTATGAAAATTGCACATTCACACTGAAGGCATCAAAACTACGAATTAACACATGTGGAATTATATACTTAACAAAAAAGTGTGAAACAACTGAAAATATGTCTTATATTCTAGGTTCTTCAAAGTAGCCACCTTTTGCTTTGATGACTGCTTTGCACACTCTTGGCATTGTCTTGATGAGCTTCAAGAGGTATTCACCGGAAATGGTCTTCCAACAATCTTGAAGGAGTTCCCAGAGATGCTTAGCACTTGTTGGCCCTTTTGCCTTCACTCTGCGGTCCAGCTCACCCCAAACCATCTCGATTGGGTTCAGGTCTGGTGACTGTGGAGGCCAGGTCATCTGGTGTAGCACCCCATCACTCTCCTTCTTAGTCAGATAGCCCTTACACAGCCTGGAGGTGTGTTTGGGGTCATTGTCCTGTTGAAAAATAAATGATGGTCCTACTAAACGCAAACTGGATGGAATAGCATGCCGCTGCAAGATGCTGTGGTAGGCATGCTGGTTCAGTATGCCTTCAATTTTGAATAAATCCCCAATAGTGTCACCAGCAAAGCACCCCCACACCATAACACCTCCTCCTCCATGCTTCACGGTGGGAACCAGGCATGTAGAGTCCAGCCGTTCACCTTTTCTGCGTCGCACAAAGACACGGTGGTTGGAACCAAAGATCTCAAATTTGGACTCATCAGACCAAAGCACAGATTTCCACTGGTCTAATGTCCATTCCTTGTGTTCTTTAGCCCAAACAAGTCTCTTCTGCTTGTTGCCTGAAGCAGAGGTGACTCTTGGTCTTCCTTTCCTGGGGCGGTCCTTATGTGAGCCAGTTTCTTTGTAACGCTTGATGGTTTTTGCAACTGCACTTGGGGACACTTTCAAAGTTTTCCCAATTTTTCGCACTGACTGACCTTCATTTCTTAAAGTAATGATGGCCACTCGTTTTTTCTTTACTTAGCTGCTTTTTTCTTGCCATAATACAAATTCTAACAGTCTATTCATTAGGACTATCAGCTGTGTATCCACCAGACTTCTGCACAACACAACTGATGGTCCCAGCCCCTTTTATAAGGCAAGAAATCCCACTTATTAATCCTGACAGGGCACACCTGTGAAGTGAAAACCATTTCCGTTGACTACCTCTTGAAGCTCATCAAGAGAATGCCAAGAGTGTGCAAAGCAGTCATCAAAGCAAAAGGTGGCTACTTTGAAGAACCTAGAATATAAGACATATTTTCAGTTGTTTCACACTTTTTTGTTAAGTATATGATTCCACATGTGCTAATTCATAGTTGTGATACCTTCAGTGAGAATGTACAATTTTCATAGTCATGAAAATACAGAAAAATCTTTAAATGAGAAGGTGTGTCCAAACTTTTGGTCTGTACTGTACATGTGGTGCAATACAAAAAGCAGAAAAATCAAAAGTAATAGCAGAAAGTTACAAGGCCATGGAAGGGAATTCCAAACAATATTACACTTTGTTTTTTATGTAAAATTAAAAGGGATTTGGCCAAACACTTCTCCACATATTATGGATTTCCACATTGCAGCTACTTTTGAGATTTTTTCTCATATTAACTAACAAATTATTTAATGTGTTGTAGGAAAAGACTGGAAATAACACTGGCCTGATAAAATGCATAAATACAAGCTACAAATCAGGCCACGGACACACAATGCATGTGTAATACATGCTTAAGCTAGGTTAATTACTAACAACCAAACTTTAAACTAAACAATTGGGAATGAAAAACAGTCCACACAGTAATATATGAATAATTAGGTCTATATGTTATTTATAACAAAGTAAAAACAATGTACACGTCTGGTAATGTCTGTGGTTTAGCCCTTTTAAATTACAAAGCACACAGCACAATGTACAGTATATGCATGTAAAAAATACATTTTGGTATGATAAAGGAACTGCTATGGGATAACTTACCAAACTTTGCCTGCTTGGCTGGTGAATATGTGGCCCATCCTGGTCTTGGGAAGAGCCAAGCCCGCTCTATTCTTAGTCTGTCATGGTATCCCTCTGTTCTGGTGTCCCAAAGCTCAGGATGCTGCTCCACAAGAGATATTAGCCGTGCTATGTCCACCCTGGGAGCCATTCTGCATCGAATCCTCACCACACTTGCAAAACACCACCACTCTCATAGTATTCCAACTTCACCTCTCACAAAATGCTGACAAGATTAGGCCAAACTTTTAAAACAATCATGGTCTAAACACCTGGCTGAAATTGAAACAAATTGTTTTTATGTTAGCCCTATAACGTTAAAAAACACACACGGATGTCATCCGTGTGCGGTACATGTTTACACGGACCCATTGACTTTAATGGGTCCATGTGATTGGTGCTGTCGTGAAAAAACGGACTTGTCTCCATGTGGAGCGTGGTCCGTGAAAATACACTGAGGTGTACACAGAACCATTGATTTGAATGAGTCTGCGTGTGTCAGTGTCTCCAGTACGTGTGGAAACTGTCACCACTCGTACTGGAGATACTGAAAAGAGAAAGAGCCCTTAAGGAGATAATTAAACGTCAGGAGGAAAGGGTTTAGGTTCATGGAGAATGGGGCTGACTTCTCTGTCAGCTACAGGCTCTACAATAGGGACAGGCTGCACCTCAATGGGGAGAATGCAGCTGTGCTGGGGGAAAAAATGGTCAGATGGATGAATGGAGGAGCTTTCAAACTAGGATCTGGGGGAGGGAGGGTAGCTGTGCAAATAAGGGGGAAGATTAGACAGAGAGAGTGAGACAATAGGGGTGAATGAGGATTTAGGGGGGCTGGGACATTCAAGGAAAATAAGGAGGCGAGTAGCAGTAATAAATGTGCTAATAGTATTAAATGTCTGCAGGCAATTGGAAGAAGGCTTGAAAACAAAATGAATGAATTAGAGACTCTTATGTCAGGCATTACAGAAACCTGGCTGGATGAAAGCCATAACTGGGTGAGAAACATAGAGGGTTACACTATATTCAAACGGATAGGAAAGAAAAATAGGTAGAGGGGTGGGTATTTTCGTTAAAACCAATTTAAGACCTCAAGCTCAGTGATGACATGGGGGGGGAGATTCAACAATATAAAGCACACATGTCCAACTCTTGGTGATTATATTTGACCCGTGACACCAGAACCATCACATGTGGGGCCATTATTCTGAATGGAGGACTTTGTGGGGCCCATTATACTGTATGGAGGAGCAGAAGATCTCATAATTAGATTTAGAGAAAGAGGGTATAGCCATCGCTCTGTGAAGAAAGCATTTCACCGAGCTAAATATACCACACGTCATAAATCCTTCTGTAATATAAAACCCTCTATAATATAAAACCAGCCAAAAACGACAATACATTACGGTTAGTGATGGGCGAGCACTAAAATGCTCGGGTGCTCGATGCTCGGGTGCGCGACCCGAGCAACGAGCCCAATGTAATGTTTTTAAGGTGGCTCCCCCCGGCGGTCTGCAGAGGCCTAAAAATTGCCGAAATCGATGGGAACAGTGCTAAAATGACATGGGAACAGTGCTAAAATGACATGGGAACAGCATGGGGAAGACCCCTGGAAGCATTTCTGACTCCCCCGTCACTGCTGTCAACAATGTTGTCAGAGGTATTACGCCACTTTTACGGACTCACAATAAAACATACAAAAACTAAACCAAAATGGATTTTCTTGGAAAATATGTTAAGGAACATCCTTTCCAGGGTAATAACTTGTATATAAGGCAAAATAAATAACCAAAAACAAAAATACTCCTCCACACCTTGGGCTATGTTCACACGTAGCGTTTTTGATGCGTTTTTGCACTTTTGCAGTGCTTTCAATCGTGACTAATGCATTCACCGGGAAATGTCATTTTAACATTTTACAACCTTATCTGGCCATGTGGTGTGTGAGACATGATCAGACACATCCTGTTTCATTTATGAAGGCGGGACTCTGAAAGTCACAAAGCCTATTACTATTCTTAAAGGGCCAGCAGTCAGCCCTCGCTATTCTTAGAGAGCCATCAGCCGGCTATGCTTTGCTGTTCCCATTACTAAAGAGTGGGACTCCTATACTGTTATATTGAGTGGCAGCATAGAAATTAATTCATTGCACACTCTTTGAAATTTGCTATTTGGTGTAAGTTTATTCACACAGGAAAAAAACAAGAAACAATACAATGGTGAAGGCGACAATAAGTAGACGTTTCGGCCACACAGGCCTTATTCATTATGTCGCTACTGCAAGAAAGACAATAAGAAGATGAGGATAAAGAATTGATAAAATAAGCCATACATAAAAAATACAATTCAAATGGACAAAAGATTCCAAATAATGTGAAAGTAGGTATCGGAATGGGTGGTATAGGTAAAAAAGGGAAAGGAGGGATAGTAGGGGAGGGAGGGGAGGGAAGAGGGGGGAGGGGGAGTGGAATTACAGATATACACACAAATAGTTAAAACATTTATAGGCAGTCATGGAGTACCAGGGGGAGCCCAGGTGTTATCTACAGGGGTAGGGGGTTTCCTTACTTGTATCTGATTTAGACCATAGGTCAAAGGAAGACACCAGAGTATACGGATAGATGATCCAGTTAGAAGCTGTAATGATGAGGGGATACATGTCAGTGTCATTAAGCACTTGGTTGGGCACATAAGTTCATGGATATGAATACCTTCACAATGGTACCAGAATTCATCAGCCTGTGGAGAGCTGGAATAGAGGTAGTATTTGTTATACATAATGCCAATAGTGGAAAAACTGAAGGCGTTGGCTGAGAAGAGTATATACCTGTAGATCCTGCGTCATGGACGTCTCTCAGGTGGAGGTCCCACGTGTGGTGGCTGCGGAGGGTGCAAGAGCGGCATTCCCACGCTGTGCTATAGGCAGTGTGAGGACCAGGCTGCCTTATGTATGCAGCGCCGCGCGCTGCCGGAAGTGCGTCATAAGGGGGTGTGTCCCGGAAATGACGTGCCGCGGCTTGGTCATGTGACGGAGACTGTCAAAGGTAGCCATGGTGATGGTACACAGAGCGCTGTGTGGTGGGCCGTTCTATGAGTGGGGAGGTGAGATGCTGACATAGCGTTGGGCGTTTACTTGGCAGTGACGCGCCGCGGCAGGTCACGTGGGGGAAGCTATCACAGGGAGTCATGGCGATACTAAACAGAGCGCTGTGTAATGACGGCGTATGTGTAAGACATTCTATGAATGAAAGGGTGGGATGATAACGCTGGGCACTGCAAGTAAATGGACCTGTGGGAAAGTTTAGACAGGGATAGTGAAATGCTCACATAGGAGGTAGGATGCGGTTAGGGATAGGCTATAATGGAAAGGAAATATGGTAGTACCCGTAAGTATTAGCTGATCCCCTGGGGATCTAGAGGTGTGATGTAGGGGCATATGGTTAGAGGGTCCTCAATAGGGAGGCAAAAAGAAGTATGTAATGGGGGGGTAGAGCCAGTGTGGATGTCACTGTATTGTAGGGTAGAGTCAACTCACCTAATAGGTCAGGAAGATTCAGTGGGTCTGTAAAGGAAGGAATAAGTTAGTAAATCCAGTCTATTTCCCTGTTGAGTCCCCTAGGAGAGATGGTTTGCAAAGTATAGATCCAGTAGGATTCCCGTTGTTTTAGCAGACTAATGTGGTTACCCCCCCGTCTAGGTCTGGCCACATGCTCGATGACCTGGAAGCAGAGTTGGGCAACGGTATGTTTCGCTTTTGAGAAATGGTGAGGTAATGGGAGCCAATTTTTGCTACACCGGATGGTGGATTTGTGACTTGCAATTCGATCTCGAGTATGTTGTGTCATCTCCCCTACGTAGAGGACACCACAGGGGCACTTGATTACATAGATAACGAAATTTGAGTCGCATGTGAAGAATCCCTTAATGGGATAACTTTCGCCTGTCCTGGGGTGTGTGACAGTGTCAGATTTAATGATATTAGAGCAGGCTGCACAATTTAGACAAGGAAATGTCCCGTTACGATGGGTACTGAGGAAACGTTGTGATGGGAGTGTCCGTGTGCTACCGAGATCTGCTCTGACAATTTTGTCCTTAATGTTGGGTGATCTCCTAGTGCACATGAGGGCAGGGGTCGTGAAAGCCGGGATCTCAGGATAAACTTTGGACAGAAGAGGCCAATGTTTTTTGATGGTAGCGTGTATTTTTGGCATGAAGGGGTGGTACATGTGGACGAATGGTATCCGTTCGGTTTTTGTGGTGGGTGGATGTGGAGGTATCGGGTCCAAGGCCCAGATTCTTTCTTGTTGGAGGAGTTTGGTGGGATAATGGCGTTCCAGAAATTTTTCCCACTCATAGAACGGCCCACCACACAGCGCTCTGTGTATCATCACCCTGGCTACCTATGACAGTCTCCGTCACATGACCAAGCCGCGGCGCGTCATTTCGGGGACAAAACCCCTTAAGACGCACTTCCGGCAGCGCGCGGCGCTGCATTCATAAGGCAGACTGGTCCTCACACTGCCTATAGCACAGCGTGGGAACGCTGCTCTTGCACCCTCCGCAGCCACCACACGTGGGACCCCCACCTGAGAGACGTTCATGACGCAGGATCTACAGGTATATACTCTTCTCAGCCAACGCCTTAAGTTTTTCCACTATTGGCATTATGAATAACAGATACTACCTCTATTCCAGCTCTCCACGGGCTGATGAATTCTGGTACCACTGTGAAGGTATTCATATCCATGAACTTATGTGCCCAACCAAGTGCTTAATGACACTGACATGTATCCCCTCATCATTACAGCTTCTAACTGGATCATCTATCCGTATACTCTGGTGTTTTCCTTTGACCTATGGTCTAAATCAGATACAAGTAAGGAAACCCCCTACCCCTGTAGATAACATCTGGGCTCCCCCTGGTACTCCATGACTGCCTATAAATGTTTTAACTATTTGTGTGTATATCTGTAATTCCGCTCCCCCTCCCCCCCTCTTCGCTCCCCTCCCTCCCCTACTATCCCTCCTTTCCCTTTTTTACCTATACCTCCCATTCCGATACCTACTTTCCCATTATTTGGAATCTTTTGTCCATTTGAATTGTATTTTTTATGTATGGCTTATTTTATCAATTCTATATCCTCATCTTGTTATTGTCTTTCTTGCAGTAGCGACGTAGTCAATAAGGCCTGTGTGGCCGAAACGTCTACTTATTGTCGCCTTCACCATTGTATTGTTTCTTCTTTTTTTCCTGTGTGAATAAACTTACATCAAATAGCAAATTTCAAAGAGTGTGCGATGAATTAATTTCTATGCAATCTACGGACACTACCAGTCCATTGCATCTGCATCTCAACTAAATTAGACAGTGTGCACGCTAATTTTCTACATAGTGAGTGGCAGGGCTGCCCAAAATTAGGACACACCCCAATACCCCTTTGAAGAGACTTAGAAGAGGGCCTCTTGAAAACAATGTTCCCATTATTAGGAAGTGGGTCTCCCATACTGTTTGCCTATGCAGTGAATGCAAGGGCTGCCCCCCAAAAATTTGGACCTACTCCAATGCGCCTTGGAAGAGATGTAGAGGAGGGCCTCCTGAAAAAAAAATTGTTCCCATTATTAGGAAGTGGGTCTCCCATTGTGTTTGCCTATGCAGTGAATGCAAGGGTTGCCAAAAATTTGGAGGCACTCCAATGCCCCTTGGAAGAGACGTGGAGGTCAGAGGGTCTCCTGAAAACAATGTTCCCATTATTAGGAAGTGGGTCTCCTATACTGTTTGCCTATGCAGTGAATGCCAGGGCTGCCAGAAATTGGGAGGCAATCCAATGCCCCTTGGAAGAAACGTAGAGGGCCTCATGAAAAATTTTTCCCATTATTAGGAAGTGGATCTCCCAAAGTTTTGGCCTATGCAGTGAATACAAGGGCTGCCAAAAATTGCGAGGCAATAAAATGCCCCTTGGAAGAGACGTTGAGGGCCTCATGAAAAAATGGTCCCATTATTAGGAAGTGGGTCTCCCAAAGTTTTGGCCTATGCAGTGAATGCAAGGGCTGCCAAAAATTGGGAGGCAATAAAATGCCCCTTGGAAGAGACGTAGAGGGCCTCATGAAAAAATGTTTCCATTATTAGGAAGTGGGTCTCCCATAATGGTGGCTTATGCAGTGAATGCAAGGGCTGACAAAAATTGGAAGGCACTTCAATGCCCCTTGGAAGAGACGTAGAGGGCCTCATGAAAAAATGTTCCCATTATTAGGAAGTGGGTCTCCCATAGCATTGGCCTATGCAGTGAATGCAAGGGCTGCCAAAAATTGAGAGGCACTCCAATGCCCCTTGGAATAGACAAAGAGGGCCTCATGAAATTTTTTTTCCATTATTAGGAAGTGAGTCTCCCATACTGTTAGCATATGCAGTGAATGCAAGGTCTGCCAAAAATTGGGAGGCACTCCAATGCACCTTGGAAAAGATGTGGAGGAGGGTCTCATAAAAAAATGTTCCCATTAGAAACGAGCGGGTCTCCTATACTTGTAATGCCCATGCACTAAGTGTATGGGTTAACAAACATTTATCCCTGGAGGGGTATACATGAACATACTGTATAAAAAATGTTTTTTACGGACATCATAAACACCCTTTAAAAAAATTATGTGGGTGTTGCATCACGGACAACAGTCAACCTGGTGATATGGTGGTGGAGGATGAGGATGAGGTGGAGGATGAGGACAAGAGCAAATAGCCAAAATCAGGAAGCGTATACCCATGTGTGGGTGTGAAGAGATGCATAGGAATACACTTCCCAAAAAAAGACACTGGATTTGAGTTTATGTTACGCTGCTATCATTCGGTGGTGTTGACAAGTCTGGCCCAATCCAGCCCTTGTTCGTTTTTATAAGAATCAGCCTTTCAGCATTTTCAGTTGACAGGCAGATGCACTTATCAGTTATAATTCGACCAGCTGCACTAAAAACCGGTCTCTGATAAAACTCTAGTGGCAGGCAGGCCAGGACCTCCAAGACGTAGAGAGCAAGTTCATTCTACATGTCCAGCTTGGATACCCAATAAATATAAATCACAGAGGAATCACGGAGGACGTTGGTATGGTCAGCAAGGTACTCCCTCACCATCTTCCCAAACTTTGCACTCCTTGTGAGAGTAACCCGCTCCTCAGGGCCTGTGCGATGGGAGGGGCTGAGAAAACTCTCCCAGAACTTTGACAGTTTTCCTCTGCCTCTGCTGGATTGGAATTATGTTTCTCTCAGTTGTACTCCTTGGTTGTCCAACGAACTGTGACCTCTGCCGCCAGCGTTTTCAGATGGGAATTTTTTTAATAGTTCTGCAACAAGGGCCTTCTGGTACTGCCCCATTTTTGTAGACCTGTCTGCCTCAGGAATAAGAGATATCAAGTTCTCCTTGTATCGTGGGTCTAGAAGTGTCGCCAACCAGTAATGACTGTCACCCAAAATTTTTAGAATGCGAGGGTCATGGGAAAGGCAGCGTAACATAAACTCAGGCATGCTTGCCAAATTGCTAACAGGCAAGACTGGCCATGCTCTCCTCCTCCTCCTCCCTGTCCTTGTACAGGTAGTACCATCAATAGCGCAGGAAACTAGCTCCTGTTCCTCCTCCTCTTCCTCATTGTCACCCAATCCACGTTGGGATGAGATGAGGCTGGGCTGTGTGTAATCACCCTGTATGGTTCCTTGCTCCATCTCATCGTGCTCTGCCTTGAATGCATCCTCTTTGATTATGAGCAGAGAGCATTTCATAAGACAGAGAACCAGGATGGTGACGCTAATTATGGCGTCATCACCGCTTACCATCTTGGTGGAGTTCTCAAAGTTTTGAAGGATGATACAGATTTCTAACATCCATGTACACTCCTGAGGTCTTGTGTGAAGTCTGAACTGAATATCGATGGCCATGTTGATACCGGTAGTCAACAACTGCCCTCTTCTGCTCACAAATCCTTCCCAACATCTGCAATGTAGAGTTCCAACGCGTTTGGACATCATACACCAGTCAGTGAGCTGGAAGCTGCAAATGCTGCTGAAGTACGGCAAGGGCGGTGGAAGCTGTAGCTGACTTTCTAAAATGGGCACACAGACGGCGTACAATCAGATCCGGCAGCTCCAGGTAGGATTTGAGAAACCACTGAACCACGAGTTTAAGCACATGGGCCAGGCATGGTACATATGTGAGCCCGCCTCGCCTCAGAGCCGCCACCAGCTTCCGGCCATTGTCACACAGGACCATACCTGGCTGTAGGTTCAGCAGTGTCAGCCACAGATCTGCCTGCTCTTTCAGAGCTGTTCACAACTCTTCAGCATTGTGCGCTTTGTCACCTAAGCATATTAGCTTCAGCACAGCCTGTTGTCGCTTGGCCGAGGCAGTGCTTCCAGCTTGTGACTGATGTGGTCATTTCAGAGATAGAGGCTGAAGAGTAGGAGGAGACTGAGGAGGATGAGGTGCAGGAGCTGTAGACTGTGGGGGCACCCCTGATTGACCTAGGGCCCGCAATCCTCTGTGTCGGGAGGATGTGTTCCATCCCAAGGTCTAACTGTGTCCCGGGTTCCATTATGTTAACCCAGTGTGCCGTCAGCGAGATGTACCATTCCTGCCCACAAGCACTTGTCCACGTGTCTGTGGTTAGGTGGACTTTCCCTGTAACTGCATTGTTGAGGGCACTGCTAATGTTGTGGGAAACGTGCTTGTGTAATGCGGGGATGGCACACCGGGAGAAATAGTGGCAGCTGGGGACCGAGTACTGAGGCACGGCCGCCGCCATCAGGTTGCAGAAAGCTTCCATCTCCACGAGACTGAAAGGCAACATTTCGGGCGCAAGCAGTCGTGAAATGTGGGAATTTAGGGGTGTGGCCTGTGGGGCATTGGCTGCGTATTTGCACTTGCATTCCAAGGACTGATGTATGGACAACTGAACGCTGCGCTGGGACGAGGTCGTGCTTGCTGATGGTGCTAGTAGAGAGTGTGCAATGACAGGTGCAGGGCAGGAGGCATCTTCACATGCACTATGGACAGGGTATTGGCTTGCACGCACAACAGCAGAAGAAGCAGTGGTGTCACCCCCAGACACTGTTCCTGGACCCTGGGGTTTGGCCCACAAAGTCAGGTGCTTTGCTGCCATGTGCCTGATCATTCTGGTGGTGGTCAGGCTGGTAGTTATCCTACTCCTGCTGATGCTGGCCTGGCAAGTGGTGCAAATGGCCTTTTTTGGGGTTATCGGCAGAGTCGTTAAAAAACAACCAGACTTGGGAAGACCTAGCAGTTGCACTGGCAACTTCCGTTGTGTTAGTGTTACGGGGAACGGTTGCCCACCTTCTGTCTGTGGCCACCACACTGCGTCTTCCTGCCTGTTGGAGTGCTCTGCCTCCCTCCCCCTGTGTGCTGCTGTCCTCGCTCTGCATGTCCTCCTGCCAGGTTGGGTCAGTTACTATATCATCCACCACCTCATCTTCCACTTCCGAATCCTGGTCCTCCTCCTGACTTTCTGGCAATTGTGTCTCATCATCGTCCACCTCTTGTGACACTTTCCCACCGTCGCCTTCATATGACCATGGCTGCTCAAATATTTGGGCATTGCCACATGCGATCTCCTCTGGTGCAGCTTCAAGTGGACCAGGCGAGATGCCAAAATCTATAAATGGAAAAGTGAACAGCTCTTCGGAGTGCCCAAGTGTGGGATCAGTTGTCTCTGGGCACTTGGCATGGTGGGAGGAAGGAGGATCAGGGTGAGGAATATGCAGTCCAGACTCACGGCTACTGAGACTTGACCGTGTGGAAGACAGGGTGGTGGTGGCTAAGTGACTGGAAGCATTATTGGCTATCCAACCAATAACCTTTTCACATTGCTCTGTGTTCAATAGTGGGGTACTGCAGTCCCCTATTAATTGGGACAGGAAGGTCGAGCGAGAATATGTGTTTGCTGTGGCACAATTTCAGCTTGCCCATGGCCTCGGCCTCTGCATACACCATCACCATCACGTCCAGTTCCCCGTCCCTTGCCCATTCTAAATGGAGGACAATATCTTCCACGCTCACTACAAATGGCTGAATTTGGAGCGAACTTATATGTGATCAGTGTGACGGACAAACCACAGTTTTAAATAGCTGGATTTTTAGCGCTTTAATATGGAAAGGACCTGGCTGTATTCTGCAGTGCCAACAAGCAAATGGCGCAGATAAACATTGTTCTCTGGATTGCTTTTTAAGCAAATAATCAGGATTAAGATAAAAAAAAAATATTCCTGCCCCTGATACCTGGGCCTATTTCTTCAAATATATGTAAAAGCACCAGCAGACAGAAGTGGAATGGACCCTCTTGCTATGTGCACTGCAGTCTGCTATATACCCTGCCTGCCTGCCTGCCTAGCATGGCGGCGCCAGGTCTGATGTAGACCTGATGCCGCTGTGCGGCCAGCCAATCACTGTAATGCCACAACCAACATGGCTGCGGCATTAGTGTGTGGCAGACAATCCCTGCATGTTGATTGGCGCTCTAACGCTCTAACATGCAGGGAGGGGACCCGAGCTCTCGCCGAGCAACCCCGGAAATACTCGGCGAGTGCCAAGCATCTCGAGCAGTGAAATGCTCGGGCGAGCACCGAGCAGCAGCGAGCATGCTCGCTCATCACTAGTTAGGGTTCACTACAACATTCCACTCTAAAGCGACTTAATTACGTGACTGTCTTAACAAATCATGGCCCATCTTAATGGCTGACCCCATATTGGCAAAATATGTACCAGAGAGACAGCAAATCACCTTCAGAAAAGCAAAAAATCTCTGTGATCATCTTATGAGAAGCCACTGTTATCCTACCACTCCCCCTAATATTTTGAAAAGACCACCTCCAGTAAATGGATGTGTACCATGTGGTAGATGTGTGGCGTGTCATAATGCTGAACATGCTAACTCTTTCACAGATTCCCAGGGCTCTAGAACCTATTACATCACCAAACCGATAACTTGTACCTCTAAAGCGGTGGTCTATTATGCGACATGCCTGTGTACTAAAATCTATGTAAGGCTCACAACTAGACAACTTAAGACAAGAATACGTGAACACGTCCTAGGTATTGAAGAGGCGGTAAATTAAACTGATATTTCTACGTTAAAAACTATTCCCAACCATTTTAGAATACACCATAAGTGTGACGCATCTAAACTTAAAGTTAGGGTTATTGACTAGTGTTGAGCCACCCCCATAGTGTTCGAGTTCGGTTCGGTTCGTCGAACACCCGTATGTTCGCCGAACTGTTCGTCGAAATGTTCGTCGAACACCGTTAAAAACTGTCAAGGGTGTGTCGCCACGAAGATCGTCGCAATTACACAGCCTGACTTCTCGCAGCTGAGTTTTTGGTGCTTGGTGTTTTTCGGCAGGGAGGGAGTTAATTCTCTCTCTCTGTGCTAGACGAGGCCCAGCCTCGCCCAGCTGCAGTTAGTCCTGCAGTATGGGGACTCCTTCAAATACATGCCGTTCTGATAGGGTAGTTGTCGGTGATAGCTTCTCTTGCAGACTATCAGAGCGATACGTGGTATTGTGGAGTTAAGAGTGAAGTGTTCTTGGTGTGTTTTTTTCCCTTCCTCGCTTTATTCTTTATCCCCTTTCCCATTGGTGTTCCCTCCGTTGTAGTGGTGTAAGTTTTTGTATGCGAGGTGGTTTTTGGTTTGCCCCTTGTACTGTCTCGTTCGTCTAGTACTGTGTTTGGCATTTACGGTCCTGTCCCCTATAGTTGTGATCGGGGTCCTTCTCAGGACTACATTACTGAGGTTCAGGGATTCTCAGGAGGTAGGTTTACGCTGGTGGCCTGGACCTCTGTACCATCAACAGTACCTCCAGGTTGAGGGATTAGGCAGGGCCTCAGTGTAGGGTCAGCTTAGGCTCCTGACCTCCTGTACGCCGAGTTAGCATGACATTTTCACCGACCACTAAAAAATTCTCTCCAGCCACCATGGATCCAGTAGCCAGTATAGCTCGGTAATTGCAGAGTTTGTCCTTGGAGCTGGCGGACGTTAAGTCCAAGGTTTTGTATCCCCTGGAGCAAGCCGGATCAGAACCCAAAGTAGCTCTCCCTGACAGGTTCACGGGGGGCGGGACAAGTTTTTTGTTTTCCGGGAGGCATGTAAGTTGTACTTTCGGCTGCGGCCTCGGTCATCGGGGAGCGAAGAACAAAGGGTGGGAATTGTCATCTCGCTCCTTCAAGGGGACCCCCAATCTTGGGTGTTCTCTCTTCCCCCGGGCTCTCCGGTCAGTGGATGGGTTTTTCTCTGCTCTGGGTCTCGTATATGATGACCGGATCGGATCTCCCTTGCTGAATCTAAGTTACGTAGGATCCAGCAGGGAGATCGTCCAGCGGAGGAATTCTGTTCAGAGTTCCGTAGGTGGGCCACGGACACCCAGTGGAATGACCTGGCTCTTCGGAGCCAGTTTTGTTAAGGTTTATCTGACAAATTAAAGGATGTGTTGGCACAGTATGATCTCCCGCGTCGCTGGAAGTCGCTATGGCCCTTGCTATTCGCATTGACAGACGGCTTCGGGAGAGGTGCGGGATAACTCCACCCCCTGTGATGACTCCACCTTCTACAAGGGTCCCTTATATGGAGGTTCCCCTGGTCAGTCCGGAGGAACCTATGCAGTTAGGAGGGACAGCCTTTCGGGGGAGGGGACCGGCGGTGCGCCACAAGACAGGAAGGTGTTTCTTCTGCGGGAGAAAGGGACATTTTATTGGGGGGTGTCCTTCCCGTCCTTTGCAGAGCAAAGAGTCGTCGGAAAACTATTGATCCCAGGTTGTGTGGTGGACGGCAATCTGGGAGTAGGTATTTCGTCCCTAGGTTCGTCTCAGTTTCTTTTACCGGCGGAGGTGGTGGTGGGTACGAGAACTGAGAGGTTATCTGTTCTTCTGGATAGTGGGGCCGTGGCTAATCTGGTGGACGCTCGGTTTGCTCGGGTTCAAGGTATGCGATTGAGTGTGTTGGCTAAACCCATCCCCATATTCTCGATCGACGCCAGGCCTCTCGGCCAGGGAAGTTTTTCGCAAGCGGTGCATAACATAAATCTTCAGGTGGGGGCGATACATAAGGAACTGTTGTCTTGTTACGTGTTGGAGGGTCTTTCCACTCCTATTGTGTTGGGCCTTCCTTGGTTAATTAAGCATAACCCGGTTATTAATTGGCAATCCAGAGAAATAAGCCAATGGAGTGTATTCTGTAAAAAAAACTGCATGAATACTGTCATCGGTACGGTCGCTCCTAGGGTCTTACACCCATTTCTGGCTGACTTTGAGGATGTGTTCTCGGAAAGCGGGTGTCAGGATCTACCTCCTCATCGTGTGTATGACTGTTCAGTAAAACTGCTTCCTGGGGCCAAGTTACCTAAATCTAGGTTGTATAATTTGTCTGGTCCGGAGAGGCAGGCCATGAAGGATTATATTTCAGAGAGTCTGGCTAAGGGGTATATTAGACCTTCTTCTTCCCCGGTGGCCGCGGGGTTCTTCTTTGTGAAGAAGAAAGATGGAGGCCTACGCCCTTGCCTGGATTTCCGTTAACTTAATCGGATTACGGTCCGAGATCCATATCCGCTCCCACTTATCCCCGATCTCTTCAATCAGATCGTGGGCGCCAAATGGTTCTCTAAATTGGATCTCAGGGGGGCGTATAATCTGATTAGGATGAAGGAGGGGGATGAGTGGAAGACGGCTTTTAACACTCCGGGGGGACATTATGAGAACCTTGTCATGCCATTTGGTCTGACTAATGCCCCGGCGGTGTTCCAACACTTTGTTAATGACATTTTTCGCTGCCTGGTGGGTCAGTTTGTTGTTATTTATCTGGATGACATCTTAATTTACTCGCCTGATCTTGTGTCTCATCAGGAGCATGTCAGGCAGGTGTTACAGATCTTGCGGGATAATAAACTGTACGCCAAGTGGGAAAAGTGTGTGTTCGCCGTTCAGGAACTCCAGTTTCTAGGCTTCCTGGTGTCAGCGTCTGGTTTTCGTATGGACCCTGGGAAAGTGCGGGCAGTTCTTGAGTGGGATCTGCCAGAGAATCTGAAGGCACTACAACGTTTTCTGGGGTTTGCTAATTATTACCGGAAATTCATTCGTAATTTCTCGTCCATGGTTAAACCTCTCACAGACATGACAAAAAAAGGGACGGATTTTTCTAGGTTGTCTGACAAGGCTTGTCAAGCTTTCTCCTCCTTGAAAAAATGTTTTGCCTCGGCACCCATACTCATTCAACCTGATGCGTCACAGCCATTCATTGTAGAGGTTGACGCTTCTGAGGTAGGGGTAGGGGCAGTATTATCACAGGGTTCGTCTCCTGGTAAATGGCGTCCGTGCGCTTTTTTCTCTAAAAAATTGTCGTCCGCTGAGAGGAATTACGATGTCGGTAATAGGGAACTCTTGGCCATTAAGTTAGCTTTTGAGGAGTGGCGCCATTTTTTGGAGGGGGCGATCCATCCGGTCACCGTCATCACCGATCACAAGAACCTGCTATATCTGGAGTCCGCAAAACGTCTGAATCCCAGACAAGCTAGGTGGTCATTGTTTTTTACCAGGTTTAATTTTGTCGTCACATATCGTCCTGGATCAAAAAATGTAAAGGCGGATGCCTTATCTCGTAGTTTCCCTGGGGCCGGGAATACGGATGACCCGGTTCCTATCCTTCAGGAGGGGGTGGTGGTGTCGGCAGTATGCTCTGAGCTTGAGGAGGAAGTATTGGAGGCTCAGGGGGACGCCCCTGTTGGACCTCCTGGGAGACTGTTTGTTCCAGATCAGTTGCGACAAAAGGTGATCGAGACACACCATAACTCAGCTTTGGCAGGACACCCAGGGAGTAAAGCAACTGTGGATCTCATTTCGCGTCGGTTTTGGTGGCCTAATTTACATAGGGAGGTGGGAACTTTTGTTGCGTCCTGTGGGGTTTGTGCGCGCTCTAAGACCCCACGTATCCATCCGTCTGGGTCTCTCTTATCTTTGAAGATCCCGGAACGTCCTTGGACTCATCTGTCTATGGACTTTATTACGGATCTCCTGCCATCTTCGGGTAAAACGGTCATACTCGTTGTAGTGGACAGGTTCAGCAAGATGGCACATTTTATCGCTCTTCCTGCTCTTCCTAATGCTAAAACTCTTGCGCAGGTGTTCATTGGGGAGATTGTAAGGCTTCACGGTGTACCCTCTGATGTGGTGTCCGATCGGGGGTCTCAGTTTGTGTCCAAATTCTGGAGGGATTTTTGTACACGGCGGGGGATGCATTTATCGTTTTCTTTGGCTTTTCATCCTCAGACCAATGGTCAGACGGAACATCTGAACCAGAGTTTGGAGACATATCTCCAGTGTTTTGTGTCAGAGAACCAGGAGGACTGGGCTTCTTTCTTACCTCTGGCGGAGTTTGCTCTTAATAATAGGCGGAGTGAGTCCACTGGTAAGTCCCCGTTTTTTGGGGCATATGGTTTTCACCCCCAGTTTTGTACTTTCAGTAGGGGGGGCTCTTCGGGGGTTCCTGAGGAGGAACAATTTTCGCCATCACTCGCTTCGATATGGAAAGGGGTGCTGAATAATCTAAGTACTATGGGGAACCGATATAAACGTATGGCTGATAGGAAGAGAGTGTCTGGTCCGGACCTAAGTGTGAACGATCTGGTATGGTTGTCTACCAAAAATATAAAACTTAAGGTTCCCTCCTGGAAACTGGGTCCCAGGTTCATCGGGCCGTATAGGATCTGCTCTATAATTAATCCGGTGGCATTTCGTCTTGACCTCCCCTCTACTTTTAAAATTCACAACGTGTTCCACAGATCTTTGCTTAAAAGGTATGTGGCTCCGGTGATACCGTCACCTTTACCTCCTCCTCCTGTGGTGGTCAATGGTAACTTGGAGTTTCAGGTATCGAAAGTCACTGATTCACGTTTTATTCGCCGGTCCCTTAAGTACCTGGTTCATTGGAAGGGGTATGGTCCTGAGGAGAGGATGTGGGTTCCTGCGTCGGAGATTAACGCAGACCGATTAATTCGGGCCTTCCACACGACTCACCTGGATAAACCTGGCCCTGAGGGTCCGGAGGCCCCTCGTAGAAGGGGGGGTACTGTCACGGGTGTGTCGCCACGAAGATCGTCGCGATTACACAGCCTGACTTCTCGCAGCTGAGTTTTTGGTGCTTGGTGTTTTTCGGCAGGGAGGGAGTTAATTCTCTCTCTCTGTGCTAGACGAGGCCCAGCCTCGCCCAGCTGCAGTGAATTCTGCAGTATGGGGACTCCTTCAAATACCTGCCGTTCTGATAGGGTAGTTGTCGGTGAAAGCTTCTCTTGCAGACTATCAGAGCGATACGTGGTATTGTGGAGTTAAGAGTGAAGTGTTCTTGGTGTGGTTTTTTCCCTTCCTCGCTTTATTCTTTATCCCCTTTCCCGTTGGTGTTCCCTCCGTGGTGCAAGTTTTTGTATGCGAGGTGGTTTTTGGTTTGCCCCTTGTACTGTCTCGTTCGTCTAGTACTGTGTTTGGCATTTACGGTCCTGTCCCCTATAGTTGTGATCGGGGTCCTTCTCAGGACTAGATTACTGAGGTTCAGGGATTCTCAGGAGGTAGATTTACGCTGGTGGCCTGGACCTCTGTACCATCAACAGTACCTCCAGGTTGAGGGATTAGGCAGGGCCTCAGTGTAGGGTCAGCTTAGGCTCCTGACCTCCTGTACGCCGAGTTAGCGTGACAAAACCAATGGCAGGCAAACAAAAACACATAGAAACACATAGAAAACACCTTCAAAGGTGTCCAAAAGCTGACAAACTGCTCAGAAGACACAACTAACACATGGAAAAGTGACAAGTACATATAGTCATGCGAAAAGAAAAGAGGTGGAGGAGTAAAAGGAGGGGGAGACACAGATATAGGCATGTCATGCCCTTCTAAAACCAAAAAAGTGCGAAGCCGACACGGCCAATCCGTTCCTGCCCGTGTGACCTCCGTGTCGCCGGGTTTGTGCCAGAGCCGCATTGGACCCTGACGGCCAGCCCCCCTCTCCCAATACTGGTTCCTTTCCACTGGTGGGTCGAGCGAGCCCCCCTGTGGTGGAGGCAGGTCTAATCTTTTTAATTTAAATTGTCTCTCTAATTTGAATGAGTACACTTTAAATCCTTTTAAAAGGATCTATTGGAGGGCAAGTCTCATGCCAGCAGCCGCGTAATTCCAGCTCCAGTAGCGTCCACTAAAGCTGCTGCAGTTAAAAAGATTTTCTAAGGATTGAGCTTGGCGGTCCACCGCAAGGCGTCCTACCGCCAGTCCCAGCCCCTGTGCCTTGGGGTGCCTCCCCGATGCTCTTCACTGAGTGTCCCGGGGGCCCGAACCATTTCCTTTGAAAAAATTAAGTGTCCAAACTACAGGTGGTGTAGCTTGCTTAACAGCTGGGATAATCCGCTGACTAGCAGACACTGCTACTAGGCACAAAGTATTTCCTGGGCTAGATGCAGTTAAAAATTTGTAATTAGATACTCTCGTTGGATGCTGAGAAAGCATTCCATAGAGTCTCCTGGCACGCCATATATTATTCTCTTAAAAAGCTTGGTGTAGGGGTCTAGGGGACCCTTTTATAGCCAAAATCACGGCCCTGTATCGCAATAAGTCACCTAGGCTGAAGATAAATGGAACATTTTCATCACCTTTCATAATCACCAATGGGACAAGGCAGGGATGTCCTCTGTCCCCTCTCTTATACATCCTAGTGACGGAGCACCTGCTCTCATCAATTTGCCATAACCCCAATATTAGGTGGATTGAGGTGGGAGGCACCGAGTACAAGTGCTCTGCATTTGCTGATGATGTCCTAGTATATATCACTCAATCACATATATTCATCCCTGCTGTTATGGCTGAAATAGATCACTTTGTTACATGGTCAAATTTTAAAATCAATGCAGCGAAGTCTGAGGCCCTCGATGTCTCCCTCCCGAAATCCATACAGAATTCCATCCAGTCCAACTTTGTCTTTGCCTGGCCCTCACAGGGTATCAAATACTTAGGAATTCGTATTCATAGAGACCTCTCCCGTCTGTGTTATCTTAATTTTGGGCCCTTTATTGAACAACTCCATACAGACCACGGTTGGCAAGTTAGAACTGTAAGATTCACTACGTGAACCACTGGTGTTTTGTGGAAAAGCACATGTACACAGTGTTCCAAATTATTATGCAAAAAGTGTTTAAGAGTGATAAGGTAAGAATTTTTTTGTTTGTCAGTTAAACTCATTGATGGTGATGTGTGTCAGGGCTCTTTATATCACTGTAAGCAATTGCAGACACCTGTGCTAATTAGTTTGGCAGGTGTGTCCAATGAAAGGCAAGACTACTTAAGAAGGCTGTCCCACATTATTAAGCAGCCTAAATTTTCTGCCAAAATGGGAAAGAAAAAGGATGTGTCGGCTGCTGAGAAGCAACAAATTGTGGAGTGTTTAGGTCAAGGCATGACTACAATCAACATTGCCAAGACACTTCATCCTGATCATCGCACAATCAAGAAGAATGTAGCTGATTCACAGTACACACGTGTGCGTGCTGATAATGGAAAATTGAGGACTCTTTCCTACAGGCAATTACGTCAGGCTAAAAGAGCAGCGGCAAAAAAGCCTTGTCATAGCAGCAGACAAGTTTTTGAAGCTGCTGGTGCCTCCAACGTCCCCCGAACAACAAGATGCAGGGTCCTTCAGAGGTTTGCAGCTGTGCGTAAGCCATCCTGTCAACCTCCTCTATCCACTGTACACAAGCAGAAACGGCTCCAGTGGGCCAAACAATACATGAAGACTGACTTCAAAACTGTTTTGTTCACCGATGAGTGCCATGCAAAGCTCGATGGTCCAGATGGATGGAGTGAAGGATGGCTGGTTGATGGACACCCCATGCAAACACGGCTACAGCGCCAACAAGGAGGAGGTGGAGTAATGATTTGGGCTGGAATCATGGGGAGAGAGATTGTCGGCCCCTTTAGGATCCCTGAAGGGGTAAAGATGAACTCCATAATGTATGTGGAGTTTCTCAAACAGCACTTCCTGCCATGGTTCAAGAAGAAGAACCGTGTATTCCGCAGCAAGATCATTTTCATGCATGATAATGCACCGTCTCATGCTGCACATAACACATCTGCATCTCTGGCTGATATGGGCATAAAAGGGGACAAACTTATGGTGTGACCGCCATGCTCCCCTGACCTCAACCCCATTGAGAACCTGTGGAGCATCATCAAAAGGAGTGTCTATGATGGCGGGAGGCAGTTCACATCTAAGCAACAGCTCTGGGAGAGTATTCTGTCCTCATGCAAAACAATTGAAGCAGAAACCATCCAAATCCTGACAAATTCAATGGACGAGAGAGTTCAGAAGCTCCTTTCGAACAAGGGGTCCTATGTGCAAATGTAACATCACCTAGAATAAAGTTTTGAGTTGAAAACTGTTTGATTTCAGATTCTAATAACCTGCTAATGCTTATAATTTCAAAAATGACCATTTTTTTGTTCTTTATTAAAATGAAAAGGTTGATCGAAGAGTGTGGGGGTCTAAGAGTGTGGCAACCCAGTAGTCAGGATTATTTTGAATTCTGACAATCTGAGGGTCATGTTGCAGGTAGTGCAGCAAGAAGGCACTCATGTGTCTTGCGCATCTAGGAGCCCCAAAATTATTTTCCGGGCTAGATGCAGCTAAAAATTATTATTAATTTGAAAGCTGGTGGAGCTTAGTATAGATGGCCTAATAGAATCAGTACTGCAAACTGCTACAAGGCCCAAATTATTTTCCAGCCAAGATACAGATAAACATGATTAGTAATTTTAAATCTGGTGGAGTTTAGTATAGATGGCCTAATAGAATCAGTACTGCACACTGTAACAAGGCCCAAACTATTTTCCAGCCAAGATACAAATAAACATGATTAGTAATTTTAAATCTGGTGGAGTTTAGTATAGATGGTCTAATAGAATCAGTACTGCAAACTGCTACAAGGCCCAAATTATTTTCCAGCTAAGATACAGATAAACATGATTAGTAATTTTAAATCTGGGGGAGTCTAGTATAGATGGCCTAATAGAATCAGTACTGCACACTGCTACAAGGCCCAAATTATTTTCCAGCCAAGATACAGATAAACAAGATTAGTAATTTGAAAGCTTAAAACGGTTGGTGAGGTGATTTTAACAAATCATCAAGCTTTTACTCTCCCCAGGATGACACAGGGGTAGAAAAGTCATTTCGGATCCATGATTTGTTCATCTTTATGAACGTGAGTCTGTCTACATTATCAGTGGAGAGTCGCGTGCGCTTATCTGTCAGCACACCACCAGCAGCGCTGAACACACGTTCAGACAGAACGCTGGCTGCGGAGCATGACAAGATCTCCAAGGCGTAAGTGGCGAGCTCCGGCCATTTATCCAGATTAGAAGCCCAAAAAGAGGAAGGGTCCAGTGACACAGTCATGGCTTCAATGTTTACTTGGAGATACTCCTGTACCATCGTCTCTAGGCGTTGACTATGTGTCAGACTTCTTGTCTCCTGTGGCCTTGCAAAGGATGGGCTAAAAAAGTGGTGAAATGATTCCGCAAAATTTATGTTACCAGCAGATACTGTGTTTCTGTTACATTTTGAGTGCTGAACACTCGACGGTCCCACGGTTGGCAAGTTGGAACTGTGAGATTCACTACGTGCACCACTAGTGTTTTGGGGAAAAGCACATGTAAGATTCTGCAACAGTCTCTGCTGATACTCCTGCATGCGTGCATCTCTTTCTATGGCAGGAATAATTTCTGCAAATTTACTTTTGTACCGGGGATCTAACAGTGTGGCAACCCAGTAGTCAGGATTATTTCTAATTCTCACAATTCGAGGGTCATGTTGCAGGTAGTGCAGCAAGAAGGCACTCATGTGTCTTGCGCATCCAGGAGCACCAAGTCCCTGTTGTGTTGGTGGCGAGGTAACAATCATGCTTCCTTCCTCTGCCCTCTCCCCCCAACCTCGCACAACAGAAATGTGATCAAGGTCTCCCTCATCTGATGAGTCTTCCATCAGTTCGTCCTCCACTTCTTCCTGGGCTCCTGCACCTTCCTCACTAGTTTGGCTGCT
This sequence comes from Phyllobates terribilis, assembly GCF_046119375.1. Taxonomy (NCBI): domain Eukaryota; kingdom Metazoa; phylum Chordata; class Amphibia; order Anura; family Dendrobatidae; genus Phyllobates; species Phyllobates terribilis. Next base: position 180,324 of record NW_027363621.1, read on the forward strand.
ACCATGCGCCCTGGTAAATCCATCTCCCCCACCCTCACATGCCTGCCGCCTTGGTGCTGCCGACCGTCTGGACCTTGCAGATGTTAGCCCTTCCGCATACAACTCCTCCTCCTCTACTTCCTCCACCTCCTCTTGTGCCACCACCTGACTCCGAATTCTGTTTAACATGTGCTGCAGCATGTAAATCACCGGAATAGTCATGCTGATAATGGCATCGTCAGCACTAAACATCTTCGTCACCATTTCAAAACTGTGCAGAAGGGTGCATAGGTCCCTGATCTGAGACCACTCCTCCAGCGTGATTTGCCCCACCTCTGGATCTCGTTGGGCCAGGCTATACGTCAGAACGTATTGCACCAGGGCTTGTCAGTGCTGCCACAGTCACTGCAACATGTGCAGAGTTGAATTCCACCGGGTAGGCACATCGCATTTTAGCCGGTGAAGTGGCAGGCCCAACGACTTCTGTAGAGATTTAAGTCGCTGAGCTGCGGGATGCGAACGGCGGAAGTGAGCACACAGCGACCGTGCCCTCTCCAGAAGGCCATCCGGGATAGTGGGCTAAAAATTGCTGGACAACCAGGTTCAACACGTGAGCCATACAAGGCACGTGTGTGACATTGCCCCGGCGAAGGGCCGCACCCAGGTTTGCAGCATTGTCGCACACGGACTTCCCTGGTTTCAGGTCCAGTGGAGACAACCATTCATGAAATTGGTTCTCCAGAGCTGACCACAACTCCTCAGCTGTGTGACTCACATTTCCCAGACATTTCAAAGTAAAAACCGCCTGATGACGTTGAGCCCTACTGCCAGCATAGTAAGGAGGTGTGCAGGATCACTTCTGCGCAGTTAGAAAGCTTGTGGCATGACCAGACAGGCTTTGGGTGCAGGTGGAGGACCGAGAGGAGGTTGAGGAGGCAGAAGCAGTGGAGGAACTTTGACATAAAGAGGATTGACGCACAACTCGTGGGGACTGCAAGACTTGGACAGCATCCCCTTGTCCTGCTGTCACCATAGTTACCCAGTGCCCAGTCAGCGACATGTAACACCCCTGTCCATGCCTACTCATCCAAGTGTCTGTGGTGAAATGTACCCTGTCACACACAGAGTTTCTCAAAGAAGCGGTGATGTTGTGTGCGACATGCTGGTGGAGCGCAGGCACACCTTTCTTTGAGAAGTAGTGCCGACTGGGCATCTGGTACTGGGGCACTGCGACGGACATAAGGTCTCGAAAATCCTCTGTGTCCACCAGGCGGAAAGGCAGCATTTCTGTAGTCAAGAGCTTGCAGATGGTGAAATTCAACCTCTTAGCTTAGTCCATCTATACTAACCTCCACCAGGTTGCAAATTCAATATAATTTTTATCTGCATCTAGCTCTGAAAAAATATTTCGGCTTGTAGCAGTGTGTGGGACTTGTTCTATTAGTCCATCTATACTAACCTCGACCAGGTTGCAAATTCAATATAATTTTTATCTGCATCTAGCTCTGAAAAAATATTTCGGCTTGTAGCAGTGTGTGGGACTTGTTCTATTAGTCCATCTATACTAACCTCCACCAGGTTGCAAAGGATTTGCTTTGCTAGATTTAGCCAAATGCTGTGAAAAAAACTTGCACAGCACTGGCACAGACCTGCCTGGCAAAAAGTGATAGGAACTGATGTAACCTAGCCCTCAAAAGGACTGCAATTACAATTAGTCTTTACTCCCAACCTATCTATTTAAGAGCACAGACCTGCCTGATAAAAGTCGTAGGAAATCATGTAACCTAGTCCTCAAAAGGACTGCAATCACAACTATTCCCTACTCCCAAGCTATCTGTAGATTTGTGCGAAAATTGGCTTGAAATTAACAAAGTATAGCGCACACAGCAACAGCGGTACCGTCTAACACGCAGCTGCAGCAGTGAGAAAATGGTGGCGAAGATCTTCATTATTTCTGCAGAGATCCATCCCCTGTCCCTCCCTCCCCTCAAACTGCGTATTAACATTAATTTTCAGCACTACTGAGAAAAAATCCAGTTATGATTTTGGTGCACGAACAGTTATCGAACATAAACTCGAACAGCCGAATTTTTTTCAAATTGTTCGTGTTCGCCGAACGGCTCGAACACCGCCCAAAACAGCTCGAATTTGAGATTGGCGAACAGTTTGAGTCGAACACCGCTCATCTCTATTATTGACATGATCACCACTAAAATTAGGGTTGGCAGAATGAGCCAACTATTAGCCCAGAAAGAGAGCACATGGTTTTGGACTTTAAAAACACTCCATCCATTGGGCTTGAACGAAAATATTAGTTATGCCCCATTTCTCTGATCACCTATATCCACATTGTTTTAGCTATTTTGTCTTACCTTTTTATCTAGTATGGTTGGGTAGTTTGTTTGTATTTTAACTTTTTTCTATTTCTTTATTGTTCCTCCATGAGAGTTCGTCTTTTTCTACCAAATATTCATAAAGGCATTACATGGCGATTGGCATGTTTGTATACGTGATACTGTATCTCCATTTCTATCCGTCAATGATGTTGAGGACTTCCATTCTGCTATTGGATAACATGGACATAATTGCTGGCGCTGTATTGTCTCTCAAGATCTGTAACTTTTTTCTGTGTGCGCATTTTTTGTCCATACAGTTATTATTGTATATATTTCGCATTTATAGATCAATATTTTGAGAGATATTTTCTTATATCTGATTATACATTTATACTATGATCTCATATAATCATGTTATACTTCATGCTTTTCTTAAAGATATACTATATTTATTTTGTCATGGTCAATTAACTTATTTATATATAACTCTGACTTTTATATAATTGGCTATCGCCTATACCCCTTAGATATATATATATACACATTTGGGATATGCTATTATTGACAGTTTACCCCATTATGCTAGTTTCTTTTTCTCTCCGGTTGTATTTGACTATATATGTCTGTGGACTGGGCGGTACGCATGGCTTCACGGTTCTCTGTGGTGTCCTCGCTGACCGTATCAATATGTGCAACATGATGCACGGTCACGTGGTTCCCCACTTGCTTGCGGCGTCATGGATCACATGACGCGTTTGCCGTGGATGTGGCGGTGTAGTGGTGATTGCCATGTGTCATGCCACACCCTCCCCACACCCATTGGCGGAGAGACTACACACCCCCTTTTCTATTGGCTCAAGGGTTTCTAAACCCTACCCACCTTCATTGACGCCACCTCCTGACGAAGGCAGCCGTGCTGAAACGCGCATTAGGGTGAGTGCCAATGAGGACCGTGTTCACATCCACTGTGGCTGTAAGTATTCTATAGGATTCATGATACACTCTTTTTGCTGCCGTTCTTTAATCTTTTTTCCTACTTAGGTGCATTTTCTAGGCTTTAATATGTATTAGGATATACTTTTACCCTGTAGCCTAAGGGGTCAGGGCACTGATACCACTAATAAAGATCTGCTATCTTCGGTATGAGCTATCTATATTAGTACCTATATATAGACAGCGGTATGACTAACCTCTTATATAGCAACTGCTTCTGACCTACCTCATAAGCACCTGCACTTTTATTGAATGCTTCATTGCATTTTAACAATATATTCTTATTTTTTTGGCAGCCCAATTATGTATTTACATCAGAAAATAATCATGTTAATTTGTCTCATGCTCCTCATTAGTGATCCTCTATTGTTTTACTATTAACTGTCTCTGTTTCTGCAATTCATATTTTTTTCCTGTATAAATTATAATTAATACAATTTTGTAATTTTTTCACTATTATATGGGACGCTGACTCAAAGTTTTTCCCTCTTGTTTCTTATGTATGGAGGACTATGTGGGGCCCATTATTCTGTATGGAGGACTATGTGGGGCCCATTATACTGTATGGAGGACTATGTGGGGCCCATTATACTGTATACTGGTTGGCCCACGACTTTGTCAAAGTTTTTCATTTTGGCCCTCTGCATGTTTTGAGCTTTACAACCCTGATATAAAATCAGTATGGGTAAATGTACATGAAAATGGCAATAATGCAAAGCTGCTAATTGGACTTTGCTACAAGCCTCCTAATATAGCTGAACACGAAGAGGATAATATGCTGCAACAAATTAAAAAGACAACAAAAACAAGTCATGGTCAAAAGTGTTGGATCCCTTGAAATTGTTCCAGAAAATGAAGTAATTCTCCCAGAAAATTATTGAAATTACACGTTTTGTTATACACGTTTATTTCCTTTGCATGTATTGGAACAACACAAGAAAACAGAGAAAAAAAGGGAAATTGAACATAATTTCACACAAAATAGGCCGGACAAAATTGTTGACATCTTGTGGGTAAACAACTCTGTTTCAAGCATGTGAAGCTTGTTCAAACGCAATTGTGGCAAGTAATAGGTGTGGGCAATATGAAAATCACAACTAAAACCAGATAAAAATGGGAGAAATGGATTCAATCTTTGCATTGTGTACATATGTGAGGCACACTAAGCATGTAGAAAACAGAAAAAGGATTAGAGAACTGTCTGAGGACTTGAGAACCAAAATTGTTGAAAAATATCAACAATTTCAAGGTTATAAGTCCATCTTTAGAGATCCACATGTTCCTTTGTCCAAGGTGCACAGATAATCAATAAATTTACAACCCATACAGTCAAATATGGTGGAGGTTCAAAGGTATTTTGGGGTTGCTTTGCTGCCTCTGACTGTGTGCAAGGCATCAGGAAATCTGAAGATCAGCAAAGGATTTTGGGTCACAATATAGTGCCTAGTGTCAGAAAGCTGAGTTTGCGTCCTAGGTCATGGGTCTTCCAGCATGAAAATGAGCCCAAACATACTTCAAGAAGCACCCAGAAAATGGATGGAAACAAAGTGCTGGAGAGTTCTGACCAGCAATGAGTCTGGATCTAAATCCCATTGAACACCTGTGGAGAGATCTTAAAATTGCTGTATGGAGAAAAATATTAAAATTTGAGAGTCCTCAGTGGTAATCTCTTCAGTTAGCCATTAGTCAGTAAGCTTTCGAGACTACTCAGGTCTCTTCATCAGACAAAGTATAACACAAAATCTGAAGAGTCACATATTTATACATAACAGGGCACAGGAATAATGCAATAGATAAGACAAGTGACGTGAAGCAGAACTATCAGTTTCGGAAAAGGATAAGCAGTTGTGGCCGGAAAAATGTGTGGCCACAAGTAGTTCTATTCTTTTTTTCTTTTTGTGTGGCGATGAGAATTCATCTAAGTTTTTGCCTTGCCTCCCCTACATACAGACCCCCAGTTGGACATTTGCTACATATAATTAAGTACATTACATTAGATGTGATGCAGCTGAAAGTACCTGGGATCTTGTGGTCCTGATGTGAGTTGGGAATCTTTATCTTGTCCATGGTCATTATAAATGGACGGGTTTGACATATACAGTTGGTGAGGATGAATTTTGTAAGTTTCACCACAAAGGTGAAACTATCCTACCGGTCAGTTTGCTTTTCCTCCCAGTACCTTTTCATTCTAAAAATGTTAGGTTTCTGGGAGATTATACTTGTTCCTTTTATTTTTGGTTCTCCTTAGCTTGCCTTCTTTGCCCTATATGAATGTGTTTTTGTTTCTCATTCAGGGTTTTCGTGTTTTACTTCATACTTTCCTTTCCCCTTGTTGATACTGTGTTGCGGCCTCCCCTCTGGTTCCTCAGGAGGTATGAGAAACTCCTCAACGACTTATTAGGGAGTTAGGTCTGTGGTGGCGTTTTTAGTTGTACAGCTAGGGCCTTTCTTGTCTGTACAGAGACTAGTTGGGTGTAGTTGCGGCATTCTCCCCTGTGTGGGTTCTCTGGTGGTTATCAAGATGCGCTTTCTGTTTAAAACATTTCCCACATTTTGAACATAAAAAAGGCTTCTCCCCTGTGTGAGTTCTCTGATGTTTATTAAGATTTGATTTCTGTACAAAACATTTCCCACAATCTGAACATGAAAATGGCTTCTCTCCTGTGTGAGTTCTCTGATGTTTGATAAGAGTTGATTTCTCTGTAAAATATTTCCCACATTCTGAACATGAAAATGGCTTCTCTCCTGTGTGTGTTCTCTGATGGTTGATAAGAGTTGATTTCTTTGCAAAACATTTCCCACATTCTGAACATGAAAATGGCTTCTCCCCTGTGTGAGTTCTCTGATGTATATTAAGATTTGATTTCTGTACAAAACATTTCCCACAATCTGAACATGAAAATGGCTTCTCTCCTGTGTGAGTTCTCTGATGTTTGATAAGAGTTGTTTTCTCTGTAAAACATTTTCCACATTCTGAACATGGAAAAGGCTTCTCCCCTGTGTGAGTTCTCTGATGATTGATAAGAGTTGATTTCTCTGTAAAGCATTTCCCACATTCTGAACAGGAAAATGGATTCTCTCCTGTGTGAGTTATCTGGTGCCTAACGAGACTTGTTTTCTGATTAAAACATCTCCCACACTTGGAGCAAGAAAATCTATTCTTCGCTGTGTGAATTTTTTGATGTTTAAGAAAAGACTTTTTGAGAGGAAAACTATTTCTATATTCTGAATGTGAAAATGTCTTCTTTGCATTAGGAGCAGTTTGTTTTTTAATGCTTATTTTGTGACTTTGATTTTCCATAGTAGTCGGTAATGAATCAGAAGACAGGACCTGTTTCAAAGGATCAGATGACAGATCATTGCAGTGAAGGGATGATGGTAAATCTGGAGTAATGGCATTCACTTCAATTGTATCCTGTGGGATCTGAAAATTATCTGATTTGAAAATTGAAGATGTCAGCTGTCCCTCTAATCTCCTGGTACAGACATCTGCCAATAATAAAACCATTTATTATTTTTTAATAAAAAAATCCTTGAATTTTATATTTTTGAACATTTCTACTTAAATTGTCTGTAAAAAAGGCAAGTTATATTAAAAAATTCACTTATTCACCAGGACAATGACTGTCTAATAGAAAACCTCATAGGATGGACCAGGAGCGTGGTGTTCAACTGTTTGTTCATTCTGCCTCCCAAATATGGAGTAAAAGGCGCAGGCTCTGTCCAGCTACTAAGATTAGGTTTGCTGGTACCTGTAGTACCATCGAGTCCGACAGTATGAGTGTGTGTGTTCTGTCTAGCTGGATTAATCTGCTCCCTGCTTCAGCAATTTGGAAAGCACCACACCCTACTAAAGCTGGAAGCATATTGCCGGAAGCTGCCAGATACAGCCTTGTTCTCCTCTGGGTCAGTCCTCTGTGCTCAGCTCCCGGCTTGTGTATTTGTTTCTGTTGTGACCTCGGCCCGTTTACTGACTACTCGTGTCTTCTGATTTTGTATTTTCTCTATCCTCTTGGTTCTGACTCGGCTACCTGACTATTCTTCTTTCCATCTCAGTCCACCGAATAGCAGGTAACACTGTGGCTCAAGCCTAGGGGTCTCTGTGTAGGTTCAGATCCATGTAGAGGGGTTAAAGGGTGATGAGCAAAGTAATTTGTGAAATCTGTAAACAGGGTAGATAGTGATAAGCCTGTTCATGGTAGCCATCTTTTGAGCATTCCTAATAGCTAAATGTCACTCCTTACCTTCTTAACCTGCCATGTGCCCAAACAGTAGTGTACAACCGTATATAGGGGATTGTCAGATTCAAAAATTCAAAAATAATTTGTAAGGTCCATTTGTTTCCTATTATCCTTTGTGAAGAATTCCAAAATTATCACCACATAAAGTGACACACGTCAGATTTGAAAAAATGGGGCCTGATTAGAAACATAATACTGGCTGCAGGAAGAGGTTAAATCAGAGGATTACTGAAGTCAAAAACTGTGAGTATAGACAATAACACATCTACTGAAATGATAAAACTGAACTGTCTGCATCAAAAATAGTAACTAGTGGTGAAACCTCTCTGGGGTAATTAGAGTATGGGGCTCGGTGGCTCTTGGCAATCTAAACTATCGTAAGGGACAATATTTTCTGTCAGATGAGTTTCAAGAAGAAATACTAGACATTTAAAGTGAACTTTTTATAATAGTGCAGAGATGAGGTGTCTTAAATATAGATCTCGGGCATTTGGAAGACGCAATGGAGATCTTTTTGAAAGACTACCAGGGAGTTACAGACTCACATAAGCGAGGCAGGCCGATCCAACCACAATGAAAATACATACAGAATGAACTTGTAAAAAAAGAAAGAATATATAAACATGTAACATCCCCAACAACAACGTATGTATGAAGGGAGAAATCCAACACTAAACTGGAGTCACACTCATTTATGGTTGACCATTTGGGCCGAACAAGCCGGAACCCCGAACACGAACCTGAATTTGAAATGCCGAACAAATTCGCTCAATACTATTTATGATGTGGAGTGAATCCATGAAACCAGGGCTCGAGCCAACACATCTCCAGCAGGCAGGAATAAATGTATATTACAGCCATCAGCCACGCACAGCTTAGAGATATATCATGGCACAGGTGTAATGTTTTCTGTATAGTTTATCACAATCCTGTTTGAAGTTAGTTGGTTTTAAAAGAAATTGAAAAGTCAGGATAAAGGGAAACTCTGTTGTTATTGTACAGAAATTCACATGTGTCCCTCAGTGGTCATTTAATGTTATCGATCAAAAAAGTGAAGTTTGGCCAGAAAGACTGGACCTGGTCTTGTAGGGACCATATGAGCACATTCAGCCGCACAGAAGGGAGAGAAGGTAGATTCATCCAATAAGATATCAGGGATCTAGGAAGCCAACACCATCATTACCCTCTGCTTTCACTTAAAGGCCCATCATAATATTTTTCTTCAAGTGATTTTTTAATTTGTCAGCACAATCTACGTACGCTGACATTTGGCTTTATAGTTTACAGAACTGGACAGGTAACGGTCACCGTCTCCTAATCCCAGGGGGTAGGTGGATCCTCCAGGTTGTAAATTCTATAGAAAAGGGCTTTCACAATTTCCCAAAGTAATTTGAATATTTTCGGACGGAGGAGAATGTTGTGGTCTAGCGGCAAAATGGTGATCACACGATTGTGATACAACTACACCACTGATAAAGAAGCCACAGCTGGTGTCTGAAAAGAATCTGTGACTTCTGTGTATTCAGTGGTTACTACTCACCTGGGTAGTCATATGTAGGAATCTCCTCTTTACACCACTCATCACCCCTCACATATGTCTCTGTAGTATTAATATGGGTCAGATCTTCACCCTGAAACAAATATTATAAAAGTCAAAGACAGATGGAAAAGTCACAAGTTTGATCGGCTCTAATCCTGTTATCTCCACCGTTCTCATGACACAAATGAAAAACATAATAATGGTGGATAAAACAGAACTGAAGACATGACCTTTACAGCCGTCTACACATCATAGGGGAGATCTAATGACACCTTCTCTCCATCTACCTGAGGAACATTGGGATCTTCTTGTTTACAGTCCTGTGGAAGAAGAGGACGGGGACATCTCTCTGGTGTTCTCCTCTTACTGGATAGATCTGGAGGAAACACATACAGGGACTGTATTCATTCTTTACATACAGATAATTATAGGCAGTGTGTATTTAGTCCTATTACCTGGTGATGTGAGGGGCTGGGGAACCTCCATCATGATGTCCCTGTACAGATCTTTGTGTCCTTCTAAATACTCCCACTCCTCCATGGAGAAATAGACGGCGACATCCTGACACCTTATAGGAACCTGACACATACAATGATACCGTCATCCCCCAATCCCTTCATAGCGTTACTGTATAATGTCCCAGCATTCCTAGCAGTGTCACCTCTCCAGTCAGCAGCTCAATCATCTTGTAGATGAGTTCTAGGATCTTCTGGTCATTGATGTCCTCATGTATCAGGGGGTGAGGTGGAGGCCCCGTGATTAATCTCTGGTTATGGAGAGACACATTAATAAATCTCACTACAGACATTTCCAGAGTCCTCACCTCTCCAGTTCTGTTCATCTGTTATTCCCATAGATAAGAATGATGTAATGGGACATCATCAGAATCTCTCACCTCTCCAGTAAGCCGGAAGAGGATCTCTAGGGTGAGGTGTAATATCCTCTCCACCATCTTGTCCATCATTTTCCTGGATAAATGAGGAAAATTTTCTTATATAGACGATCGTCACTGAGAGGATCCGGTATTTTAGAGATCTGAATGAGAAAAAGATGAGCTAATGGACCATTTTTCTGCAAACGATGATGCGGAATCCAAAATGTACCACGAGTACCCTTTATCCCTTAATCTGGTGTTCAGGTCTATTGCCGGTATATTAAAATCTGTGACATTCGAGCAGTACCTTCTCAACCATAAAAATTGTCCCTTGGGTTTTCCTCTTTTTATGGGGATAGGGGTGGTGGTTATCCCACTTCAATAGTTTATTAGTGCTTGAAGGTTTCTGGTAGATGAGTGTCCCTAGGGTCCCGTTACAATCCTTCTTGATCAGTACATACAGGAAAGGCAACTAGTAATAATTGGTGTTGGTCTGCTCCTTTAAACAAAATGTACTTTTCAGGTTATATCCCCAGTACCCTCACTTTTCATCCCTTCTTTTGAGGCCCACACAGTCAGACTCTACCGGCCCTTCTCCCTGCGAGTGGCGGTTGTGTATCGCCCTCCGGGCCCCTCCTGTCAGTTTGTGGATCACTTTGCCACTTGGCTTCCAAACTTTCTATCCTATGACATCCCCACCCTCATCATGGGAGACTTTAACATCCCAATAGGCGATTCCCTCTCCCCATCTGCCGCTCATCTTTTATCGCTAACTTCCTCCTTCGGCCTTTCACAGCTTACTAATTCTCCTACACATGAAGATGGAAATACTCTTTGACCTGATCTTCGCCCGGCTCTGGTCAATACATGACTTAACTAACTCTCCTCTTCCGCTCTCTGATCACAACCTTCTTTCATTCTCTGTCAAGAACTGTCACCCTGCTCAAGACACCTCCACTTTCCACACTTATAGAAATATACATGCCATTAACACCCAGAAATTTATGAAAACGGTGCAATCATCATTGGCCCCAATCTCCTCCCTCTCATGCCCTGACGTTGCACTGAAGCATTATAACGAAACATTGCAATGAGCCCTGGATGAAGGCGCAGCTCCTACACAGAGAACAACTCGGCACAGACGGCGACAATCCTGGAACACGCTGCAAACACGTTTTCTCCAGCGGGGCTCCAGGTGTGCCAAACGGCTGTGGACAAAATCTAATCTGGCCGAAGATTTCCTCCATTATAAATTTATGCTTAAAACCTATAACTCCGCCCTTCACCTCTCCAAACAAACCTACTTTAACAACCTCATCATCTCATGGTCCAATAATCCTAAACACCTGTTTGACACTTTTCATTCTCTTCTTAATCAAACAGCACAGTCCCCAACCACCAACCTCAGCACTGACGATCTGGCCAATTATTTCAAAGAAAAAATTGACCATATCCGACAGGAAATTTTCTCTCAATCCCCAAATGTTATGCATGCTCCTCCCTCCCACATTGTATATTGCTCATTTTCTGACTTTGAACCAGTCACGGAAGAAGTGACAAGGCTCCTTGCCTCCTCTCGCTCTACCACCTGCACCAGTGACCCTATTCCTTCACATCTCCTTCAGTCCCTTTCTCCAGCTGTCACCACTCACCTAACTAAAATATTCAACCTCTACCTCTCATCTTGTATTTTTCCCACCTTTTTTAAACACTCCAGCATACATCCATTACTTAAAAAAAAATCCCTGGACCAGAACTGTGCTGCTAACTACAGACTTGTTTCCAATCTTCCCTTTATCTCTAAACTCCTGGAAAGCCTGTTCCACTCCTGTCTAATACACTATCTCTCAGATAACTCCCTTCTTGACCCTTTACAATCTGGTTTCTGCTCTTTACATTCTACTGAAACTGCACTCACTAAAGTTTCTAATGATCTACTAACAGCCAAATCTAATGGTCACTACTTCCTGCTGATTCTTCTGGATCTCTCTGTGGATCTACCTCTCTGACCGCTCCTTCACTGTGTCTTTTTCTGGCTCCTCTTCTCCCCTCCCCCTTATTGTCGGGGTTCCTCAAGGATTAGTCCTAGAGGCCCTTCTTTTCTACTTATATATCGCTCCTATTGGACAAACAATCAGCAGATTCGGCTTTTAGTACCATCTCTATGCTGATGACACCTAATTATACACCTCTTCTCCGGACATCACCCCTGCATTATTACAAAATACCAGTGATTGTCTTTCCGCTGTCTCTAACATTATGTCCTCCCTCTATCTAAAACTGAATCTGTCAAAAACTAAACTACTCCTATTTCCTCCCTCCATTAACCTATCTATGCCCGATATTGCCATTTCCGTTTGTGGCTACATCATTACTCGCCAGCAACATGCCCGCTGTCTTGGGGTCATACTTGATTCAGATCTTTCCTTCACTCCTCACATCAAATCACTCGCTCGCTCGTGTCATCTACACCTCAAAAACATCTCTAGAATCAGAAATTTTCTTACCTTTGACTCGGTAAAAACTCTTACTGTAGCTCTTATTCATTCTCATCTGGACTATTGCAACTCTTTACTTATCGATTTCTCTCTTTCTGAACTTTCCCCTCTCCAATCCGTCCTGAACACAGCAGTCAGGGTCATATTCCTCGCCAACCGACACAACGATGCCTCTTCCCTGTGCCAGTCATTGCACTGATTGCCCATCCAATACAGAGTTCAATATAAACTTATCGCTCTTACCCACAAAGCTATCCACGATTCAGCACCACTCTACATCTCCTCCCTCGTCTCAGTCTACCACTCTACCCGTGCCCTTTGTTCTGCTAATGACTTAAAACTAAAATCCTCCGTAATCCGAATCTCCCATTCCCGTCTCCAAAATTTCTCGCATGCTGCACCAATTCTATGGAATGCACTACCCAGGACAATTCGATTAATTCCCAATACTCACAGTTTTAAGCGTGCCCTAAAAACCCATTACTTTAGACTGGCCTATCACCTCAACATACTTATCTAACTGTCCCAGTTTGGCCCATATTAAAATTTTCTTCAAAATCGTGCTCATACCATCCAGGCACCGAATAGCCTCTGTCTGTACTGTACACATACTGGCTGGCGACCAGTTCATGTAGTGTTATATAGTTACCCTATTTAGTATATTAAGGCAGTATTATACAATATATGTACATTTTACCTTTTGTGTCTCCCCTATTTCCTTACAGACTGTAAGCTTGTGAGCAGGGCCCTCACTCCTTTTAATATCTGAGTTATGCTTATTCTGGAAAGTCTGTATTGTCTGTATAAGTCCCCCCAAAAAATTGTAAAGTGCTGTGGAATATGTTGTCGCTATAAAAATAAAAATTATTATAATAAATTCAGATGTAAATCTAAGGCCCACTCTATTGATGTTGAGTTCCCCGACAAATTAAAAAGATTGTTCACTCGTCCCTGACCAGGTGATAAAAATGTAGTCAATATATTTGTACCATACCCCAATATATGGATGCCATCACTTATGATCATCCCTGAATATTGTGGCTTCCTCCCACCAGTCCAGGGATAGGTTAGCATATGAGGGAGCACAGCGGCTCCCCATCGCAGTACCCCTGAGCTGGTGGAAGTACTTCCTGTCAAAAAGAAAGAAGTTATGAGTAAGAGTGAATTTTAGAAGATCCTCCATGAAGTCATTATGTCTGCTACAATCTATTGATCTCGATTTCAAGAAATGTCTTACTCCTCTAATATCATCCTCATGTGGTATATTACTGTACAAAGCCTCGATATCTAGTAAGGCCTGCTCCCCTACATGCCTGTATACAAGCTCGAGGGTCTATATGTAGGGGAGCAGCCAAAGGGAAAACCATTTTCCAGACGGATTATTCCAACTGTAAAATCTCAGGTGGTACTGGGGGAACATTATACTGTGGGGGGAATCATACATACTGCATAAGGGGAATAATGGGGACATTACATTGTGTGGGGGCATCATACATACTGCATAAGGGGGTATAATGGGGGCATCATACATCCTGCATAAGGAGTACAATGAGGGCATTACACTGTGTAGGGGCATCATACATCCTGCATAAGGGGCATAATGGGGGCATTACACATCCTGCATAAGGGGCACAATGGGGGCATTACACTGTGTGGGGGCATCATACATCCTGCATAAGGGGCATAATGGGGGCATTACACTGTATGGGGGCATCATACATACTTCATAAGGGGCATAATGGGGACATTACATTGTGTGGGGGCATCATACATACTGCATAAGGGGCATAATGGGGGCATCATACATCCTGCATAAGAGGCACAATGGGGGCATTACACTGTGTGGGGGCATCATACATCCTGCATAAGGGGCATAATGGGGGCATTACACTGTGTGGGGGCATCATACATCCTGCATAAGGGGCACAATGGGGGCATTACACTGTGTGGGAGGCATCATACATCCTGCACAAGGGGCATAATGGGGGCATTACACTGCGTGGGGGCGTCATACATCCTGCATAAGGGGCATAATGGGGGCATTACACTGTGGGGGGCATCATACATACTGCATAAGGGGCATAATGGGGGCATTACACTGTGTGGGGGCATCATACATACTGCATAAGGGGCATAATGGGGGCATTACACTGTGTGGGGGCATCATACATACTGCATAAGGGGCATAATGGGGGCATTACACTGTATGAGGGCATCATACATACTGTATAAGGGGCATAATGGGGGCATTACACTGTGTGCGGGCATCATACATACTGTATAAGGGGTATAATGGGGGCATTACACTGTGTGGGGGGCATCATACATCCTGCATAAGGGGCATAATGGGGGCATAATACATCCTGCATAAGGGGCATTACACTGTGGGGGGCATCATACATCCTGCATAAGGGGCATAATGGGGGCATTACACTGTGTGGGGGCATCATACATACAGCATAAGGGGTATAATGGGGGCATTACACTGTGTAGGGGCATCATACATCCTCCATAAGGGGTATAATGGGGGCATTACACTGTGTGGGGGCATCATACATCCTGCATAAGGGGCATAATGGGGGCATTACACTGTGTGGGGGCATCATACATACTGCATAAGGGGCATAATGGGAGCATTACACTGTCTGGGGGCATCATACATCCTGCATAAGGGGTATAATGGGGGCATTACACTGCGAGGGGGCATCATACATCCTGCATAAGGGGCATAATGGGGTCATTACACTGTGTGGGGGGCATCATACATACTGCATAAGGGGCATAATGGGGTCATTACACTGTGTGGGGGGCATCATACATACTGCATAAGGGGCATAATGGGGTCATTACACTGTGTGGGGGGCATCATACATACTGCATAAGGGGCATAATGGGGGCATTACACTGTGTGGGGGGCATCATACATCCTGCATAAGGGGTATAATGGGGGCATTACACTGTGTCGGGGAATCATACATCCTGCATAGGGGGCATAATGGGGGCATTACACTGTATGGGGGAATCATACATCCTGCATAAGAAGCATAATGGGGGCATTACACTGTGTGGGGGCATCATACATCCTGCATAAGAGGCATAATGGGAGCATTACACTGTGTGGGGGCATCATACATCCTGCATAAGTGGCATAATGGGGGCATTACACTGTGTGGGCATCATACATCCTGCATAAGGGGCATAATGGGGGCATTACACTGTGTGGGCATCATACATCCTGCATAAGGGGCATAATGGGGGCATTACACTGTGTGGGGGCATCATACATCCTGGATAAGGGGCATAATGGGGGCATTACACTGAGTGGGGGCACCATACATCCTGCATAAGGGGCATAATGGGGGCATTACACTGTGTGGGGGCATCATACATCCAGCATAAGGGGCATAATGGGGGCATTACACATCCTGCATAAGGGGCATAATGGGGGCATTACACTGCATGGAGGCATCATACATATTGCATAAGGGGCATAATGAGGGCATCATACATCCTGCATTAGGGGCATAATGGGGGCATTACACTGTGGGGGGCATCATACACACTGCATAAGGGGCATAATGAGGGCATTACACTGTGTGGGGGGCATCATACATCCTGCATAAGGGGCATAATGGGGGCATTACACTGTGTGGGGGCATCATACATACTGCATAAGGGGCATAATGGGGGCATTACACTGTGTGGGGGCATCATACATACTGCATAAGGGGCATAATGGGGGCATTACACTGTGGGGGGCATCATACATACTGCATAAGGGGCATAATGGGGGCATTACACTGTGTGGGGGGCATCATACATCCTGCATAAGGGGCATAATGAGGGCATTACACTGTGGGGGGCATCATACATACTGTATAAGGGGCATAATGGGGGCATTACACTGTGTGGGGGGCATCATACATCCTGCATAAGGGGCATAATGGGGGCATAATACATCCTGCATAAGGGGCATTACACTGTGGGGGGCATCATACATCCTGCATAAGAGGCATAATGGGGGCATTACACTGTGGGGGCATCATACATACTGCATAAGGGGCATAATGGGGGCATTACACTGTGGGGGGCATCATACATCCTGCATAAGGGGCATAATGGGGGCATAATACATCCTGCATAAGGGGCATTACACTGTGGGGGGCATCATACATCCTGCATAAGAGGCATAATGGGGGCATTACACTGTGGGGGCATCATACATACTGTATAAGGGGTATAATGGGGGCATTACACTGTGTGGGGGGCATCATACATCCTGCATAAGGGGCATAATGGGGGCATAATACATCCTGCATAAGGGGCATTACACTGTGGGGGGCATCATACATCCTGCATAAGGGGCATAATGGGGGCATTACACTGTGTGGGGGCATCATACATACAGCATAAGGGGTATAATGGGGGCATTACACTGTGTAGGGGCATCATACATCCTCCATAAGGGGTATAATGGGGGCATTACACTGTGTGGGGGCATCATACATCCTGCATAAGGGGCATAATGGGGGCATTACACTGTGTGGGGGCATCATACATACTGCATAAGGGGCATAATGGGAGCATTACACTGTCTGGGGGCATCATACATCCTGCATAAGGGGTATAATGGGGGCATTACACTGCGAGGGGGCATCATACATCCTGCATAAGGGGCATAATGGGGTCATTACACTGTGTGGGGGGCATCATACATACTGCATAAGGGGCATAATGGGGTCATTACACTGTGTGGGGGGCATCATACATACTGCATAAGGGGCATAATGGGGGCATTACACTGTGTGGGGGGCATCATACATCCTGCATAAGGGGTATAATGGGGGCATTACACTGTGTCGGGGAATCATACATCCTGCATAGGGGGCATAATGGGGGCATTACACTGTATGGGGGAATCATACATCCTGCATAAGAAGCATAATGGGGGCATTACACTGTGTGGGGGCATCATACATCCTGCATAAGAGGCATAAAGGGAGCATTACACTGTGTGGGGGCATCATACATCCTGCATAAGTGGCATAATGGGGGCATTACACTGTGTGGGCATCATACATCCTGCATAAGGGGCATAATGGGGGCATTACACTGTGTGGGCATCATACATCCTGCATAAGGGGCATAATGGGGGCATTACACTGAGTGGGGGCACCATACATCCTGGATAAGGGGCATAATGGGGGCATTACACTGAGTGGGGGCACCATACATCCTGCATAAGGGGCATAATGGGGGCATTACACTGTGAGGGGGCATCATACATCCAGCATAAGGGGCATAATGGGGGCATTACACATCCTGCATAAGGGGCATAATGGGGGCATTACACTGCATGGAGGCATCATACATATTGCATAAGGGGCATAATGAGGGCATCATACATCCTGCATTAGGGGCATAATGGGGGCATTACACTGTGGGGGGCATCATACACACTGCATAAGGGGCATAATGAGGGCATTACACTGTGTGGGGGGCATCATACATCCTGCATAAGGGGCATAATGGGGGCATTACACTGTGTGGGGGCATCATACATACTGCATAAGGGGCATAATGGGGGCATTACACTGTGTGGGGGCATCATACATACTGCATAAGGGGCATAATGGGGGCATTACACTGTGGGGGGCATCATACATACTGCATAAGGGGCATAATGGGGGCATTACACTGTGTGGGGGGCATCATACATCCTGCATAAGGGGCATAATGAGGGCATTACACTGTGGGGGGCATCATACATACTGTATAAGGGGCATAATGGGGGCATTACACTGTGTGGGGGGCATCATACATCCTGCATAAGGGGCATAATGGGGGCATAATACATCCTGCATAAGGGGCATTACACTGTGGGGGGCATCATACATCCTGCATAAGAGGCATAATGGGGGCATTACACTGTGGGGGGCATCATACATACTGCATAAGGGGCATAATGGGGGCATTACACTGTGGGGGGCATCATACATCCTGCATAAGGGGCATAATGGGGGCATTACACTGTGTGGGGCATCATACATCCTGCATAAGAGGCATAATGGGAGCATTACACTGTGTGGGGCATCATACATCCTGCATAAGGGGCATAATGGGGACATTACACTGTGTGGGCATCATACATCCTGCATAAGGGGCATAATGGGGGCATTACACTGTGTGGACATCATACATCCTGCATAAGGGGCATAATGGGGGCATTACACTGCATGGAGGCATCATACATATTGCATAAGGGGCATAATGAGGGCATCATACATCCTGCATTAGGGGCATAATGGGGGCATTACACTGTGGGGGGCATCATACACACTGCATAAGGGGCATAATGAGGGCATTACACTGTGTGGGGGGCATCATACATCCTGCATAAGGGGCATAATGGGGGCATTACACTGTGTGGGGGCATCATACATACTGCATAAGGGGCATAATGGGGGCATTACACTGTGTGGGGGGCATCATACATCCTGCATAAGGGGCATAATGAGGGCATTACACTGTGGGGGGCATCATACATACTGTATAAGGGGCATAATGGGGGCATTACACTGTGTGGGGGGCATCATACATCCTGCATAAGGGGCATAATGGGGGCATAATACATCCTGCATAAGGGGCATCATACATCCTGCATAAGGGGCATAATGGGGGCATAATACATCCTGCATAAGGGGCATTACACTGTGGGGGGCATCATACATCCTGCATAAGAGGCATAATGGGGGCATTACACTGTGGGGAGCATCATACACACTGCATAAGGGGCATAATGGGGGCATTACACTGTGTGGGGGGCATCATACATCCTGCATAAGGGGCATAATGGGGGCATTACACTGTGTGGGGCATCATACATACTGCATAAGGGGCATAATGGGGGCATTACACTGTGTGGGGGCATCATACATACTGCATAAGGGGCATAATGGGGGCATTACACTGTGTGGGGGCATCATACATACTGCATAAGGGGCATAATGGGGGCATTACACTGTGGGGGGCATCATACATACTGCATAAGGGGCATTACACTGTGTGGGGGGCATCATACATCCTGCATAAGGGGCATAATGAGGGCATTACACTGTGGGGGGCATCATACATACTGTATAAGGGGCATTACACTGTGTGGGGGGCATCATACATCCTGCATAAGGGGCATAAAGGCGGCATAATACATCCTGCATAAGGGGCATTACACTGTGGGGGGGCATCATACATCCTGCATAAGGGGCATAATGGGGGCATTACACTGTGGGGGCATCATACATCCTGCATAAGGGGCATAATGGGGGCATTACACTGTGTGGGGGGCATCATACATCCTGCATAAGGGGCATAATGGCGGCATAATACATCCTGGCATAAGGGGCATTACACTGTGGGGGGCATCATACATCCTGCATAAGGGGCATAATGGGGACATTACTCTATGTGGAGGCATCATACATACAGCATAAGGGGCATAATGAGGGCATTACACTGTGTGGGGGCATCATACATACAGCATAAGGGGCATAATGGGGGCATTACACTGTGGGGCCAGTAAAGGGGTCCTGTACTATGAGAACAATACGTTTCCTCCCTTCCTGTCTCCATAGTTGGGTCGTATGTATCTATTACAGGGAACAGAACAAAAACCTTATGATTCTTATAAAGGGGCAACACAAGACCCCAAAAGAGTCTCCGTGCTGAAGGGGTTAATGCCCCCTGCGCCCAGTAATGGGGGGTCTCCACATACCTCCACCTGCAGAGCCGCCACCACATATATGGCTGCTCTGTGCGCACAGGAGCTGTGATGAGGTCACAGGAGGGGAGGAGTCAGGGGTCACATGATCAGGGGCCTCAGTGGATGCAGGACTCTGCTGTGCTGGTTGTCATGGTGCTGGATGAGCTGAAGTTTATGTGTGGGGTCAGGAGGGGTTTACAGTGTGGATGTAGCAGAGCCGTGTGTGTACGAGGTGTACGGAGCAGAGCCGCGTGTGTACGAGGTGTACGGAGCAGAGCCGTGTGTGTACGAGGTGTACGGAGCAGAGCCGCGTGTGTACGAGGTGTACGGAGCGGAGCCGCGTGTGTACGAGGTGTACGGAGCGGAGCCGCGTGTGTACGAGGTGTACGGAGCAGAGCCGCGCGTGTACGAGGTGTACGGAGCAGAGCCGCGTGTGTACGAGGTGTACGGAGCGGAGCCGCGTGTGTACGAGGTGTACGGAGCGGAGCCGCGTGTGTACCAGGTGTACGGAGCGGAGCCGCGTGTGTACGAGGTGTACGGAGCGGAGCCGCGTGTGTACGAGGTGTACAGAGCGGAGCCGCGTGTGTACGAGGTGTACGGAGCAGAGCCGTGTGTGTACGAGGCGTACGGAGCGGAGCCGCGTGTGTACGAGGTGTACGGAGCAGAGCCATGTGTGTACGAGGTGTACGGAGCAGAGCCGCGCGTGTACGAGGTGTACGAAGCGGAGCCGCGTGTGTACGAGGTGTACGGAGCAGAGCCGCGTGTGTACGAGGTGTACAGAGCAGAGCCGAGCGTGTACGAGGTGTACGGAGCAGAGCCGTGTGTGTACGAGGTGTACGGAGCGGAGCCGTGTGTGTACGAGGTGTACGGAGCGGAGCCGTGTGTGTACGAGGTGTACGGAGCGGAGCCGCGCGTGTACGAGGTGTATGGAGCAGAGCCGCGCGTGTACGAGGTGTATGGAGCAGAGCCGCGCGTGTACGAGGTGTACGGAGCAGAGCCGCGCGTGTAGGAGGTGTACGGAGCGGAGCCGCGTGTGTACGAGGTGTACGGAGCAGAGCCGCGTGTGTACGAGGTGTACGGAGCGGAGCCGCGTGTGTACGAGGTGTACGGAGCAGAGCCGCGTGTGTACGAGGTGTACGGAGCGGAGCCGCGTGTGTACGAGGCGTACGGAGCGGAGCCGCGTGTGTGCGAGGCGTACGGAGCGGAGCCGCGTGTGTACGAGGCGTACGGAGCGGAGCCGCGTGTGTACGAGGCGTACGGAGCGGAGCCGCGTGTGTACGAGGCGTACGGAGCGGAGCCGCGTGTGTACGAGGTGTATGGAGCGGAGCCGTGTGTGTACGAGGTGTACGGAGCCGAGGGTACGGAGCGGAGCCGCGTGTGTACGAGGCGTACGGAGCGGAGCCGCGTGTGTACGAGGTGTACGGAGCAGAGCCGCGTGTGTACGAGGTGTACGGAGCGGAGCCGCGTGTGTACGAGGTGTACGGAGCAGAGCCGCGTGTGTACGAGGTGTACGGAGCGGAGCCACGTGTGTACGAGGTGTACGGAGCGGAGCCGCGTGTGTACGAGGTGTACGGAGCGGAGTCGCGTGTATACGAGGTGTACGGAGCGGAGCCGCATGTGTACGAGGTGTAAGGAGCGGAGCCGCGTGTGTACGAGGTGTACGGAGCGGAGCCGTGTGTACGAGGTGTGCGGAGCAGAGCCGTGTGTACGAGGTGTGCGGAGCGGAGCCGTGTGTACGAGGTGTGCGGAGCGGAGACGTGTGTACGAGGCGTGCGGAGCGGAGACGTGTGTACGAGGCGTGCGGAGCGGAGCCGTGTGTAAGAGGCGTGCGGAGCGAAGCCGTGTGTACGAGGTGTGCGGAGCGGAGCCGTGTTTACGAGGCGTGCGTAGCGGAGCCGTGTGTGTACCAGGCGTACGGAGCGGAGCCGTGTGTGTACAAGGCGTACGGAGCGAAGCCGTGTGTACAAGGTGGAGCCATGTGTACGAGGCGTACGGAGCAGAGTCATGCGTGTGTGCGAGGTGTACGGAGCGGAGCCGCGTGTGTACGAGGTGTACGTAGCGGAGCCGCGTGTGTACGAGGTGTACGGAGCGGAGCCGCGTGTGTACGAGGTGTACGTAGCGGAGCCGCGTGTGTACGAGGTGTACGTAGCGGAGGCGCGTGTGTACGAGGTGTACGGAGCGGAGGCGCGTGTGTACGAGGTGTACGGAGCGGAGGCGCGTGTGTACGAGGTGTACGGAGCTGAGCCGCGTGTGTAGGAGGTGTACGGAGCGGAGCCGCGTGTGTACGAGGTGTACGGAGCGGAACCGCGTGTGTACGAGGTGTACGGAGCGGAGCCGCGTGTGTACGAGGTGTACGGAGCGGAGCCGCGTGTGTACGAGGTGTACGGAGCGGAGCCGCGCGTGTACGAGGTGTACGGAGCGGAGGCGCGTGTGTACGAGGTGTACGAAGCGGAGCCGCTTGTGTACAGAGGTATACGGAGAGGAGACGCGTGTGTACGAGGTGTACGGAGCGGAGCCGCGTGTGTACGAGGTGTACTGAGCGGAGCCGCGTGTGTACGAGGTGTACGGAGCGGAGCCGCGTGTGTACGAGGTGTACGGAGCGGAGCCGCGTGTGTACGAGGTGTACGAAGCGGAGCCGCGTGTGTACAGAGGTATACGGAGAGGAGACGCGTGTGTACAGAGGTGTACGGAGCGGAGCCGTGTGTGTACAGAGGTATATGGAGAGAGAGGAGCTGCGTGTACAGAGGTGAGTCGCGCATGTACGGAGAGGAGCATGTTTGACATGTGCTGAGCGGAGGGTTTATTCGATAATCTTGTTCTGCCATTTGGATTCTCCAATGCACCAACAGGATTTTACAACTTTCTGAATTATATTTCGCTGATAACTTTGGGGGATTTGTTGTGATTTATCTTGATGATATATAATTATTCTCCTGATCTGGATTCTCGCCAGGAACATGTCCGTGTTGCATTAGAAAGGATGATGGAAAAATTCTTTATTTCGTAAATTTTTGAAAATGTATTATTTCTGTGCAGGAAATTTCATTCCTGGGGATCATTTTATCAGCTGATGGGTTTCAGATGGATCCTGGGAAGGTGAAAGCCATAATAGTCACCTGAAAGGGTTGCAATGTTTTGTAGAATTCATCAACTATTATAATAAATTCATTAGGGGTTTTCTCAGATTGTTGAACCTCTTACTGACCTCACACGTACGGGGCGGATATCAATGTTTGGCCATCAGATGCTATTGGGGCTTTTGAAAGATTGAAAGAGTGCTTTATGTCTGCTCCTGTTCTAATTCAACCTGATCTCCAAGTAACATTCATTGTTGAGTAGTGTTGAGCGAGTATGTTCTATTAACCCTTTCGCCGAGTATTCTCGGGCCGAGCTCCGAGTATTTATAGCTGCTCGGTGATAAGATTAAATCACTCCCGTGTGCATGATTTGCAACTGTTTGACAGCTTTATTACATGTGAGGAATGTCTATTTCTTACACATTCCTCACATGTAATAAAGCTGTCAAACAGTTGCAAATCATGCACACGGGAGCGATATAACCTTATCACCGAGCAGCTATAAATACTCGGAGCTCGGCCCAAGCATACTCGGACAGAACATACTCGCTCAACCCTAGTGTTGAGCGAACATGCTCGACACTGCTCGGTACTTGCCTGAGCATCACGCTACTCGGGATGTTCGGTGAGCACCGAGCATTTCCGGGTTACTCGGGCGGGAGCTCTGGTCTCCGCCCTGCATGTTTGGCGCTCTTTACGGAGCCAATGAGCATGCAGGGATTGCCAGCCAGTCACTGTAATGCCGCAGCCATGTTGGTTGTGGGCATTACATTGATTGGCTGGCCGCACAGCGTCACCGAGTATTTAAAACCGAGCGCCGCCATCTTGGACACAGACGCCCGGGATTAGCTAGTGTAGGGAAAGTGCTGCTGAGCTAGGGAGAGATTTATACTGCGAAAGAGGTAGTGTAGGGTCTCTAAAGGCTGCCAGATCAAACAAACAGTCCTTCTCAGGACTAATATCCATCCCAGATATCAGGCAGGCAGGCTGTATAGGAGACGCAGTGGTTATACCAGCAAACGCTGCATTACAGTCCTGTGTGCTCCTGTTGCTAAAATTTCTGGACTTAGCTCCAGGTCTCAGGGGCCAGGAAAAATCCTTTTTTTTTCATCTAAATCATCTTTTTTTTTCCTCCTTCACACTGTACGCACTGTACAAATACCCGTCTTATTAACCTTTTGGTGCCCCCCCCCCAAAAAAAAAAAAAAGTGTCTGTGACAGTTCAGACACAAATATATCTGTTGAAAATAGTCTGGTGTAGGCCTGAGAAACAGAAGTGTGGTTTTGCAGTTCCACAGTTCAAACCTCTGTATTATCCACTTTTGGGCTATTTGTATCTAAAAAAAAACAGTTTGAGTGTGTCGCTCACTGTTCAGCCGCAAATATATATATTTAAAAAAAGTCTGGTATACGCCAGTAAATTATAACTGTGGTTTTGCTGTTTCACGGTAAAAAATCTCTATTATCCTGCTTTTGGCATTTTTTGCTGTAAAAAAATAACTGTAATAGTGTCTCCCTGATTGTTCAGATTGTTTAAAAGAGTCGGGTGTAGGCCAGAGAAATAGAACTGTGGTTTTCCTCTTCCACGGTTCTAATCTACTTTTTATTACCCTTTTTCCATTGATAGTGCGAGTGTAAGCTATTTTACTTCCTTTACAAAGGGCAAGGCGCGTGGCAAGGGACGTGGAACTGGACGTTCTGGTGATGGCGCGTGCAGAGGACGGGCCGTGGCCAAGGTGAAAATGTGCCACAACCAACAGCCACATCTTCTCGCTCCCACTTCTTGACCGAAATACTAGGGAAGCACAGAACAACACCAGTATTGCGAACTGATCAGTGTGAACAGCTTATTAATTGGATAGCAGATAACACTTCCAGTTACCTGGGAACCACCACCTCCGGTCTGTCTTCCACACGGTCAAATCTTAGTAGCCGTGAGTCTTGACCACATACTCCTCCTCACCCTGATGCTCCTTCCTCCCGCCATGCTGAGTGTCGTCAGACAGCAACTGATCTAACACTTGGACACTCTGAAGAGCTGTTCACTGGTCCATTTCCATATTTGTGCCCCTCGCCTGCTCCGCTTGAAGTGGTGGAAGAGGAGATCCCATGTAGCGATGCTCAAATATTTTAACAGCCACGGCCACAGGAAGTCGACGCTGGCAATTTGTCACAAGAGGTGGACGATGACGAGACACAATTGCCACGAAGGGAGGAGGAGGATCGGGGTGCGCAAGTGGAAGAGGAGGAGGTGGTGGATGATCTAGTAACTGACCCAACGTGGCAGGAGAACCTGCAGAGCGAGGCCAGCAGCACACAGGGTGAGAGAGGCAGAGTACCCCAACAGGCAGTAAGAAGCAGTGTGGTGGCCCCACACAGAAGGCAGGCAACAGTTCCCCGTAACACCAACACGAGGGACATTGCCAGTACAACCTGTAGGTCTTCCAGAGTCTGGATTTTTTTAAAGACTGCTGATAACCCCAAAAAGGCCATTTGTACCACCTGCCATGCCAGCAACAGCAGGGGTGACAAAACTACCAGCCTTACCACCACCAGCATGATCAGGCACATGGCAGCAAAGCACCCGACTTTGTGGGGTGAACCCCAGGGTCCACGACCAGTGTCAGCGGGTGTCACCACTGCTTCTTCCGCTGTTGTGCGTGCAATAGAACCCCCTTTTGTGTGTGCAAGGCAATCCCCTGTCCATACTGCATGCAAAGATGCCCCCTCCTCTCAGTCTTCACTTGTTATGGCAGTTTCTCAAGAAACAGCATCAACGTCCACGTCCCACCGCAGCGTTGAATTGTCCATATCCCAGACCTTTGAACGAAAGCGGAAATTCGCAGCCAACGCCCCACAGGCCACAGTCTTAAATTCGCACATTTCACGACTGCTTGCGTTGGAAATGCTGCCTTTTAGGCTGGTGGAGACGGAATCCTTCCACAACCTTATGGTGGTGGCCGTCCCTCGGTACTCGGTCCCCAGCCGACACTATTTTGCCCGGTGTGCCATCCCCGCACTACACAAGCACGTGTCCCAAAACATCTGCCGTGCCCTCAACAACGCAGTTACTGGGAGAGTCCACCTGACAACGGACACGTGGACAAGTGCTTGTGGCCAGGGACGGTACATCTCCCTGACGGCACACTGGGTAAACATAGTGGAACCCAGGACCCAGTCGTACCTTGGGACGGAACACATCCTCCCCACACCGAGGATTGTAGGCCCTATGTCAGTCAGAGTTGCCCCCACAGTGTACAGCTCCTGCGCATCATCCTCCTCCTCATGTTCAGCCTCCATCTCAGATATCACATCAGTTACAAGCTGGAAGCACTGCAGTACTGCCTCTGCCAAGCGGCAACAGGCTGTGCTGTAACTCATAAGCTTAGGTGAGAAACCTCACACTGCTTGTGAGTTGTGGACAGCTGTGAAAGAGCAGGCAGATCTGTGGCTAACACCGCTGAACCTACATCCAGGCATGGTCATGTGTGACAATGGCCTTAACCTGGTGGCGGCTCTGAGGCGAGGTGAGATCACACACGTACCATGCCTGGCTCATGTGCTTAACCTCGTGGTTCAGCGGTTTCTTAAATCGTACCCCGAGTTGCCAGATCTGCTTGTGAAAGTACGCCGCCTGTCAGCTCATTTTCACAAGTCGGCTACAGCTTCCACCGCCCTTGCTGTTTTGCAGCAGCGTTTGCAGCTTCCCTCACACCGACTGGTGTGTGATGTCCCCACATGTTGGAACTCTACCCTCCACATGTTGCAAAGGATTTGTGAGCAGAAGAGAGCAGTTGTGGACTACCAGCTGCAACAAGGCCGTTGATATTCAGGTCAGACTCCACACATAAGACCTCAGGAGTGGACCTGGATGTCAGACATATGTACCATCCTGACAAACTTTGAGGACTCCACCAAGATGGTGAGTGGCGATGACGCCATCATTAGCATCAGCATTCAACTTGTCTGTCTTTTGTAGCGCTCTCTGCAGAGAATTAAAGAGGAGGCATTGCAGCCAGAGTATGATGAGATGGATCAAGAAGCTGTAGTGGTCAATTACACACACCCCAGCCTCATCTCATCCCAACGTGCATTGGGGGACAATGAGGGAGAGGAGGAGGAGGAAGAACAGGAGCTGGTATCATGCGCTGTAGACGGTAGTACCTGTACAACTGTCATACCACGGTTCAGCGTGGTTGGCCTGAGGACAGGGGAGGAGGAGGAGAGCATGGTCAGTCGTCATCTTGGTGAGGAAACGGAAGTCTTGCCCGTTACCAGTCTGGCACGCATGGCTGACTTTATGTTACGCTGCCTTAACCATGACCCTCGCGTTGTCAAAATGTTGGGTGACAGTCATTGCTGGTTGGTGACACTTTTAGACCCCTGCTACAAGGAGAACTTTCACTCTCTTATTCCTGAGGTAGAGAGGTCTACAAAAATGGGGCAGTACCAGAAGGCCCTTGCTGCAGAACTGTTAAAAAAATTCCCATCTGAACACGCTAGCGGCAGAGGTCACAGTTCATTGCCCAACCAAGGCGTACATGCGAGAGAGATGCAACTCCAATCCAGAAGAGGCAGGGGAACACTGTCAACATTCTGGGACAGTTTTCTCAGACCCTCCCTTCGGACAGACCCTGAGGCGCGGGGTACTCTCACAAGGAGTGGAAAGTTTCAAAAGATGGTGAGGGAGTACCTTGCCGACCGTCCCAGCGTCCTCCGTGATTCCTCTGTGCCTTTTAATTATTGGGTATCCAAGCTGGACACTTGGAATGAACTCGCTCGGTACGCCTTGGAGGTCCTGGCCTGTCCTGCCGCTAGTGTGTTATCGGAGCGTGTTTTTAGTGCCGCTGGGGGAATTATAACTGATAAGCGCACTCGCCTGTCAACTGACAATGCTGACAAGCTGATCCTTATCAAAATGAACAAGGACTGGATTGGGCCAGACTTCTCATCACCACCAAATGACAGCAGAGTAACATAAAGTCAAATCCACTGTGTTATTTCGGGAGCTGTATTCACATGCACCGCTTCACACCCACACATGGGTATATGCTTCCTCATTTCGGCTGTTTTATATTCTTCTCCTTATCCTCAGCCTCCACCACCACTATACCACCAGGGTGACCGTGGTCCGTGTTGCCATTATTGAATGTTCCTCCGTCCTTATTTTTGTCATCTTTTGCTTGGAAGGCATAGGCAAAGACTATGGGAGACCCACTCCCCAATAATGGGAATAATGTTTGTAATATGCTGTACTGCATGGCTCTTGTAAGGGGCATTGCAAGTTCTTCCATCCTAATTTTTGGCAGCTTTTGCTTGGAAAGCATAGGCAAAGACTATGGGAGACCCACTCCCCAATAATGGGAATAATGTTTGTATTATGCTGTACTGTATGGCTCTTGTAAGGGGCATTAGAACCGTCTTGTTAAGCTACTGGGACCTCCACGTCTCTTCCAAGGGGCATTAAAACCATCTTGTTAAGCTACTGGGACCTCCACGTCTCTTCCGAGGGGCATTAAAACCGTCTTGTTAAGCTACTGTGACCTCCACCACTTTTCCAAGGGGCATTAAAACCGTCTTGTTAAGCTACTGTGACCTCCACGTCTCTTCTGAAGGGCATTAAAACCGTCTTGTTAAGCTACTGCGACCTCCACCACTTTTCTAAGGGGCATTAAAACCGTCTTGTTTAGCTACTGTGACCTACACCACTTTTCCAAGGGGCATAAAAACCGTCTTTTTAAGCTACTGGGACCACCACGTCTCTTCCGAGGGGCATTAAAACCGTCTTGTTAAGCTACTGTGACCTCCACCACTTTTCCAAGGGGCATTAAAACCGTCTTGTTAAGCTACTGTGACCACCACCACTTTTCCAAGGGACATTAAAACCGTCTTGTTAAGCTACTGAGACTTCCACGTCTCTTCCGTGGGGCACTAAAACCGTCTTGTTAAGCTACCGGGACCTCCACGTCTCTTCCGGGGGGCATTAAAACCGTCTTATTAAGCTACTGGGACCTCCACGTCTCTTCCGAGGGGCATTAAAACCGTCTTGTTAAGCTACTGTGACCTCCACCACTTTTCCAAGGGGCATTAAAACCATTTTGTTAAGCTACTGTGACCTCCACGTCTCTTCCGAGGGGCAGTAAAACCGTCTTGTTAAACCATTCTGAACTCCTGATTTCTCCTGTCACCTTCCCCCACACTTTTCTTAGCCTGGCCTGCTTTAGGGCAGCATTGGATGAGCCCACCAGAGAACCAGACTCCTCCAGTGGGCCCTGGCTTCTCCATCAGGGGAGTTGAGAGTGCCTAGGTGAGGAGCATGATGATGATGATAGAAGTTAGCATCTGCTTTGTTTTCTTGGAATGCAAGCGCATGTATGTAGTAGCGGCTAGGCCTGAGGTGGTCCGCGTTTTGGCGCATATCCTACCTCCTCCGAGGATTGCTGGATGTTTTCCTGCTACTATCCCAGTTCTATGACTCCCGTTAAAACAAAGCTTCAGGTGATAAATGATGGATGAGGTGGTGGCAAAGGAGAAAGAGCAGGAGGAACAGGGACCATTCACATCAATATCAGGCCAGTCAACCAGATATGTCTTGTAGGATATGTTTCTGTAACAAAAGGAGCGGTTCGGCTACACAGTTATAGGGCATACAGTGAGTGCAATGCCTACCAAAAATTTCGAGCCACTCCAATGCCCCTTGGAAATGACATGGAGGTCAGAGGGCGTTAACTAAACCTTTTTTTCGATTTATAGTAACTGGGTCTCCTGTGCACTGTTGGCCTAAGCAGTGAATGGAAGGCTTTCCAAAAATTATGAGGAACTGCAATGCCCCTTACAAGAGCCATGTGTGGCACCCCAGGGGTCTGCTCACCACAGTAATAGAGATATTACGTCGGAGAGCAAGTGGGAGGTTTCCTGGTCAGGATCCCTTAAACATGCAACATCCTCCTGCCCCAGTCCTGGGAGGGGAGAATTCTGCCCTTATAAACTGGATCTGGGGCGGGGTTGAGTGAGTCAGAGAACAGTCAGAGTCAGAGTGAGAGCAAGGGAAAGTAACAGCAAGGAGCTCTGTAGGAGCTAGGAGCTAAAGACCAGGGGCTGGAAGCTGAGTAGAGCTTGCCGTGGCAGAAGACAATAGGAACCGGACACAGGAGTCTGAAGCTGTGAGGACTTATATATCCAGCAGCAGAAATCAGCCGGCAGGGGATTTCAGGTCCTCTGGCCATAGAAGCCCGGAGGCTCAGTCACAAGCAAGGGACCAGCACCGCCGTCGTGGAGCGGAGGCTAACAGAAGGCCCCAAGTCACCAGCCATACGGATGAGCACTACACGGTACACTCAGGGACGTGGGCTACTTCTACCCGCTTACAGCAAGGTAGCCAGGAAGAGTGCAAACAGACGGGGAGGCCTACAACTCCACCTGGCCAGGGGAACTCCTGCTTGCTCACAGACTGACCAGGCCTCTTATGCTAGCCAGTACTCCCGGGAGGGTCTACCTTATAATCATCAGTAAAGACCCTGAACTGCATTGCAAAGACTCTGAGTCGCTCCTGCTGCGCTCGCGCACCATCACCCCCATCATCCACACTCACTGCCCTGAGGCTATACTCCTCCCGAGGGGAGTTATCCCATTCTATGCTGCGCACACAACACCAGCCTCAGCGGTCTGCCTCGCAGCGGTGGTACTCCCTGACCGCAATCCACGGGTGGCGCAGTCGGACAATTAACCTCAAAACCTAAGAAAGACTGCCACTGGTTTGACCAGCCTGAGCCACGGGACCGGGTCACCGCCACGGAGACTACAGACCCCAGAGACCCGGCACCGGGTGTCCCACACACGTGTACACACGGCCCAGGGGGTGCGTCACATGCAGTACAGCATATTACAAACATAAGTCCCATTATCGGGGAGTGGGTGTCCCATAGTATTTGCTTATGCCTTGCAAGCAAAAGCTGCCAAAAATTAGGATGGAGCAACTTGCAATGCCCCTTACAAGAGCCATGCAGTACAGCATATTACAAACATAAGTCCCATTATTGGGGAGTGGGTCTCCCATAGTACTTGCTTATGCCTTGCAAGCAAAAGCTGCCAAAAATTAGGACGGAGCAACTTGCACTGCCCCTTACAAGAGCCATGCAGTACAGCATATTACAAACATAAGTCCCATTATTGGGGAGTGGGTCTCCCATAGTATTTCCTTATGCTTTCCCAGCAAAAGCTGCCAAAATTTAGGACGGAGCAACTTGCAATGCCCCTTACAAGAGCCATGCAGTACAGCATATTACAAACATAAGTCCCATTATTGGGGAGTGGGTCTCCCATAGTACTTGCTTATGCCTTGCAAGCAAAAGCTGCCAAAAATTAGGACGGAGCAACTTGCAATGCCCCTTACAAGAGCCGTGCAGTACAGCATATTACAAACATACGTCCCATTATTGGGGAGTGGGTCTCCCATAGTATTTGCTTATGCTTTCCCAGCAAAAGCTGCCAAAAATTAGGACGGAGCAACTTGCAATGCCCCTTACAAGAGCCATGCAGTACAGCATATTACAAACATAAGTCCCATTATTGGGGAGTCGGTCTCCCATAGTATTTGCTTATACTTTCCCAGCAAAAGCTGCCGAAAATTAGGATGGAGCAACTTGAAATGCCCCTTACAAGAGCCATGCAGTACAGCATATTACAAACATAAGTCCCATTATTGGGGAGTGGGTGTCCCATAGTATATGCTTATGCCTTGCAAGCAAAAGCTGCCAAAAATTAGGACGGAGCAACTTGCAATGCCCCTTACAAGAGCCATGCAGTACAGCATATTACAAACATAAGTCCCATTATTGGGGAGTGGGTCTCCCATAGTATTTGCTTATGCTTTCCCAGCAAAAGCTGCCAAAAATTAGGACGGAGCAACTTGCAATGCCCCTTACAAGAGCCATGCAGTACACCATATTACAAACATAAGTCCCATTATTGGGGAGTGGGTCTCCCATAGTATTTGCTTATGCTTTCCCAGCAAAAGCTGCCAAAAATTAGGACGGAGCAACTTGAAATGCCTCTTACAAGAGCCATGCAGTACAGCATATTACAAACATAAGTCCCATTATTGGGGAGTGGGTCTCCCATAGTATTTGCTTATGCTTTCCCAGCAAAAGCTGCCAAAAATTAAGACGGAGCAACTTGCAATGCCCCTTACAAGAGCCATGCAGTACAGCATATTACAAACATAAGTCCCATTATTGGGGAGTGGGTCTCCCATAGTATTTGCTTATGCTTTGCAAGCAAAAGCTGGCAAAAATTAGGATGGAGCAACTTGCAATGCCCCTTACAAGAGCCATGCAGTACAGCATATTACAAACATAAGTCCCATTATTGGGGAGTGGGTCTCCCATAGTATTTGCTTATGCTTTCCCAGCAAAAGCTGCCAAAAATTAGGACGGAGCAACTTGCAATGCCCCTTACAAGAGCCATGCAGTACAGCATATTACAAACATAAGTCCCATTATTGGGGAGTGGGTCTCCCATAGTACTTGCTTATGCCTTGCAAGCAAAAGCTGCCAAAAATTAGGACGGAGCAACTTGCACTGCCCCTTACAAGAGCCCTTGTTCATTTTGATAAGGGTCAGCTTGTCAGCATTGTCAGTTGACAGGCGAGTGCACTTATCAGTTATAATTCCCCCAGCGGCACTAAAAACACGCTCCGATAACACGCTAGCGGCAGGGCAGGCCAGGACCTCCAAGGCGTACAGAGCGAGTTCATTCCAAGTGTCCAGCTTGGATACCCAATAATTAAAAGGCACAGAGGAATCACGGAGGACGCTGGTACGATCGGCAAGGTACTCCCTCACCATCTTTTGAAACTTTCCACTCCTTGTGAGAGTACACCGCGCCTCAGGGCCTGTAAGCTGGGCGGGTGTCAGAAAACTGTCCCAGAACGTTGACAGTGTTCCCCTGCCTCTGCTGGATTGGAGTTGCATCTCTCTCGCCTGTACGCCTTGGTTGGACAACGAACTGTGACCTCTGCCGCTAGCGTGTTCAGATGGGAATTTTTTTAATAGTTCTGCAGCAAGGGCCTTCTGGTATTGCCCCATTTTTGTAGACCTCTCCACCTCAGGAATAAGAGAGTGAAAGTTCTCCTTGTAGCGTGGGTCTACAAGTGTCACCAACCAGTAATGACTGTCACCCAACATTTTGACATTGTCACACACGACCACGCCGGGATGTAGGTTCAGCGGTCTCAGCCACAGATCTGCCTGCTCTTTCACAGCTGTCCACAACTCACAAGCAGTGTGAGGTTTATCACCTAAGCTTATGAGTTTCAGCACAGCCTGTTGCCGCTTGGCGGAGGCAGTACTGTAATGCTTCCAGCTTGTAACTGATGTGGTGATATCTGAGATGGAGGCTGAACATGAGAAGGAGGAGGAGGATGCGCAGGAGCTGTACACTGTGGGGGCAACTCTGACTGACATAGGGCCCGCAATCCTCGGTGTGGGGAGGATGTGTTCCATCTCAAGGTCCGACTGGGTCCCGGCTTCCACTATGTTTACCCAGTGTGCCGTCAGAGAGATGTACTGTCCCTGGCCACAAGCACTTGTCCACGTGTCCGTTGTCAGGTGGACTCTCCCAGTAACTGCGTTGTTGAGGGCACGGCAGATGCTTTGGGACACGTGCTTGTGTAGTGCGGGGATGGCACACCGGGCAAAATAGTGTCGGCTGGGGAACGAGTACCGAGGGACGGCCACCGCCATAAGATTGCGGAAGGATTCTGTCTCCACCAGCCTAAAAGGCAGCATTTCCAATGCAAGCAGTCGTGAAATGTGCGAATTTAGGACTGTGGCCTGTGGGACGTTAGCTGCGAATTTCTGCTTTCGTTCAAAGGTCTGGGATATGGACAGTTGAACGTTGCGGTGGGACGTGGACGTGGACGTTGATGCTGTTTCTTGAGAAACTGCCATAACAAGTGAAGACTGAGAGGAGGGGGCATCTTTACATGCAGTATGGACAGGGGATTGCCTTGCACACACAACAGGGGGTTCTATTGCACGCACAACAGTGGAAGAAGCAGTGATGACACCCGCTGACACTGGTCGTGGACCCTGGGTTTCGCCCCACAAAGTCGGGTGCTTTGTTGCCATGTGCCTGATCATGCTGGTGGTGGTCAGGCTGGTAGTTTTGTCACCCCTGCTGATGCTGGCATGGCAGGTGGAACATATGGCCTTTTTGGGGTTATCAGCAGAGTCTTTAAAAAAATTCCAGACTCTGGAAGACCTACTGCTTGTACTGGCAACGTCCCTCATGTTGGTGTTGCGGGGAACGGTTGCCTGCCTTCTGTCTGCGGCCACCACACTGCTTCTTCCTGCCTGTTGGGGTACTCTGCCTCCCTCCCCCTGTCTGCTGCTGGCCTCACTCTGCATGTCCTCCTTCCACGTTGGGTCAGTTACTAGATCATCCACCACCTCCTCATCTTCCACTTGCGCACCACGATCCTCCTCCTCACTTCCTGGCAATTGTGTCTCGTCATCGTCCACCTCTTGTGACAGATTGCCAACGTCGACTTCCTGTGGCCGTGGCTGTTCAAATATTTGGGCATCGCAACATGGGATCTCCTCTTCCACCACTTCAAGCGTATCAGGCGAGGGGCCCAAATATGGAAATGGACCAGTGAACAGCTCTTCAGAGTGTCCAAGTGTGGGATCACTTGCTGTCTGACAACACTTGGCATGGTGGGAGGAAGGAGCATCAGGGTGAGGAGGAGTATGCGGTCGAGACTCACGGCTACTAAGAGTTGACCGTGTGGAAGATAGACCGGAGGTGGTGGTGCCCAGGTAACTGGAAGTATTGTCTGCTATCCAATTAATAACCTGTTCACACTAATCAGTTCTCAATACTGGTGTTCTGTGCTTCCCTAGTAATTCAGTCAAGAAGTGGGAGCGAGAAGATGTGGCTGTTGGTTGTGGCACATTTTCACCTTGGCCACGGCCCCGTCCTCTGCACGAACCATCACCAGAACGTCCACTTCCACGTCCCTTGCCACGCGCCTTGCCCATTGTAAATGAAGTAAAATAGCTTACACTTGCACTATCAATGGAAAAAGGGTAATAAAGAGTAGATTAGAACCATGGAAGAGGAAAACCACAGTTATTGTTTACTGGGGTATACCACACTTTTTTAAATAGAGATATTTGCGGCTGAACAGTGAGCGACACACTCAAACTGTTTTTTTTTAGATACAAATGGTCCAAAAGTGGATACTACAGAGGTTTGAACCATGAAACTGCAAAGCCACACTTGTATTTCTCGGGCCTACACCAGACTATTTTCAACAGATATATTTGTGTCTGAACAATCAGGAGGCACTATTTATTTTTTACGGCAAAAAATGCCAAAAGCAGGATAATAGAGATGTTTTACCGTGGAACAGCAAAACCACAGTTATAATTTACTGGTGTATACCAGACTTTTTTGAATATATATATATTTGCGGCTGAACAGTGAGCGACACACTCAAACTGTTTTTTTTAGATACAAATGGCCCAAAAGTGGATAATACAGAGGTTTGTACCGTGAAACTGCAAAACCACACTTGTATTTCTCAGGCCTACACCAGACTATTTTCAACAGATATATTTGTGTCTGAAAAATCAGGGAGACACTATTATTATTTTTTTTTAGAGCAAAAAATGCAAAAAGCAGGATAATAGAGATTTTTTACCGTGGAACAGCAAAAGCACACTTCTGTCTCTCTGGTCTACACCAGACTATTTTCAACAGATATATTTGTGTCTGAAAAATCAGGGAGACACTATTATTATTTTTATACAGCAAAAAATGCCAAAAACAGGATAATAGAGATGTTTTACCGTGGAGCATCAAAACCACAGTAATAATTTACTGGTGTATACCAGACTTTTTTAAATATATATATTTGCGGCTAAACAGTGAGCGACACACTCAAACTGTTTTTTTTAGATACAAATGGCCCATTGAACTGCAAAACCACACTTCTATTTCTCTGGCCTACACCAGACTATTTTCAACAGATATATTTGTGTCTGAAAAATCAGAGGCACACGTATTTTTTTGGAGGGGGGGGGGGGACCAAAAGGTTAATAAGATGGGTATTTGTACATTGTGAAGGAGGAAAAAAAAAAGAGGATTTAGATAAAAAAAAGGATTTTTCCTGGCCCCCGGGACCTGGAGCTAAGTCCAGCAATTTCAGCAACAGGAGCAGCACACAGGACTGTAATGCAGCGTTTGCTGGTATAACCACTGCGTCTCCTATACAGCCTGCCTGCCTGCCTGATATACCTGGGATGGATATTAGTCCTGAGAAGGACTGTTTGTTTGATCTGGCAGCCTTTACAGACCCTACACTAACTATTTTGCAGGATATATCTCTCCCTAAATCAGCAGCGCTGTCCCTACACTGTCTGATCCGAAGCGACTGTGTCCAAGATGGCGGCGCCCGGTTTTAAATACTCAAGGTGACGCTGTGCGGCCAGCCAATCACTGTAATGTCCACAAACAACATGGCTACGGCATTACAGTGACTGGCTGGCAATCCCTGCATGTTCATTGGCTCTGTAAAGAGCGCCAAACATGCAGGGCAGAGACCCGAGCTCCCGCCCGAGTAACCCGGAAATGGTCGGTGCTCGCCGAACATCCCGAGTAGCGTGATGCTCGGGCGAGTACCGAGCAGTGTCGAGCATGTTCGCTCAACACTAATTTTTAAACTTCAGCAGTGTTCCAATAACAATGGATGAGTTCCAAAGCATTGTTAAACTTCAGCGGAATTCCGAGAACAATGGAAGAGTTCCAGAGCATTTATAAACTTTAGCAGAATTCAGAGAACAATGGAAGAGTTCCAAAGCATTACTAAACATCAACGGAATTCCATGTACAATGGAAGAGTTCCAAAGCTTGTTAAACATCAGCGGAATTCCGAAACAATGGAAGAGTACCAAAGCATTTTTAAACTTCAGCGGAATTCTGATAACAATGGAAGAGTTCCAAAGCATTTTTGAACTTCAGCGAAATTTCGAGAGCAATGGAAGAGTTCCAAAGCAATTTTAAACTTCAGCGGAATTCCGCAAACAATGGAAGAGTTCCAAAGCATTTTTAAACTTCAGCGCTATTCCGAGAACAATGGAACAGTTCCAAAGCATTTTAAGACTTCAGCGGAATTCCGAGAACAATGGAAGAGTTCCAAAGCATTGCAAAACATCAGCAGAATTCCGAGAACAATGGAAGAGTTCCAAAGCATTTTTAAACTTCAGTGGAATTCCGAGAACAAAGGAAGAATTCCAAAGCATTTTTAAGCTTCAGCAGAATTCTGAGAACAATGGAAGAGTTCCAATGCATTTTTAAACTTCAGCAGTATTCCGAGAACAATGGAAGAGTTCCAAAGCATTGTTAAACTTCAGTGGAATGCTGAGGACAATGGAAGAGTTCCAAAGCATTTTTAAACTTCAGCGGAATTCCGAGAACAATGGAAGAGTTCCAATACATTTTTAAACTTCAGCAGTATTCCGAGAACAATGGAAGAGTTCCAAAGCATTGTTAAACTTCATCGGAATTCCGAGAACAATGGAAGAGTTCCAAAGCATTGTTAAACATCAGTGGAATTCCAAGAACAATGGAAGAGTTCCAAAGAATTGTTACACATCAGCGGAATTTAGAGAACAATGCAAAAGTTCCAAAGCATTGTTAAACATCAGCAGAGTTCCGAGAACAATGGAAGAGTTCCAAAGCTTGTTAAGCATCAGCGGAATTTCAAGAACAATGGAAGAGTTCCAAAGCATTTCTAAACTTCAGCAGAATTCCGATAACAATGTAAGAGTTCCAAAGCATTCTTAAACTTCAGCGGAATTCTGAGAACAATGGAAGAGTTCCGAAGCATTTTTAAACTTCAGCTGAATACCGAGAACAATGGAAGAGTTCCAAAGCATTTTTAAATTTTCTCAGAATTCCGAGAACAATGGAAGAGATCCAAAGCTTTGTTAAACATCAGTAGAATTCCAAGAACAATGGAAGAGTTCCAAAGCATTTTTAAACTTCAGCGGAATTCCCAGAACAATGGAAGAGTTCCAAAGCGTTTTTAAACTCCAGCAGAATTCCGAGAACAATGGAAGAGTTCCAAAGCATTTTTAAACTTCAGCGGAATTCCGAGAACAATGGAAGAGTTCCAAAGCATTTTTGATCTTCAGCGAAATTCCGAGAATAATGGAAGAGTTCCAAAGCATTTTTAAACTTCAACGGAATTCCGAGAACAATGGAAGAGTTCCAAAGCATTTTTAAACTTCAGCGGATTTCTGAGAACAATGGAAGAGTTTCAAATCATTTTTAAACTTCAGCGGAATTCCGAGAACAATGGAAGAGTTCCAAAGCATTGTTAAACATCAGCAGAATTCCGAGAACAATGGAAGAGTTCCAAAGCATTTTTAAACTTCAGCGGAATTCCGAGAACAATGGAAGAATTCCAAAGCATTTTTTAATTTCAGTGAAATTTCGAGAACAATGGAAGAATACCAAAGCATTTTTAAACTTCAGAGGAATTCCGAGAACAATGGAAGACATCCAAAGCATTGTTAAACATCAGCAGAATTCCAAGAACAATGGAAGAGCTCCAAAGCATTTTTAAACTTCAGCATAATTCCGAGAACAATGGAAGAGTTCCAAAGCATTGTTAAACATCAGTGGAATTCCAAGAACAATGGAAGAGTTCCAAAGAATTGTTACACATCAGTGGAATTTAGAGAACAATGAAAAAGTTCCAAAGCATTGTTAAACATCAGCAGAGTTCCAAGAACAATGGAAGAGTTCCAAAGCTTGTTAAGCATCAGCGGAATTTCAAGAACAATGGAAGAGTTCCAAAGCATTTTTAAACTTCAGCGGAATTCAGATAACAATGTAAGAGTTCCAAAGCATTTTTAAACTTCAGCGGAATTCTGAGAACAATGGAAGAGTTCCGAAGCATTTTTAAACTTCAGCTGAATACCGAGAACAATGGAAGAGTTCCAAAGCATTTTTAAACTTTCTCAGCATTCCGAGAACAATGGAAGAGTTCCAAAGCATTTTTAAACTTCAGCGGAACTCCCAGAACAATGGAAGAGTTCCAAAGCGTTTTTAAACTTCAGAGGAATTCCGAGAACAATGGAAGACATCCAAAGCATTGTTAAACATCAGCAGAATTCCAAGAACAATGGAAGAGCTCCAAAGCATTTTTAAACTTCAGCATAATTCCGAGAACAATGGAAGAGTTCCAAAGCATTGTTAAACATCAGTGGAATTCCAAGAACAATGGAAGAGTTCCAAAGAATTGTTACACATCAGTGGAATTTAGAGAACAATGAAAAAGTTCCAAAGCATTGTTAAACATCAGCAGAGTTCCAAGAACAATGGAAGAGTTCCAAAGCTTGTTAAGCATCAGCGGAATTTCAAGAACAATGGAAGAGTTCCAAAGCATTTTTAAACTTCAGCGGAATTCAGATAACAATGTAAGAGTTCCAAAGCATTTTTAAACTTCAGCGGAATTCTGAGAACAATGGAAGAGTTCCGAAGCATTTTTAAACTTCAGCTGAATACCGAGAACAATGGAAGAGTTCCAAAGCATTTTTAAACTTTCTCAGCATTCCGAGAACAATGGAAGAGTTCCAAAGCATTTTTAAACTTCAGCGGAACTCCCAGAACAATGGAAGAGTTCCAAAGCGTTTTTAAACTCCAGCAGAATTCCGAGAACAATGGAAGAGTTCCAAAGGATTTTTAAACTTCAGCGGAATTCCGAGAACAATGGAAGAGTTCCAAAGCATTTTTGATCTTCAGCGAAATTCCGAGAATAATGGAAGAGTTCCAAAGAATTTTTAAACTTCAACGGAATTCCGAGAACAATGGAAGAGTTCCAAAGCATTTTTAAACTTCAGCGGATTTCTGAGAACAATGGAAGAGTTCCAAATCATTTTTAAACTTCAGCGGAATTCCGAGAACAA
Source organism: Phyllobates terribilis (assembly GCF_046119375.1). Classification (NCBI taxonomy): domain Eukaryota; kingdom Metazoa; phylum Chordata; class Amphibia; order Anura; family Dendrobatidae; genus Phyllobates; species Phyllobates terribilis. The sequence continues at coordinate 220,600 of NW_027363621.1, forward strand.
TGGAAAAGTTCCAAAGCATTGTTAAACATCAGCAGAATTCCGAGAACAATGGAAGAGTTCCAAAGCATTTTTAAACTTCAGCGGAATTCCGAGAACAATGGAAGAATTCCAAAGCATTTTTTAATTTCAGTGAAATTTCGAGAACAATGGAAGAATACCAAAGCATTTTTAAACTTCAGCGGAATTCCGAGAACAATGGAAGAAATCCAAAGCATTGTTAAACATCAGCAGAATTCCAAGAACAATGGAAGATCTCCAAAGCATTTTTAAACTTCAGCATAATTCCGAGAACAATGGAAGAGTTCCAAAGCAATTTTAAACTTCAGCAGAATTCTGAGAACAATGGAAGAATTGCAAAGCATTGTTAAACATCAGCGGACTTCCCAGAACTACGGAAGAGTTCCAAAGCATTTTTAAACTTCAGCAGAATTCTGAGAACAATTGAAGAGTTCCAAAGCATTTTTAAACTTCAGCGGAATTCTGAAAACAATGGAAGAGTTCCAAAGCATTTTTAAACTTCAGCAGAATTCTGAGAACAATGGAAGAGTTCCAATGCATTTTTAAACTACAGCAGTATTCCGATAACAATGGATGAGTTCCAAAGCATTGTTAAACTTCAGCGGAATTCCGAGAACAATGGAAGAGTTTCAAAGCATTGTTAAACATCAGCGGAATTCCGAGAACAATGGAAGAGTTGCAAATCATTGTTAAACATCAGGAAAAGTCCAAGAACAATGGAAGAGTTCCAAAGCATTTTTAAACTTCAGCGGAATTCCGATAACAATGGAAGAGTTCCAAAGCATTGTTAATAATCAGCGGAATTCCAGGAACAATGGAAGAGTTCCAAAGCATTTTTAAACTTCAGCAGAATTCCGAGAACAACGGAAGAGTTCCAAAGCATTTTTAATCTTCAGCGAAATTCCGAGAACAATGGAAGAATACCAAAGCAATTTTAAACTTCAGCGGAATGCCAAGAATAATGGAAGAGTTCCAAAGCATTTTTAAACTTCAGCGGAATTCCGAGAATAATGGAAGAGTTCCAAAGCATTTTTAAACTTCTCGGAATTCCGAGAACAATGGAAGAGTACCAAAGCATTTTTAAACTTCAGCGCAATTCTGAGAACAATGGAAGAGTTCCAAGCATTTTTAAACTTGAGCAGAATTCCGAGAACAATGGAAGAGTTCCAAAGCATTGTTAAACATCAGCGGAATTCCGAAAAGAATGGAAGAGCTCCAAAGCATTTTTAAACTTCAGCAGAATTCCGAGAACAATGGAAGAATTCCATGGCATTTTTAAACTTCAGCAGAATTCTTAGAAAAATGGATTGATTCCAAAGCATTGTTAAACATCAGCGGAATTCCCAGAACAATGGAAGAATACCAAAGCATTTTTAAATTTCAGCGGAATGCCGAAAATAATGGAAGAGTACCAAAGCATTTTTAAACTTCAGCGGAATTCCGTGAATAATGGAAGAGTTCCAAAGCAATTTTAAACTTCAACGGAATTCCGAGAACAATGGTAGAGTTCCAAAGCATTTTTTAACTTCAGCAGAATTCTGAGCACAATAGAAGAGTTCCAATGCATTTTTAAACTTCAGCAGTATTCCGAAAACAGTGGAAGAGTTTCAAAGCATTGTTAAACTTCAGCGGAATTCCGAGAACAATGGAAGAGTTCCAAAGCATTTTTAAACTTCAGCGAAATTACGAGAACAATGGAAGAGTTCCAATGCATTATTACATTTCAGCAATATTCCGAGAACAATGAAAGAGTTCCAAAGCATTGTTAAACTTCAGAGTAATTCCGAGAACATTGGAAGAGTTCCAGAGCATTGTTAAACATCAGCGGAAATCCGAGAACAAGGGAAGAGTTCCAAAGCATTGTTACCCATCAGCAAAATTCAGAGAACAATGAAAAAGTTCCAAAGAATTTTTAAACTTCAGCAGAATTCCGAGAACAATGGAAGAGTTCCAAAGCATTGTTAAACATCAGCGGAATTCCAAGAACAATGGAAGAGCTACAAAGCATTTTTAAACTTCAGCATAATTCCGAGAACAATGGAAGGGTTCCAAAGCATTTTTAAACTTCAGCAGAATTCTGAGAACAATGGAAGTATTGCAAAGCATTGTTAAACATCAGCGGACTTCCCAGAACAATGGAAGAGTTCCAAAGCATTTTTAAACATCAGCAGAATTCTGAGAACAATGGAAGAGTTCCAAAGCATTTTTAAACTTCAGCGGAATTCTGAGAACAATGGAAGAGTTCCAATGCATTTTTAAGCTAGAGCAGTATTCCGATAACAATGGATGAGTTCCAAAGCATTGTTAAACTTCAGCGGAATTCCGAGACCAATGGAAGAGTTTCAAAGCATTGTTAAACATCAGCGGAATTCCGAGAACAATGGAAGAGTTGCAAATCATTGTTAAACATCAGCAAAAGTCCAAGAATAATGGAAGAGTTCAAAGCATTTTTAAACTTCAGCGGAATTCCGATAACAATGGAAGAGTTCCAAAGCATTGTTAATAATCAGCGGAATTCCAGGAAAAATGGAAGAGTTCCAAAGCATTTTTAAACTTCAGCGGAATTCCGAGAATAATGGAAGAATTCCAAAGCATTTTTAAACTTCTCCGAATTCCGAGAAAAATGGAAGAGTTCCAAAGCATTTTTAAACTTCTCCGAATTCCGAGAAAAATGGAAGAGTACCAAAGCATTTTTAAACATCAGCGCAATTCTGAGAACAATGGAAGAGTTCCAAGCATTTTTAAACTTCAGCAGAATTCCGAGAACAATGGCAGAGTTCCAAAGCATTGTTAAACATCAGCGGAATTCCGAGAAGAATGGAAGAGCTCCAAAGCATTTTTAAACTTCAGCAGAATTCCGAGAACAATGGAAGAATTCCATGGCATTTTTAAACTTCAGCAGAATTCTTAGAAAAATGGATTGATTCCAAAGCATTGTTAAACATCAGCGGAATTCCCAGAACAATGGAAGAATACCAAAGCATTTTTAAACTTCAGCGGAATGCCGAAAATAATGGAAGAGTTCCAAAGCAATTTTAAACTTCAACGGAATTCCGAGAACAATGGTAGAGTTCCAAAGCATTTTTAAACTTCAGGGAATTCTGAGAACAATGGAAGAGTTCCAAAGCATTTTTTAACTTCAGCAGAATTCTGAGCACAATAGAAGAGTTCCAATGCATTTTTAAACTTCAGCAGTATTCCGAAAACAGTGGAAGAGTTTCAAAGCATTGTTAAACTTCAGCGGAATTCCGAGAACAATGGAAGAGTTCCAAAGCATTTTTAAACTTCAGCAAAATTCCGAGAACAATGGAAGAGTTCCAATGCATTATTAAATTTCAGCAATATTCCGAGAACAATGAAAGAGTTCCAAAGCATTGTTAAACTTCAGCGTAATTCCGAGAACATTGGAAGAGTTCCAGAGCATTGTTAAACATCAGCGGAATTCCGAGAACAAGGGACGAGTTCCAAAGCATTGTTTCCCATCAGCAAAATTCAGAGAACAATGAAAAAGTACCAAAGAATTTTTAAACTTAGGCAGAATTCCGAGAACAATGGAAGAGTTCCAAAGCATTGTTAAACATCAGCAGAATTCCAAGAACAATGGAAGAGCTCCAAAGCATTTTTAAACTTCAGCATAATTCCGAGAACAATGGAAGGGTTCCAAAGCATTTTTAAACTTCAGCAGAATTCTGAGAACAATGGAAGTATTGCAAAGCATTGTTAAAAATCAGCGGACTTCCCAGAACAATGGAAGAGTTCCAAAGCATTTTTAAACTTCAGCAGAATTCTGAGAACAAAGGAAGAGTTCCAAAGCATTTTTAAACTTCAGCTTAATTCTGACAACAATGGAAGAGTTCCAAAGCATTTTTAAACTTCAGCAGAATTCCGAGAACAATGGAAGAGTTCCAAAGCATTTTTAAACTTCAGCGAAATTCCGAGAACAATGGAAGAATACCAAAGCATTTTTAAACTTCAGCGGAATGCCAAGAATAATGGAAGAGTTCCAAAGTATTTTTAAACTTCAGCGGAATTCCGAGAATAATGGAAGAGTTCCAAAGCATTTTTAAACTTCTCGGAATTCCGAGAACAATGGAAGAGTACCAAAGCATTTTTAAACTTCAGCGCAATTCTGAGAACAATGGAAGAGTTCCAAGCATTTTTAAACTTCAGCAGAATTCCGAGAACAATGGAAGAGTTCCAAAGCATTGTTAAACATCAGCGGAATTCCGAGAAGAATGGAAGAGCTCCAAAGCATTTTTAAACTTCAGCAGAATTCCGAGAACAATGGAAGAATTCCATGGCATTTTTAAACTTCAGCAGAATTCTTAGAAAAATGGATTGATTCCAAAGCATTGTTAAACATCAGCGGAATTCCCAGAACAATGGAAGAATACCAAAGCATTTTTAAACTTCAGCGGAATGCCGAAAATAATGAAAGAGTTCCAAAGCAATTTTAAACTTCAACGGAATTCCGAGAACAATTGTAGAGTTCCAAAGCATTTTTAAACTTCAGGGAATTCTGAGAACAATGGAAGAGTTCCAAAGCATTTTTTAACTTCAGCAGAATTCTGAGAACAATAGAAGAGTTCCAATGCATTTTTAAACTTCAGCAGTATTCCGAAAACAATGGAAGAGTTCCAAAGCATTTTCAAACTTCAGCAGAATTCTGAGAACAATGGAAGAGTTCCAAAGCATTTTTAAAATTCAGCGGAATTCTGACAACAATGGAAGAGTTCCAAAGCATTTTTAAACTTCAGCAGAATTCTGAGAACAATGGAAGAGTTCCAATGCATTTTTAAACTAGAGCAGTATTCCCATAACAATGGATGAGTTCCAAAGCATTGTTAAACTTCAGCGGAATTCCGAGAACAATGAAAGAGTTTCAAAGCATTGTTAAACATCAGTGGAATTCCGAGAACAATGGAAGAGTTGCAAATCATTGTTAAACATCAGCAAAAGTCCGAGAACAATGGAAGAGTTCCAAAGCATTTTTAAACTTCAGCAGAATTCCGAGAACAATGGAAGAGTTCCAAAGCATTTTTAAACTTCAGCGAAATTCCGAGAACAATGGAAGCATACCAAAGCATTTTTAAACTTCAGCAGAATTCCGGGAACAATGGAAGAGTTCCAAAGCATTTTTAAACTTCAGCGAAATTCCGAGAACAATGGAAGAATACCAAAGCATTTTTAAACTTCAGCGAAATTCCGAGAACAATGGAAGAATACCAAAGCATTTTTAAACTTCAGCGGAATGCCAAGAATAATGGAAGAGTTCCAAAGTATTTTTAAACTTCAGCGGAATTCCGAGAATAATGGAAGAGTTCCAAAGCATTTTTAAACTTCTCGGAATTCCGAGAACAATGGAAGAGTACCAAAGCATTTTTAAACTTCAGCGCAATTCTGAGAACAATGGAAGAGTTCCAAGCATTTTTAAACTTCAGCAGAATTCCGAGAACAATGGAAGAGTTCCAAAGCATTGTTAAACATCAGCGGAATTCCGAGGAGAATGGAAGAGCTCCAAAGCATTTTTAAACTTCAGCAGAATTCCGAGAACAATGGAAGAATTCCATGGCATTTTTAAACTTCAGCAGAATTCTTAGAAAAATGGATTGATTCCAAAGCATTGTTAAACATCAGTGGAATTCCCAGAACAATGGAAGAATACCAAAGCATTTTTAAACTTCAGCGGAATGCCGAAAATAATGAAAGAGTTCCAAAGCAATTTTAAACTTCAACGGAATTCCGAGAACAATAGAAGAGTTCCAATGCATTTTCAAACTTCAGCAGTATTCCGAAAACAATGGAAGAGTTCCAAAGCATTTTCAAACTTCAGCAGAATTCTGAGAACAATGGAAGAGTTCCAAAGCATTTTTAAAATTCAGCGGAATTCTGACAACAATGGAAGAGTTCCAAAGCATTTTTAAACTTCAGCAGAATTCTGAGAACAATGGAAGAGTTCCAATGCATTTTTAAACTAGAGCAGTATTCCCATAACAATGGATGAGTTCCAAAGCATTGTTAAACTTCAGCGGAATTCCGAGAACAATGAAAGAGTTTCAAAGCATTGTTAAACATCAGTGGAATTCCGAGAACAATGGAAGAGTTGCAAATCATTGTTAAACATCAGCAAAAGTCCGAGAACAATGGAAGAGTTCCAAAGCATTTTTAAACTTCAGCGGAATTCCGATAACAATGGAAGAGTGTCAAAGCATTGTTACTAATCAGCGAAATCCCAGGAACAATGGAAGAGTTCCAAAGCATTTTTAAACTTCAGCAGAATTCCGAGAACAATGGAAGAGTTCCAAAGCATTTTTAAACTTCAGCGAAATTCCGAGAACAATGGAAGCATACCAAAGCATTTTTAAACTTCAGCAGAATTCCGAGAACAATGGAAGAGTTCCAAAGCATTTTTAAACTTCAGCGAAATTCCGAGAACAATGGAAGAATACCAAAGCATTTTTAAACTTCAGCGGAATTCCTAGAACAATGGAAGACTTCCAAAGCATTGTTAAACATCAGCAGAATTCCAAGAACAATGGAAAAGCTCCAAAGCATTTTTAAACTTCAGCATAATTCCGAGAAAAATAGAAGAGTTCCAAAGCAATTTTAAACTTCAGCAGAATTCTGAGAACAATGGAAGAATTGCAAAGCATTGTTAAACATCAGCGGACTTCCCAGAACAATGGAAGAGTTCCAAAGCATTTTTAAACTTCAGCAGAATTCTGAGAACAATTGAAGAGTTCCAAAGCATTTTTAAACTTCAGCAGAATTCTGACAACAATGGAAGAGTTCCAAAGCATTTTTAAACTTCAGCAGAATTCTGAGAACAATGGAAGAGTTCCAATGCATTTTTAAACTAGAGCAGTATTCCGATAACAATGGATGAGTTCCAAAGCATTGTTAAACTTCAGCGGAATTCAGAGAACAATGGAAGAGTTTCAAAGCATTGTTAAACATCAGCGGAATTCCGAGAACAATGGAAGAGTTGCAAATCATTGTTGAACATCAGCAAAAGTCCAAGAACAATGGAAGAGTTCCAAAGCATTTTTAAACTTCAGCGGAATTCCGATAACAATGGAAGAGTTCCAAAGCATTGTTAATAATCAGCGGAATTCCAGGAACAATGGAAGAGTTCCAAAGCATTTTTAAACATCAGCAGAATTCCGAGAACAACGGAAGAGTTCCAAAGCATTTTTAATCTTCAGCGAAATTCCGAGAACAATGGAAGAATACCAAAGCATTTTTAAACTTCAGCGGAATGCCAAGAATAATGGAAGAGTTCCAAAGCATTTTTAAACTTCAGCGGAATTCCGATAACAGTGGAAGAGTTCCAACGCATTGTTAATAATCAGCGGAATTCCAGGAACAATGGAAGAGTTCCAAAGCATTTTTAAACTTCAGCAGAATTCCGAGAACAACGGAAGAGTTCCAAAGCATTTTTAATCTTCAGTGAAATTCCGAGAACAATGGAAGAATACCAAAGCATTTTTAAACTTCAGCGGAATGCCAAGAATAATGGAAGAGTTCCAAAGCATTTTTAAACTTCAGCGGAATTCCGAGAATAATGGAAGAGTTCCAAAGCATTTTTAAACTTCTCGGAATTCTGAGAACAATGGAAGAGTACCAAAGCATTTTTAAACTTCAGCGCAATTCTGAGAACAATGGAAGAGTTCCAAGCATTTTTAAACTTCAGCAGAATTCCGAGAACAATGGAAGCGTTCCAAAGCATTGTTAAACATCAGCGGAATTCCGAAAAGAATGGAAGAGCTCCAAAGCATTTTTAAACTTCAGCAGAATTCCGAGAACAATGGAAGAATTCCATGGCATTTTTAAACTTCAGCAGAATTCTTAGAAAAATAGATTGATTCCAAAGCATTGTTAAACATCAGCGGAATTCCCAGGACAATGGAAGAATACCAAAGCATTTTTAAACTTCAGCGGAATGCCGAAAATAATGGAAGAGTACCAAAGCATTTTTAAACTTCAGCGGAATTCCGAGAATAATGGAAGAGTTCCAAAGCAATTTTAAACTTCAACGGAATTCCGAGAACAATGGTAGAGTTCCAAAGCATTTTTAAACTTCAGGGAATTCTGAGAACAATGGAAGAGTTCCAAAGCATTTTTTAACTTCAGCAGAATTCTGAGCACAATAGAAGAGTTCCAATGCATTTTTAAACTTCAGCAGTATTCCGAAAACAGTGGAAGAGTTTCAAAGCATTGTTAAACTTCAGCGGAATTCCGAGAACAATGGAAGAGTTCCAAAGCATTTTTAAACTTCAGCGAAATTACGAGAACAATCGAAGAGTTCCAATACATTATTACATTTCAGCAATATTCCGAGAACAATGAAAGAGTTCCAAAGCATTGTTAAACTTCAGAGTAATTCCGAGAACATTGGAAGAGTTCCAGAGCATTGTTAAACATCAGCGGAAATCCGAGAACAAGGGAAGAGTTCCAAAGCATTGTTACCCATCAGCAAAATTCAGAGAACAATGAAAAAGTTCCAAAGAATTTTTAAACTTCAGCAGAATTCCGAGAACAATGGAAGAGTTCCAAAGCATTGTTAAACATCAGCGGAATTCCAAGAACAATGGAAGAGCTACAAAGCATTTTTAAACTTCAGCATAATTCCGAGAACAATGGAAGGGTTCCAAAGCATTTTTAAACTTCAGCAGAATTCTGAGAACAATGGAAGTATTGCAAAGCATTGTAAAACATCAGCAGACTTCCCACAACAATGGAAGAGTTCCAAAGCATTTTTAAACATCAGCAGAATTCTGAGAACAATGGAAGAGTTCCAAAGCATTTTTAAACTTCAGCGGAATTCTGACAACAATGGAAGAGTTCCAAAGCATTCTTAAACTTCAGCAGAATTCTGAGAACAATGGAAGAGTTCCAATGCATTTTTAAACTAGAGCAGTATTCCAATAACAATGGATGAGTTCCAAAGCATTGTTAAACTTCAGCGGAATTCAGAGAACAATGGAAGAGTTTCAAAGCATTGTTAAACATCAGCGGAATTCCGAGAACAATGGAAGAGTTGCAAATCATTGTTGAACATCAGCAAAAGTCCAAGAACAATGGAAGAGTTCCAAAGCATTTTTAAACTTCAGCGGAATTCCGAAAACAATGGAAGAGTTCCAAAGCATTGTTAATAATCAGCGGAATTCCAGGAACAATGGAAGAGTTCCAAAGCATTTTTAAACATCAGCAGAATTCCGAGAACAACGGAAGAGTTCCAAAGCATTTTTAATCTTCAGCGAAATTCCGAGAACAATGGAAGAATACCAAAGCATTTTTAAACTTCAGCGGAATGCCAAGAATAATGGAAGAGTTCCAAAGCATTTTTAAACTTCAGCGGAATTCCGATAACAGTGGAAGAGTTCCAAAGCATTGTTAATAATCAGCGGAATTCCAGGAACAATGGAAGAGTTCCAAAGCATTTTTAAACTTCAGCAGAATTCCGAGAACAACGGAAGAGTTCCAAAGCATTTTTAATCTTCAGTGAAATTCCGAGAACAATGGAAGAATACCAAAGCATTTTTAAACTTCAGCGGAATGCCAAGAATAATGGAAGAGTTCCAAAGCATTTTTAAACTTCAGCGGAATTCCGAGAATAATGGAAGAGTTCCAAAGCATTTTTAAACTTCTCGGAATTCTGAGAACAATGGAAGAGTACCAAAGCATTTTTAAACTTCAGCGCAATTCTGAGAACAATGGAAGAGTTCCAAGCATTTTTAAACTTCAGCAGAATTCCGAGAACAATGGAAGAGTTCCAAAGCATTGTTAAACATCAGCGGAATTCCGAAAAGAATGGAAGAGCTCCAAAGCATTTTTAAACTTCAGCAGAATTCCGAGAACAATGGAAGAATTCCATGGCATTTTTAAACTTCAGCAGAATTCTTAGAAAAATGGATTGATTCCAAAGCATTGTTAAACATCAGCGGAATTCCCAGGACAATGGAAGAATACCAAAGCATTTTCAAACTTCAGCGGAATGCCGAAAATAATGGAAGAGTACCAAAGCATTTTTAAACTTCAGCGGAATTCCGAGAATAATGGAAGAGTTCCAAAGCAATTTTAAACTTCAACGGAATTCCGAGAACAATGGTAGAGTTCCAAAGTATTTTTAAACTTCAGGGAATTCTGAGAACAATGGAAGAGTTCCAAAGCATTTTTTAACTTCAGCAGAATTCTGAGCACAATAGAAGAGTTCCAATGCATTTTTAAACTTCAGCAGTATTCCGAAAACAGTGGAAGAGTTTCAAAGCATTGTTAAACTTCAGCGGAATTCCGAGAACAATGGAAGAGTTCCAAAGCATTTTTAAACTTCAGCGAAATTACGAGAACAATCGAAGAGTTCCAATACATTATTACATTTCAGCAATATTCCGAGAACAATGGAAGAGTTCCAAAGCATTGTTAAACTTCAGAGTAATTCCGAGAACATTGGAAGAGTTCCAGAGCATTGTTAAACATCAGCGGAAATCCGAGAACAAGGGAAGAGTTCCAAAGCATTGTTACCCATCAGCAAAATTCAGAGAACAATGAAAAAGTTCCAAAGAATTTTTAAACTTCAGCAGAATTCCGAGAACAATGGAAGAGTTCCAAAGCATTGTTAAACATCAGCGGAATTCCAAGAACAATGGAAGAGCTACAAAGCATTTTTAAACTTCAGCATAATTCCGAGAACAATGGAAGGGTTCCAAAGCATTTTTAAACTTCAGCAGAATTCTGAGAACAATGGAAGTATTGCAAAGCATTGTAAAACATCAGCAGACTTCCCACAACAATGGAAGAGTTCCAAAGCATTTTTAAACATCAGCAGAATTCTGAGAACAATGGAAGAGTTCCAAAGCATTTTTAAACTTCAGCGGAATTCTGACAACAATGGAAGAGTTCCAAAGCATTCTTAAACTTCAGCAGAATTCTGAGAACAATGGAAGAGTTCCAATGCATTTTTAAACTAGAGCAGTATTCCGATAACAATGGATGAGTTCCAAAGCATTGTTAAACTTCAGCGGAATTCCGAGAACAATGGAAGAGTTTCAAAGCATTGTTAAACATCAGCGGAATTCCGAGAACAATGGAAGCGTTGCAAATCATTGTTAAACATCAGCAAAAGTCCAAGAATAATGGAAGAGTTCCAAAGCATTTTTAAACTTCAGCAGAATTCCGATAACAATGGAAGAGTTCCAAAGCATTGTTAATAATCAGCGGAATTCAAGGAAAAATGGAAGAGTTCCAAAGCATTTTTAAACTTCAGCAGAATTCCAAGAACAATGGAAGAGTTCCAAAGCATTTTTAATCTTCAGCGAAATTCCGAGAACAATGGAAGAATACCAAAGCATTTTTAAACTTCAGCGGAATGCCAATAATAATGGAAGAGTTCCAAAGCATTTTTAAACTTCAGCGGAATTCCGAGAATAATGGAAGAGTTCCAAAGCATTTTTAAACTTCTCCGAATTCTGAGAACAATGGAAGAGTACCAAAGGATTTTTAAACTTCAGCGCAATTCTGAGAACAATGGAAGAGTTCCAAGCATTTTTAAACTTCAGCAGAATTCCGAGAACAATGGAAGAGTTCCAAAGCATTGTTAAACATCAGCGGAATTCCGAAAAGAATGGAAGAGCTCCAAAGCATTTTTTAACTTCAGCAGAATTCCGAGAACAATGGAAGAATTCCATGGCATTTTTAAACTTCAGCAGAATTCTTAGAAAAATGGATTGATTCCAAAGCATTGTTAAACATCAGCGGAATTCCCAGAACAATGGAAGAATACCAAAGCATTTTTAAACTTCAGCGGAATGCCGAAAATAATGGAAGAGTACCAAAGCATTTTTAAACTTCAGCGGAATTCCGAGAATAATGGAAGAGTTCCAAAGCAATTTTAAACTTCAACGGAATTCCGAGAACAATGGTAGAGTTCCAAAGTATTTTTAAACTTCAGGGAATTCTGAGAACAATGGAAGAGTTCCAAAGCATTTTTTAACTTCAGCAGAATTCTGAGCACAATAGAAGAGTTCCAATGCATTTTTAAACTTCAGCAGTATTCCGAAAACAGTGGAAGAGTTTCAAAGCATTGTTAAACTTCAGCGGAATTCCGAGAACAATGGAAGAGTTCCAAAGCATTTTTAAACTTCAGCGAAATTACGAGAACAATCGAAGAGTTCCAATGCATTATTACATTTCAGCAATATTCCGAGAACAATGAAAGAGTTCCAAAGCATTGTTAAACTTCAGAGTAATTCCGAGAACATTGGAAGAGTTCCAGAGCATTGTTAAACATCAGCGGAAATCCGAGAACAAGGGAAGAGTTCCAAAGCATTGTTACCCATCAGCAAAATTCAGAGAACAATGAAAAAGTTCCAAAGAATTTTTAAACTTCAGCAGAATTCCGAGAACAATGGAAGAGTTCCAAAGCATTGTTAAACATCAGCGGAATTCCAAGAACAATGGAAGAGCTACAAAGCATTTTTTAACTTCAGCATAATTCCGAGAACAATGGAAGGGTTCCAAAGCATTTTTAAACTTCAGCAGAATTCTGAGAACAATGGAAGTATTGCAAAGCATTGTTAAACATCAGCAGACTTCCCACAACAATGGAAGAGTTCCAAAGCATTTTTAAACATCAGCAGAATTCTGAGAACAATGGAAGAGTTCCAAAGCATTTTTAAACTTCAGCGGAATTCTGACAACAATGGAAGAGTTCCAAAGCATTGTTAAACTTCAGCAGAATTCTTAGAACAATGGAAGAGTTCCAATGCATTTTTAAACTAGAGCAGTATTCCGATAACAATGGATGAGTTCCAAAGCATTGTTAAACTTCAGCGGAATTCCGAGAACAATGGAAGAGTTTCAAAGCATTGTTAAACATCAGCGGAATTCCGAGAACAATGGAAGCATTGCAAATCATTGTTAAACATCAGCAAAAGTCCAAGAATAATGGAAGAGTTCCAAAGCATTTTTAAACTTCAGCAGAATTCCGATAACAATGGAAGAGTTCCAAAGCATTGTTAATAATCAGCGGAATTCCAGGAAAAATGGGAGAGTTCCAAAGCATTTTTAAACTTCAGCAGAATTCCGAGAACAATGGAAGAGTTCCAAAGCATTTTTAATCTTCAGCGAAATTCCGAGAACAATGGAAGAATACCAAAGCATTTTTAAACTTCAGCGGAATGCCAAGAACAATGGAAGAGTTCCAAAGCATTTTTAAACTTCAGCGGAATTCCGAGAATAATGGAAGAGTTCCAAAGCATTTTTAAACTTCTCCGAATTCCGAGAACAATGGAAGAGTACCAAAGGATTTTTAAACTTCAGCGCAATTCTGAGAACAATGGAAGAGTTCCAAGCATTTTTAAACTTCAGCAGAATTCCGAGAACAATGGCAGAGTTCCAAAGCATTGTTAAACATCAGCAGAATTCCGAGAAGAATGGAAGAATTCCATGGCATTTTTAAACTTCAGCAGAATTCTTAGAAAAATGGATTGATTCCAAAGCATTGTTAAACATCAGCGGAATTCCCAGAACAATGGAAGAATACCAAAGCATTTTTAAACTTCAACGGAATTCCGAGAACAATGGTAGAGTTCCAAAGCATTTTTAAACTTCAGGGAATTCTGAGAACAATGGAAGAGTTCCAAAGCATTTTTTAACTTCAGCAGAATTCTGAGCACAATAGAAGAGTTCCAATGCATTTTTAAACTTCAGCAGTATTCCGAAAACAGTGGAAGAGTTTCAAAGCATTGTTAAACTTCAGCGGAATTCCGAGAACAATGGAAGAGTTCCAAAGCATTTTTAAACTTCAGCAAAATTCCGAGAACAATGGAAGAGTTCCAATGCATTATTAAATTTCAGCAATATTCCGAGAACAATGAAAGAGTCCCAAAGCATTGTTAAACTTCAGCGTAATTCCGAGAACATTGGAAGAGTTCCAGAGCATTGTTAAACATCAGCGGAATTCCGAGAACAAGGGACGAGTTCCAAAGCATTGTTACCCATCAGCAAAATTCAGAGAACAATGAAAAAGTTCCAAAGAATTTTTAAACTTCAGCAGAATTCCGAGAACAATGGAAGAGTTCCAAAGCATTGTTAAACATCAGCGGAATTCCAAGAACAATGGAAGAGCTCCAAAGCATTTTTAAACTTCAGCATAATTCCGAGAACAATGGAAGGGTTCCAAAGCATTTTTAAACTTCAGCAGAATTCTGAGAACAATGGAAGTTACTGCAAAGCATTGTTAAACATCAGCGGACTTCCCAGAACAATGGAAGAGTTCCAAAGCATTTTTAAACTTCAGCAGAATTCTGAGAACAATGGAAGAGTTCCAAAGCATTTTTAAACTTCAGCTTAATTCTGACAACAATGGAAGAGTTCCAAAGCATTTTTAAACTTCAGCAGAATTCTGAGAACAATGGAAGAGTTCCAATGCATTTTTAAACTTCAGCAGAATTCCGAGAACAATGGAAGAGTTCCAAAGCATTGTTAAACATCAGCGGAATTCCGAGAAGAATGGAAGAGCTCCAAAGCATTTTTAAACTTCAGTAGAATTCCGAGAACAATGGAAGAATTCCATGGCATTTTTAAACTTCAGCAGAATTCTTAGAAAAATGGATTGATTCCAAAGCATTGTTAAACATCAGCGGAATTCCCAGAACAATGGAAGAATACCAAAGCATTTTTAAACTTCAGCGGAATGCCGAAAATAATGAAAGAGTTCCAAAGCAATTTTAAACTTCAACGGAATTCCGAGAACAATTGTAGAGTTCCAAAGCATTTTTAAACTTCAGGGAATTCTGAGAACAATGGAAGAGTTGCAAAGCATTTTTTAACTTCAGCAGAATTCTGAGCACAATAGACGAGTTCCAATACATTTCTAAACTTCAGCAGTATTCCGAAAACAATGGAAGAGTTCCAAAGCATTTTTAAACTTCAGCAGAATTCTGAGAACAATGGAAGAGTTCCAAAGCATTTTTAAACTTCAGCGGAATTCTGACAACAATGGAAGAGTTCCAAAGCATTTTTAAACTTCAGCAGAATTCTGAGAACAATGGAAGAGTTCCAATGCATTTTTAAACTAGAGCAGTATTCCCATAACAATGGATGAGTTCCAAAGCATTGTTAAACTTCAGCGGAATTCCGAGAACAATGAAAGAGTTTCAAAGCATTGTTAAACATCAGCGGAATTCCGAGAACAATGGAAGAGTTGCAAATCATTGTTAAACATCAGCAAAAGTCCGAGAACAATGGAAGAGTTCCAAAGCATTTTTAAACTTCAGCGGAATTCCGATAACAATGGAAGAGTTTCAAAGCATTGTTATTAATCAGCGGAATCCCAGGAACAATGGAAGAGTTCCAAAGCATTTTTAAACTTCAGCAGAATTCCGAGAACAATGGAAGAGATCCAAAGCATTGTTAATAATCAGCGGAATTCCAGGAACAATGGAAGAGTTCCAAAGCATTTTTAAACTTCAGCAGAATTCCGGGAACAACGGAAGAGTTCCAAAGCATTTTTAATCTTCAGTGAAATTCCGAGAACAATGGAAGAATACCAAAGCATTTTTAAACTTCAGCGGAATTCAGAGAATAATGGAAGAGTTCCAAAGCATTTTTAAACTTCTCGGAATTCCGAGAACAATGGAAGAGTACCAAAGCATTTTTAAACTTCAGCGCAATTCTGAGAACAATGGAAGACTTCCAAGCATTTTTAAACTTCAGCAGAATTCCGAAAACAATTGAGGAGTTCCAAAGCATTGTTAAACATCAGCGGAATTCCGAGAAGAATGGAAGAGCTCCAAAGCATTTTTAAACTTCAGCAGAATTCCGAGAACAATGGAAGAATTCCATGGCATTTTTAAACTTCAACAGAATTCTTAGAAAAATGGATTGATTCCAAAGCATTGTTAAACATCAGCGGAATTCCCAGAACAATGGAAGAATACCAAAGCATTTTTAAACTTCAGCGGAATGCCGAAAATAATGGAAGAGTACCAAAGCATTTTTAAACTTCAGCGGAATTCCGAGAATAATGGAAGTGATCCAAAGCAATTTTAAAAATCAACGGAATTCCGAGAACAATGGTAGAGTTCCAAAGCGTTTTTAAACTTCAGGGAATTCTGAGAACAATGGAAGAGTTCCAAAGCATTTTTTAACTTCAGCAGAATTCTGAGCACAATAGAAGAGTTCCAATGCATTTTTAAACTTCAGCAGTATTCCGAAAACAGTGGAAGAGTTTCAAAGCATTGTTAAACTTCAGCGGAATTCCGAGAACAATGGAAGAGTTCCAAAGCATTTCTAAACTTCAGTGAAATTCCGAGAACAATGGAAGAGTTCCAATGCATTTTTAAACTAGAGCAGTATTCCCATAACAATGGATGAGTTCCAAAGCATTGTTAAACTTCAGCGGAATTCCGAGAACAATGAAAGAGTTTCAAAGCATTGTTAAACATCAGCGGAATTCCGAGAACAATGGAAGAGTTGCAAATCATTGTTAAACATCAGCAAAAGTCCGAGAACAATGGAAGAGTTCCAAAGCATTTTTAAACTTCAGCGGAATTCCGATAACAATGGAAGAGTTTCAAAGCATTGTTACTAATCAGCGGAATCCCAGGAACAATGGAAGAGTTCCAAAGCATTTTTAAACTTCAGCAGAATTCCGAGAACAATGGAAGAGATCCAAAGCATTTTTAAACTTCAGCGAAATTCCGAGAACAATGGAAGAATACCAAAGCATTTTTAAACTTCAGCGGAATTCCGAGAACAATGGAAGACTTCCAAAGCATTGTTAAACATCAGCAGAATTCCAAGAACAATGGAAAAGCTCCAAAGCATTTTTAAACTTCAGCATAATTCCGAGAACAATGGAAGAGTTCCAAAGCAATTTTAAACTTCAGCAGAATTCTGAGAACAATGGAAGAATTGCAAAGCATTGTTAAACATCAGCGGACTTCCCAGAACAATGGAAGAGTTCCAAAGCATTTTTAAACTTCAGCAGAATTCTGAGAACAATTGAAGAGTTCCAAAGCATTTTTAAACTTCAGCGGAATTCTGACAACAATGGAAGAGTTCCAAAGCATTTTTAAACTTCAGCAGAATTCTGAGAACAATGGAAGAGTTCCAATGCATTTTTAAACTAGAGCAGTATTCCGATAACAATGGATGAGTTCCAAAGCATTGTTAAACTTCAGCGGAATTCAGAGAACAATGGAAGAGTTTCAAAGCATTGTTAAACATCAGCGGAATTCCGAGAACAATGGAAGAGTTGCAAATCATTGTTAAACATCAGCAAAAGTCCAAGAACAATGGAAGAGTTCCAAAGCATTTTTAAACTTCAGCGAAATTCCGAGAACAATGGAAGAGTTCCAATGCATTATTAAATTTCAGCAATATTCCGACAACAATGAAAGCGTTCCAAAGCATTGTTAAACTTCAGAGTAATTCCGAGAACATTGGAAGAGTTCCAGAGCATTGTTAAACATCAGCGGAATTCCGAGAACAAGGGAAGAGTTCCAAAGCATTGTTACCCATCAGCAAAATTCAGAGAACAATGAAAAAGTTCCAAAGAATTTTTAAACTTCAGCAGAATTCCGAGAACAATGGAAGAGTTCCAAAGCATTGTTAAACATCAGCGGAATTCCAAGCACAATGGAAGAGCTCCAAAGCATTTTTAAACTTCAGCATTATTCCGAGAACAATGGAAGGGTTCCAAAGCATTTTTAAACTTCAGCAGAATTCTGAGAACAATGGAAGTATTGCAAAGCATTGTTAAACATCAGCGGACTTCCCAGAACAATGGAAGAGTTCCAAAGCATTTTTAAACATCAGCAGAATTCTGAGAACAATGGAAGAGTTCCAAAGCATTTTTAAACTTCAGCGGAATTCTGACAACAATGGAAGAGTTCCAAAGCATTCTTAAACTTCAGCAGAATTCCGAGAACAATGGAAGAGTTTCAAAGCATTGTTAAACATCAGCGGAATTCCGAGAACAATGGAAGAGTTGCAAATCATTGTTAAACATCAGCAAAAGTCCAAGAACAATGGAAGAGTTCCAAAGCATTTTTAAACTTCAGCGGAATTCCGATAACAATGAAAGAGTTCCAAAGCATTGTTAATAATCAGCGGAATTCCAGGAACAATGGAAGAGTTCCAAAGCATTTTTAAACTTCAGCAGAATTCCGAGAACAATGGAAGAGTTCCAAAGCATTTTTAATCTTCAGTGAAATTCCGAGAACAATGGAAGAATACCAAAGCATTTTTAAACTTCAGCGGAATGCCAAGAATAATGGAAGAGTTCCAAAGCATTTTTAAACTTCAGCGAAATTCCGAGAATAATGGAAGAGTTCCAAAGCATTTTTAAACTTCTCCGAATTCTGAGAACAATGGAAGAGTATCAAAGCATTTTTAAACTTCAGCGCAATTCTGAGAACAATGGAAGAGTTCCAAGCATTTTTAAACTTCAGCAGAATTCCGAGAACAATGGAAGAGTTCCAAAGCATTGTTAAACATCAGCGGAATTCCGAGAAGAATGGAAGAGCTCCAAAGCATTTTTAAACTTCAGCAGAATTCCGAGAACAATGGAAGAATTCCATGGCATTTTTAAACTTCAGCAGAATTCTTAGAAAAATGGATTGATTCCAAAGCATTGTTGAACATCAGCGGAATTCCCAGAACAATGGAAGAATACCAAAGCATTTTTAAACTTCAGCGGAATGCCGAAAATAATAGAAGAGTACCAAAGCATGTTTAAACTTCAGCGGAATTCCGAGAATAATGGAAGAGTTCCAAAGCAATTTTAAACTTCAACGGAATTCCGAGAACAATGGTAGAGTTCCAAAGCATTTTTAAACTTCAGGGAATTCTGAGAACAATGGAAGAGTTCCAAAGCATTTTTTAACTTCAGCAGAATTCTGAGCACAATAGAAAAGTTCCAATGCATTTTTAAACTTCAGCAGTATTCCGAAAACAGTGGAAGAGTTTCAAAGCATTGTTAAACTTCAGCGCAATTCCGAGAACAATGGAAGAGTTCCAAAGCAATTTTAAACTTCAGCAAAATTCCGAGAACAATGGAAGAGTTCCAATGCATTATTAAATTTCAGCAATATTCCGAGAACAATGAAAGAGTTCCAAAGCATTGTTAAACTTCAGCGTAATTCCGAGAACATTGGAAGAGTTCCAGAGCATTGTTAAACATCAGCGGAATTCCGAGAACAATGGAAGAGTTCCAAAGCATTGTTACCCATCAGCAAAATTCAGAGAACAATGAAAAAGTTCCAAAGAATTTTTAAACTTCAGCAGAATTCCGAGAACAATGGAAGAGTTTCAAAGCATTGTTAAACATCAGCGGAATTCCAAGAACAATGGAAGAGCTCCAAAGCATTTTTAAACTTCAGCATAATTCCGAGAACAATGGAAGGGTTCCAAAGCATTTTTAAACTTCAGCAGAATTCTAAGAACAATGGAAGTATTGCAAAGCATTGTTAAACATCAGCGGACTTCCCAGAACAATGGAAGAGTTCCAAAGCATTTTTAAACATCAGCAGATTTCTGAGAACAATGGAAGGGTTCCAAAGCATTTTTAAACTTCAGCAGAATTCTGAGAACAATGAAAGTATTGCAAAGCATTGTTAAACATCAGCGGACTTCCCAGAACAATGGAAGAGTTCCAAAGCATTTTTAAACTTCAGCAGAATTCTGAGAACAATGGAAGAGTTCCAATGCATTTTTAAACTAGAGCAGTATTCCCATAACAAAGGATGAGTTTCAAAGCATTGTTAAACATCAGCGGAATTCCGAGAACAATGGAAGAGTTGCAAATCATTGTTAAACATCAGCAAAAGTCCGAGAACAATGGAAGAGTTCCAAAGCAGTTTTAAACTTCAGCGGCATTCCGATAACAATGGAAGAGTTCCAAAGCATTGTTAATAATCAGCGGAATTCCAGGAACAATGGAAGAGTTCCAAAGCATTTTTCAACTTCAGCAGAATTCCGAGAACAATGGAAGAGTTCCAAAGCATTTTTAAACTTCAGCGAAATTCCGAGAACAATGGAAGAATACCTAAGCATTTTTAAACTTCAGCGGAATGCCAAGAATAATGGAAGAGTTCCAAAGCATTTTTAAACTTCAGCGGAATTCCGAGAATAATGGAAGAGTTCCAAAGCATTTTTAAACTTCTCGGAATTCCAAGAACAATGGAAGAGTACCAAAGCATTTTTAAACTTCAGCGCAATTCTGAGAACAATGGAAGAGTTCCAAGCATTTTTAAACTTCAGCAGAATTCCGAGAACAATGGAAGAGTTCCAAAGTATTGTTAAACATCAGCGGAATTCCGAGAAGAATGGAAGAGCTCCAAAGCATTTTTAAACTTCAGCAGAATTCCGAGAACAATGGAAGAATTCCATGGCATT
Organism: Phyllobates terribilis; assembly: GCF_046119375.1. Taxonomy (NCBI): domain Eukaryota; kingdom Metazoa; phylum Chordata; class Amphibia; order Anura; family Dendrobatidae; genus Phyllobates; species Phyllobates terribilis. The sequence continues at coordinate 241,021 of NW_027363621.1, forward strand.
TTTAAACTTCAGCAGAATTCTTAGAAAAATGGATTGATTCCAAAGCATTGTTAAACATCAGCGGAATTCCCAGAACAATGGAAGAATACCAAAGCATTTTTAAACTTCAGTGGAATGCCGAAAATAATGAAAGAGTTCCAAAGCAATTTTAAACTTCAACGGAATTCCGAGAACAATTGTAGAGTTCCAAAGCATTTTTAAACTTCAGGGAATTCTGAGAACAATGGAAGAGTTCCAAAGCATTTTTTAACTTCAGCAGAATTCTGAGCACAATAGAAGAGTTCCAATGCATTTTTAAACTTCAGCAGTATTCCGAAAACAATGGAGGAGTTCCAAAGCATTTTTAAACTTCAGCAGAATTCTGAGAACAATGGAAGAGTTGCAAAGCATTTTTAAACTTCAGCGGAATTCTGACAACAATGGAAGTGTTCCAAAGCATTTTTAAACTTCAGCAGAAATCTGAGAACAATGGAAGAGTTCCAATGCATTTTTAAACTAGAGCAGTATTCCCATAACAATGGATGAGTTCCAAAGCATTGTTAAACTTCAGCGGAATTCCGAGAACAATGAAAGAGTTTCAAAGCATTGTTAAACATCAGTGGAATTCCGAGAACAATGGAAGAGTTGCAAATCATTGTTAAACATCAGCAAAAGTCCGAGAACAATGGAAGAGTTCCAAAGCATTTTTAAACTTCAGCGGAATTCCGATGACAATGGAAGAGTTCCAAAGCATTGTTAGTAATCAGCGTAATTCAAGGAACAATGGAAGAGTTCCAAAGCATTTTTAAACTTCAACGGAATTCCAAGAACAATGGAAGAGTTCCAAAGCATTTTTAAACTTCAGCGCAATTCTGAGAACAATGGAAGAGTTCTAAGCATTTTTAAACTTCAGCAGAATGCAGAGAACAATGGAAGAATTCCAAAGCATTGTTAAACATCAGCAGAATTCCGAGAACAATGGAAGAGTTCCAAAGCATTTTTAAACTTCAGCGGAATTCCGAGAACAATGGAAGAATTCCAAAGCATTTTTAAACTTCAGTAGAATTGTGAGAACAATGGAAGAGTTTCAAAACATTTTTAAACTTCATCAGAATTCCGAGAACAATGGAAGAGTTCCAAAGCATTTTTAAACTTCAGCGGAATTCCAAGAACAATGGAAGAGTTTCAAAGCATTGTTAAACATCAGCAGAATTCCGAGAACAACGGAAGAGTTCCAAAGCTTGTTAAACATAAGCGGAATTCCGAGAACAATAAAAGAGTTCCAAAGCATTTTTAAACTTCAGCGAAATTCTAAGAATAATGGAAGAGTTCCAAAGCATTGTTAAACTTCAGCGGAATTCCGAGAAAAATAGAAGAGTTCCAAAGCATTTTTAAACTTCAGGGAATTCTGAGAACAATGGAAGAATTCCAAGCATTTTTAAACTTCAGCAGAATTCCGAGAACAATGAAAGAGTTCCAAAGCATTGTTAAATATCAGCAGAATTCCCAGAACAATGGAAGAGTTCCAAAGCATTTTTAAATTTCAGCGGAATTCAGAGAACAATGGAACAATTCCAAAGCATTTTTTAACTTCAGCAGAATTCTGAGAACAATGGAAGAGTTCCAATGCATTTTTAAACTTTAGCAGTATTTTGAAAACAGTGGAAGAGTTTCAAAGCATTGTTAAACTTCAGCGGAATTCCGAGAACAATGGAAGAGTTCCAAAGCATTTTTAAACTTCAGCAGAATTCTGAGAACAATGGAAGAGTTCCAATGCATTTTTAAACTAGAGCAGTATTCCGATAACAATGGATGAGTTCCAAAGCATTGTTAAACTTCAGCGGAATTCAGAGAACAATGGAAGAGTTTCAAAGCATTGTTAAACATCAGCGGAATTCCGAGAACAATGGAAGAGTTGCAAATCATTGTTAAACATCAGCAAAAGTCCAAGAACAATGGAAGAGTTCCAAAGCATTTTTAAACTTCAGCGAAATTCCGAGAACAATGGAAGAGTTCCAATGCATTATTAAATTTCAGCAATATTCCGACAACAATGAAAGCGTTCCAAAGCATTGTTAAACTTCAGAGTAATTCCGAGAACATTGGAAGAGTTCCAGAGCATTGTTAAACATCAGCGGAATTCCGAGAACAAGGGAAGAGTTCCAAAGCATTGTTACCCATCAGCAAAATTCAGAGAACAATGAAAAAGTTCCAAAGAATTTTTAAACTTCAGCAGAATTCCGAGAACAATGGAAGAGTTCCAAAGCATTGTTAAACATCAGCGGAATTCCAAGCACAATGGAAGAGCTCCAAAGCATTTTTAAACTTCAGCATTATTCCGAGAACAATGGAAGGGTTCCAAAGCATTTTTAAACTTCAGCAGAATTCTGAGAACAATGGAAGTATTGCAAAGCATTGTTAAACATCAGCGGACTTCCCAGAACAATGGAAGAGTTCCAAAGCATTTTTAAACATCAGCAGAATTCTGAGAACAATGGAAGAGTTCCAAAGCATTTTTAAACTTCAGCGGAATTCTGACAACAATGGAAGAGTTCCAAAGCATTCTTAAACTTCAGCAGAATTCCGAGAACAATGGAAGAGTTTCAAAGCATTGTTAAACATCAGCGGAATTCCGAGAACAATGGAAGAGTTGCAAATCATTGTTAAACATCAGCAAAAGTCCAAGAACAATGGAAGAGTTCCAAAGCATTTTTAAACTTCAGCGGAATTCCGATAACAATGAAAGAGTTCCAAAGCATTGTTAATAATCAGCGGAATTCCAGGAACAATGGAAGAGTTCCAAAGCATTTTTAAACTTCAGCAGAATTCCGAGAACAATGGAAGAGTTCCAAAGCATTTTTAATCTTCAGTGAAATTCCGAGAACAATGGAAGAATACCAAAGCATTTTTAAACTTCAGCGGAATGCCAAGAATAATGGAAGAGTTCCAAAGCATTTTTAAACTTCAGCGAAATTCCGAGAATAATGGAAGAGTTCCAAAGCATTTTTAAACTTCTCCGAATTCTGAGAACAATGGAAGAGTATCAAAGCATTTTTAAACTTCAGCGCAATTCTGAGAACAATGGAAGAGTTCCAAGCATTTTTAAACTTCAGCAGAATTCCGAGAACAATGGAAGAGTTCCAAAGCATTGTTAAACATCAGCGGAATTCCGAGAAGAATGGAAGAGCTCCAAAGCATTTTTAAACTTCAGCAGAATTCCGAGAACAATGGAAGAATTCCATGGCATTTTTAAACTTCAGCAGAATTCTTAGAAAAATGGATTGATTCCAAAGCATTGTTGAACATCAGCGGAATTCCCAGAACAATGGAAGAATACCAAAGCATTTTTAAACTTCAGCGGAATGCCGAAAATAATAGAAGAGTACCAAAGCATGTTTAAACTTCAGCGGAATTCCGAGAATAATGGAAGAGTTCCAAAGCAATTTTAAACTTCAACGGAATTCCGAGAACAATGGTAGAGTTCCAAAGCATTTTTAAACTTCAGGGAATTCTGAGAACAATGGAAGAGTTCCAAAGCATTTTTTAACTTCAGCAGAATTCTGAGCACAATAGAAAAGTTCCAATGCATTTTTAAACTTCAGCAGTATTCCGAAAACAGTGGAAGAGTTTCAAAGCATTGTTAAACTTCAGCGCAATTCCGAGAACAATGGAAGAGTTCCAAAGCAATTTTAAACTTCAGCAAAATTCCGAGAACAATGGAAGAGTTCCAATGCATTATTAAATTTCAGCAATATTCCGAGAACAATGAAAGAGTTCCAAAGCATTGTTAAACTTCAGCGTAATTCCGAGAACATTGGAAGAGTTCCAGAGCATTGTTAAACATCAGCGGAATTCCGAGAACAATGGAAGAGTTCCAAAGCATTGTTACCCATCAGCAAAATTCAGAGAACAATGAAAAAGTTCCAAAGAATTTTTAAACTTCAGCAGAATTCCGAGAACAATGGAAGAGTTTCAAAGCATTGTTAAACATCAGCGGAATTCCAAGAACAATGGAAGAGCTCCAAAGCATTTTTAAACTTCAGCATAATTCCGAGAACAATGGAAGGGTTCCAAAGCATTTTTAAACTTCAGCAGAATTCTAAGAACAATGGAAGTATTGCAAAGCATTGTTAAACATCAGCGGACTTCCCAGAACAATGGAAGAGTTCCAAAGCATTTTTAAACATCAGCAGATTTCTGAGAACAATGGAAGGGTTCCAAAGCATTTTTAAACTTCAGCAGAATTCTGAGAACAATGAAAGTATTGCAAAGCATTGTTAAACATCAGCGGACTTCCCAGAACAATGGAAGAGTTCCAAAGCATTTTTAAACTTCAGCAGAATTCTGAGAACAATGGAAGAGTTCCAATGCATTTTTAAACTAGAGCAGTATTCCCATAACAAAGGATGAGTTTCAAAGCATTGTTAAACATCAGCGGAATTCCGAGAACAATGGAAGAGTTGCAAATCATTGTTAAACATCAGCAAAAGTCCGAGAACAATGGAAGAGTTCCAAAGCAGTTTTAAACTTCAGCGGCATTCCGATAACAATGGAAGAGTTCCAAAGCATTGTTAATAATCAGCGGAATTCCAGGAACAATGGAAGAGTTCCAAAGCATTTTTCAACTTCAGCAGAATTCCGAGAACAATGGAAGAGTTCCAAAGCATTTTTAAACTTCAGCGAAATTCCGAGAACAATGGAAGAATACCTAAGCATTTTTAAACTTCAGCGGAATGCCAAGAATAATGGAAGAGTTCCAAAGCATTTTTAAACTTCAGCGGAATTCCGAGAATAATGGAAGAGTTCCAAAGCATTTTTAAACTTCTCGGAATTCCAAGAACAATGGAAGAGTACCAAAGCATTTTTAAACTTCAGCGCAATTCTGAGAACAATGGAAGAGTTCCAAGCATTTTTAAACTTCAGCAGAATTCCGAGAACAATGGAAGAGTTCCAAAGTATTGTTAAACATCAGCGGAATTCCGAGAAGAATGGAAGAGCTCCAAAGCATTTTTAAACTTCAGCAGAATTCCGAGAACAATGGAAGAATTCCATGGCATTTTTAAACTTCAGCAGAATTCTTAGAAAAATGGATTGATTCCAAAGCATTGTTAAACATCAGCGGAATTCCCAGAACAATGGAAGAATACCAAAGCATTTTTAAACTTCAGTGGAATGCCGAAAATAATGAAAGAGTTCCAAAGCAATTTTAAACTTCAACGGAATTCCGAGAACAATTGTAGAGTTCCAAAGCATTTTTAAACTTCAGGGAATTCTGAGAACAATGGAAGAGTTCCAAAGCATTTTTTAACTTCAGCAGAATTCTGAGCACAATAGAAGAGTTCCAATGCATTTTTAAACTTCAGCAGTATTCCGAAAACAATGGAGGAGTTCCAAAGCATTTTTAAACTTCAGCAGAATTCTGAGAACAATGGAAGAGTTGCAAAGCATTTTTAAACTTCAGCGGAATTCTGACAACAATGGAAGTGTTCCAAAGCATTTTTAAACTTCAGCAGAAATCTGAGAACAATGGAAGAGTTCCAATGCATTTTTAAACTAGAGCAGTATTCCCATAACAATGGATGAGTTCCAAAGCATTGTTAAACTTCAGCGGAATTCCGAGAACAATGAAAGAGTTTCAAAGCATTGTTAAACATCAGTGGAATTCCGAGAACAATGGAAGAGTTGCAAATCATTGTTAAACATCAGCAAAAGTCCGAGAACAATGGAAGAGTTCCAAAGCATTTTTAAACTTCAGCGGAATTCCGATGACAATGGAAGAGTTCCAAAGCATTGTTAGTAATCAGCGTAATTCAAGGAACAATGGAAGAGTTCCAAAGCATTTTTAAACTTCAACGGAATTCCAAGAACAATGGAAGAGTTCCAAAGCATTTTTAAACTTCAGCGCAATTCTGAGAACAATGGAAGAGTTCTAAGCATTTTTAAACTTCAGCAGAATGCAGAGAACAATGGAAGAATTCCAAAGCATTGTTAAACATCAGCAGAATTCCGAGAACAATGGAAGAGTTCCAAAGCATTTTTAAACTTCAGCGGAATTCCGAGAACAATGGAAGAATTCCAAAGCATTTTTAAACTTCAGTAGAATTGTGAGAACAATGGAAGAGTTTCAAAACATTTTTAAACTTCATCAGAATTCCGAGAACAATGGAAGAGTTCCAAAGCATTTTTAAACTTCAGCGGAATTCCAAGAACAATGGAAGAGTTTCAAAGCATTGTTAAACATCAGCAGAATTCCGAGAACAACGGAAGAGTTCCAAAGCTTGTTAAACATAAGCGGAATTCCGAGAACAATAAAAGAGTTCCAAAGCATTTTTAAACTTCAGCGAAATTCTAAGAATAATGGAAGAGTTCCAAAGCATTGTTAAACTTCAGCGGAATTCCGAGAAAAATAGAAGAGTTCCAAAGCATTTTTAAACTTCAGGGAATTCTGAGAACAATGGAAGAATTCCAAGCATTTTTAAACTTCAGCAGAATTCCGAGAACAATGAAAGAGTTCCAAAGCATTGTTAAATATCAGCAGAATTCCCAGAACAATGGAAGAGTTCCAAAGCATTTTTAAATTTCAGCGGAATTCAGAGAACAATGGAACAATTCCAAAGCATTTTTTAACTTCAGCAGAATTCTGAGAACAATGGAAGAGTTCCAATGCATTTTTAAACTTTAGCAGTATTTTGAAAACAGTGGAAGAGTTTCAAAGCATTGTTAAACTTCAGCGGAATTCCGAGAACAATGGAAGAGTTCCAAAGCATTTTTAAACTTCAGCAGAATTCTGAGAACAATGGAAGAGTTCCAATGCATTTTTAAACTAGAGCAGTATTCCGATAACAATGGATGAGTTCCAAAGCATTGTTAAACTTCAGCGGAATTCAGAGAACAATGGAAGAGTTTCAAAGCATTGTTAAACATCAGCGGAATTCCGAGAACAATGGAAGAGTTGCAAATCATTGTTAAACATCAGCAAAAGTCCAAGAACAATGGAAGAGTTCCAAAGCATTTTTAAACTTCAGCGAAATTCCGAGAACAATGGAAGAGTTCCAATGCATTATTAAATTTCAGCAATATTCCGACAACAATGAAAGCGTTCCAAAGCATTGTTAAACTTCAGAGTAATTCCGAGAACATTGGAAGAGTTCCAGAGCATTGTTAAACATCAGCGGAATTCCGAGAACAAGGGAAGAGTTCCAAAGCATTGTTACCCATCAGCAAAATTCAGAGAACAATGAAAAAGTTCCAAAGAATTTTTAAACTTCAGCAGAATTCCGAGAACAATGGAAGAGTTCCAAAGCATTGTTAAACATCAGCGGAATTCCAAGCACAATGGAAGAGCTCCAAAGCATTTTTAAACTTCAGCATTATTCCGAGAACAATGGAAGGGTTCCAAAGCATTTTTAAACTTCAGCAGAATTCTGAGAACAATGGAAGTATTGCAAAGCATTGTTAAACATCAGCGGACTTCCCAGAACAATGGAAGAGTTCCAAAGCATTTTTAAACATCAGCAGAATTCTGAGAACAATGGAAGAGTTCCAAAGCATTTTTAAACTTCAGCGGAATTCTGACAACAATGGAAGAGTTCCAAAGCATTCTTAAACTTCAGCAGAATTCCGAGAACAATGGAAGAGTTTCAAAGCATTGTTAAACATCAGCGGAATTCCGAGAACAATGGAAGAGTTGCAAATCATTGTTAAACATCAGCAAAAGTCCAAGAACAATGGAAGAGTTCCAAAGCATTTTTAAACTTCAGCGGAATTCCGATAACAATGAAAGAGTTCCAAAGCATTGTTAATAATCAGCGGAATTCCAGGAACAATGGAAGAGTTCCAAAGCATTTTTAAACTTCAGCAGAATTCCGAGAACAATGGAAGAGTTCCAAAGCATTTTTAATCTTCAGTGAAATTCCGAGAACAATGGAAGAATACCAAAGCATTTTTAAACTTCAGCGGAATGCCAAGAATAATGGAAGAGTTCCAAAGCATTTTTAAACTTCAGCGAAATTCCGAGAATAATGGAAGAGTTCCAAAGCATTTTTAAACTTCTCCGAATTCTGAGAACAATGGAAGAGTATCAAAGCATTTTTAAACTTCAGCGCAATTCTGAGAACAATGGAAGAGTTCCAAGCATTTTTAAACTTCAGCAGAATTCCGAGAACAATGGAAGAGTTCCAAAGCATTGTTAAACATCAGCGGAATTCCGAGAAGAATGGAAGAGCTCCAAAGCATTTTTAAACTTCAGCAGAATTCCGAGAACAATGGAAGAATTCCATGGCATTTTTAAACTTCAGCAGAATTCTTAGAAAAATGGATTGATTCCAAAGCATTGTTGAACATCAGCGGAATTCCCAGAACAATGGAAGAATACCAAAGCATTTTTAAACTTCAGCGGAATGCCGAAAATAATAGAAGAGTACCAAAGCATGTTTAAACTTCAGCGGAATTCCGAGAATAATGGAAGAGTTCCAAAGCAATTTTAAACTTCAACGGAATTCCGAGAACAATGGTAGAGTTCCAAAGCATTTTTAAACTTCAGGGAATTCTGAGAACAATGGAAGAGTTCCAAAGCATTTTTTAACTTCAGCAGAATTCTGAGCACAATAGAAAAGTTCCAATGCATTTTTAAACTTCAGCAGTATTCCGAAAACAGTGGAAGAGTTTCAAAGCATTGTTAAACTTCAGCGCAATTCCGAGAACAATGGAAGAGTTCCAAAGCAATTTTAAACTTCAGCAAAATTCCGAGAACAATGGAAGAGTTCCAATGCATTATTAAATTTCAGCAATATTCCGAGAACAATGAAAGAGTTCCAAAGCATTGTTAAACTTCAGCGTAATTCCGAGAACATTGGAAGAGTTCCAGAGCATTGTTAAACATCAGCGGAATTCCGAGAACAATGGAAGAGTTCCAAAGCATTGTTACCCATCAGCAAAATTCAGAGAACAATGAAAAAGTTCCAAAGAATTTTTAAACTTCAGCAGAATTCCGAGAACAATGGAAGAGTTTCAAAGCATTGTTAAACATCAGCGGAATTCCAAGAACAATGGAAGAGCTCCAAAGCATTTTTAAACTTCAGCATAATTCCGAGAACAATGGAAGGGTTCCAAAGCATTTTTAAACTTCAGCAGAATTCTAAGAACAATGGAAGTATTGCAAAGCATTGTTAAACATCAGCGGACTTCCCAGAACAATGGAAGAGTTCCAAAGCATTTTTAAACATCAGCAGATTTCTGAGAACAATGGAAGGGTTCCAAAGCATTTTTAAACTTCAGCAGAATTCTGAGAACAATTAAAGTATTGCAAAGCATTGTTAAACATCAGCGGACTTCCCAGAACAATGGAAGAGTTCCAAAGCATTTTTAAACTTCAGCAGAATTCTGAGAACAATGGAAGAGTTCCAATGCATTTTTAAACTAGAGCAGTATTCCCATAACAAAGGATGAGTTTCAAAGCATTGTTAAACATCAGCGGAATTCCGAGAACAATGGAAGAGTTGCAAATCATTGTTAAACATCAGCAAAAGTCCGAGAACAATGGAAGAGTTCCAAAGCAGTTTTAAACTTCAGCGGCATTCCGATAACAATGGAAGAGTTCCAAAGCATTGTTAATAATCAGCGGAATTCCAGGAACAATGGAAGAGTTCCAAAGCATTTTTCAACTTCAGCAGAATTCCGAGAACAATGGAAGAGTTCCAAAGCATTTTTAAACTTCAGCGAAATTCCGAGAACAATGGAAGAATACCTAAGCATTTTTAAACTTCAGCGGAATGCCAAGAATAATGGAAGAGTTCCAAAGCATTTTTAAACTTCAGCGGAATTCCGAGAATAATGGAAGAGTTCCAAAGCATTTTTAAACTTCTCGGAATTCCAAGAACAATGGAAGAGTACCAAAGCATTTTTAAACTTCAGCGCAATTCTGAGAACAATGGAAGAGTTCCAAGCATTTTTAAACTTCAGCAGAATTCCGAGAACAATGGAAGAGTTCCAAAGTATTGTTAAACATCAGCGGAATTCCGAGAAGAATGGAAGAGCTCCAAAGCATTTTTAAACTTCAGCAGAATTCCGAGAACAATGGAAGAATTCCATGGCATTTTTAAACTTCAGCAGAATTCTTAGAAAAATGGATTGATTCCAAAGCATTGTTAAACATCAGCGGAATTCCCAGAACAATGGAAGAATACCAAAGCATTTTTAAACTTCAGTGGAATGCCGAAAATAATGAAAGAGTTCCAAAGCAATTTTAAACTTCAACGGAATTCCGAGAACAATTGTAGAGTTCCAAAGCATTTTTAAACTTCAGGGAATTCTGAGAACAATGGAAGAGTTCCAAAGCATTTTTTAACTTCAGCAGAATTCTGAGCACAATAGAAGAGTTCCAATGCATTTTTAAACTTCAGCAGTATTCCGAAAACAATGGAGGAGTTCCAAAGCATTTTTAAACTTCAGCAGAATTCTGAGAACAATGGAAGAGTTGCAAAGCATTTTTAAACTTCAGCGGAATTCTGACAACAATGGAAGTGTTCCAAAGCATTTTTAAACTTCAGCAGAAATCTGAGAACAATGGAAGAGTTCCAATGCATTTTTAAACTAGAGCAGTATTCCCATAACAATGGATGAGTTCCAAAGCATTGTTAAACTTCAGCGGAATTCCGAGAACAATGAAAGAGTTTCAAAGCATTGTTAAACATCAGTGGAATTCCGAGAACAATGGAAGAGTTGCAAATCATTGTTAAACATCAGCAAAAGTCCGAGAACAATGGAAGAGTTCCAAAGCATTTTTAAACTTCAGCGGAATTCCGATGACAATGGAAGAGTTCCAAAGCATTGTTAGTAATCAGCGTAATTCAAGGAACAATGGAAGAGTTCCAAAGCATTTTTAAACTTCAACGGAATTCCAAGAACAATGGAAGAGTTCCAAAGCATTTTTAAACTTCAGCGCAATTCTGAGAACAATGGAAGAGTTCTAAGCATTTTTAAACTTCAGCAGAATGCAGAGAACAATGGAAGAATTCCAAAGCATTGTTAAACATCAGCAGAATTCCGAGAACAATGGAAGAGTTCCAAAGCATTTTTAAACTTCAGCGGAATTCCGAGAACAATGGAAGAATTCCAAAGCATTTTTAAACTTCAGTAGAATTGTGAGAACAATGGAAGAGTTTCAAAACATTTTTAAACTTCATCAGAATTCCGAGAACAATGGAAGAGTTCCAAAGCATTTTTAAACTTCAGCGGAATTCCAAGAACAATGGAAGAGTTTCAAAGCATTGTTAAACATCAGCAGAATTCCGAGAACAACGGAAGAGTTCCAAAGCTTGTTAAACATAAGCGGAATTCCGAGAACAATAAAAGAGTTCCAAAGCATTTTTAAACTTCAGCGAAATTCTAAGAATAATGGAAGAGTTCCAAAGCATTGTTAAACTTCAGCGGAATTCCGAGAAAAATAGAAGAGTTCCAAAGCATTTTTAAACTTCAGGGAATTCTGAGAACAATGGAAGAATTCCAAGCATTTTTAAACTTCAGCAGAATTCCGAGAACAATGAAAGAGTTCCAAAGCATTGTTAAATATCAGCAGAATTCCCAGAACAATGGAAGAGTTCCAAAGCATTTTTAAATTTCAGCGGAATTCAGAGAACAATGGAACAATTCCAAAGCATTTTTTAACTTCAGCAGAATTCTGAGAACAATGGAAGAGTTCCAATGCATTTTTAAACTTTAGCAGTATTTTGAAAACAGTGGAAGAGTTTCAAAGCATTGTTAAACTTCAGCGGAATTCCGAGAACAATGGAAGAGTTCCAAAGCATTTTTAAACTTCAGCGGAATTCCGAGAACAATGGAAGAGTTCCAATGCATTTTTAAATTTCAGCAGAATTCCGAGAACAATGAAAGAGTTCCAAAGCATTGTTAAACTTCAGCATAATTCCGAGAACAATGGAAGAGTTCCAGAGCATTGTTAAACATCAGCGGAATTCCGAGAACAAGGGAAGAGTTCCAAAGCATTGTTACCGATCAGCAAAATTCAGAGAACAATGAAAAAGTTCCAAAGAATTTTTAAACTTCAGCAGAATTCCGAGAACAATGGAAGAGTTTCAAAGCATTGTTAAACATCAGCGGAATTCCAAGAACAATGGAAGAGCTCCAAAGCATTTTTAAACTTCAGCATAATTCCGAGAACAATGGAAGGGTTCCAAAGCATTTTTAAACTTCAGCAGAATTCTAAGAACAATGGAAGTATTGCAAAGCATTGTTAAACATCAGCGGACTTCCCAGAACAATGGAAGAGTTCCAAAGCATTTTTAAACATCAGCAGATTTCTGAGAACAATGGAAGGGTTCCAAAGCATTTTTAAACTTCAGCAGAATTCTGAGAACAATGAAAGTATTGCAAAGCATTGTTAAACATCAGCGGACTTCCCAGAACAATGGAAGAGTTCCAAAGCATTTTTAAACTTCAGCAGAATTCTGAGAACAATGGAAGAGTTCCAATGCATTTTTAAACTAGAGCAGTATTCCCATAACAAAGGATGAGTTTCAAAGCATTGTTAAACATCAGCGGAATTCCGAGAACAATGGAAGAGTTGCAAATCATTGTTAAACATCAGCAAAAGTCCGAGAACAATGGAAGAGTTCCAAAGCAGTTTTAAACTTCAGCGGCATTCCGATAACAATGGAAGAGTTCCAAAGCATTGTTAATAATCAGCGGAATTCCAGGAACAATGGAAGAGTTCCAAAGCATTTTTCAACTTCAGCAGAATTCCGAGAACAATGGAAGAGTTCCAAAGCATTTTTAAACTTCAGCGAAATTCCGAGAACAATGGAAGAATACCTAAGCATTTTTAAACTTCAGCGGAATGCCAAGAATAATGGAAGAGTTCCAAAGCATTTTTAAACTTCAGCGGAATTCCGAGAATAATGGAAGAGTTCCAAAGCATTTTTAAACTTCTCGGAATTCCAAGAACAATGGAAGAGTACCAAAGCATTTTTAAACTTCAGCGCAATTCTGAGAACAATGGAAGAGTTCCAAGCATTTTTAAACTTCAGCAGAATTCCGAGAACAATGGAAGAGTTCCAAAGTATTGTTAAACATCAGCGGAATTCCGAGAAGAATGGAAGAGCTCCAAAGCATTTTTAAACTTCAGCAGAATTCCGAGAACAATGGAAGAATTCCATGGCATTTTTAAACTTCAGCAGAATTCTTAGAAAAATGGATTGATTCCAAAGCATTGTTAAACATCAGCGGAATTCCCAGAACAATGGAAGAATACCAAAGCATTTTTAAACTTCAGTGGAATGCCGAAAATAATGAAAGAGTTCCAAAGCAATTTTAAACTTCAACGGAATTCCGAGAACAATTGTAGAGTTCCAAAGCATTTTTAAACTTCAGGGAATTCTGAGAACAATGGAAGAGTTCCAAAGCATTTTTTAACTTCAGCAGAATTCTGAGCACAATAGAAGAGTTCCAATGCATTTTTAAACTTCAGCAGTATTCCGAAAACAATGGAGGAGTTCCAAAGCATTTTTAAACTTCAGCAGAATTCTGAGAACAATGGAAGAGTTGCAAAGCATTTTTAAACTTCAGCGGAATTCTGACAACAATGGAAGTGTTCCAAAGCATTTTTAAACTTCAGCAGAAATCTGAGAACAATGGAAGAGTTCCAATGCATTTTTAAACTAGAGCAGTATTCCCATAACAATGGATGAGTTCCAAAGCATTGTTAAACTTCAGCGGAATTCCGAGAACAATGAAAGAGTTTCAAAGCATTGTTAAACATCAGTGGAATTCCGAGAACAATGGAAGAGTTGCAAATCATTGTTAAACATCAGCAAAAGTCCGAGAACAATGGAAGAGTTCCAAAGCATTTTTAAACTTCAGCGGAATTCCGATGACAATGGAAGAGTTCCAAAGCATTGTTAGTAATCAGCGTAATTCAAGGAACAATGGAAGAGTTCCAAAGCATTTTTAAACTTCAACGGAATTCCAAGAACAATGGAAGAGTTCCAAAGCATTTTTAAACTTCAGCGCAATTCTGAGAACAATGGAAGAGTTCTAAGCATTTTTAAACTTCAGCAGAATGCAGAGAACAATGGAAGAATTCCAAAGCATTGTTAAACATCAGCAGAATTCCGAGAACAATGGAAGAGTTCCAAAGCATTTTTAAACTTCAGCGGAATTCCGAGAACAATGGAAGAATTCCAAAGCATTTTTAAACTTCAGTAGAATTGTGAGAACAATGGAAGAGTTTCAAAACATTTTTAAACTTCATCAGAATTCCGAGAACAATGGAAGAGTTCCAAAGCATTTTTAAACTTCAGCGGAATTCCAAGAACAATGGAAGAGTTTCAAAGCATTGTTAAACATCAGCAGAATTCCGAGAACAACGGAAGAGTTCCAAAGCTTGTTAAACATAAGCGGAATTCCGAGAACAATAAAAGAGTTCCAAAGCATTTTTAAACTTCAGCGAAATTCTAAGAATAATGGAAGAGTTCCAAAGCATTGTTAAACTTCAGCGGAATTCCGAGAAAAATAGAAGAGTTCCAAAGCATTTTTAAACTTCAGGGAATTCTGAGAACAATGGAAGAATTCCAAGCATTTTTAAACTTCAGCAGAATTCCGAGAACAATGAAAGAGTTCCAAAGCATTGTTAAATATCAGCAGAATTCCCAGAACAATGGAAGAGTTCCAAAGCATTTTTAAATTTCAGCGGAATTCAGAGAACAATGGAACAATTCCAAAGCATTTTTTAACTTCAGCAGAATTCTGAGAACAATGGAAGAGTTCCAATGCATTTTTAAACTTTAGCAGTATTTTGAAAACAGTGGAAGAGTTTCAAAGCATTGTTAAACTTCAGCGGAATTCCGAGAACAATGGAAGAGTTCCAAAGCATTTTTAAACTTCAGCGGAATTCCGAGAACAATGGAAGAGTTCCAATGCATTTTTAAATTTCAGCAGAATTCCGAGAACAATGAAAGAGTTCCAAAGCATTGTTAAACTTCAGCATAATTCCGAGAACAATGGAAGAGTTCCAGAGCATTGTTAAACATCAGCGGAATTCCGAGAACAAGGGAAGAGTTCCAAAGCATTGTTACCGATCAGCAAAATTCAGAGAACAATGAAAAAGTTCCAAAGAATTTTTAAACTTCAGCAGAATTCCGAGAACAATGGAAGAGTTTCAAAGCATTGTTAAACATCAGCGGAATTCCAAGAACAATGGAAGAGCTCCAAAGCATTTTTAAACTTCAGCATAATTCCGAGAACAATGGAAGGGTTCCAAAGCATTTTTAAACTTCAGCAGAATTCTAAGAACAATGGAAGTATTGCAAAGCATTGTTAAACATCAGCGGACTTCCCAGAATAATGGAAGAGTTCCAAAGCATTTTTAAACATCAGCAGATTTCTGAGAACAATGGAAGGGTTCCAAAGCATTTTTAAACTTCAGCAGAATTCTGAGAACAATGAAAGTATTGCAAAGCATTGTTAAACATCAGCGGACTTCCCAGAACAATGGAAGAGTTCCAAAGCATTTTTAAACTTCAGCAGAATTCTGAGAACAATGGAAGAGTTCCAATGCATTTTTAAACTAGAGCAGTATTCCCATAACAAAGGATGAGTTTCAAAGCATTGTTAAACATCAGCGGAATTCCGAGAACAATGGAAGAGTTGCAAATCATTGTTAAACATCAGCAAAAGTCCGAGAACAATGGAAGAGTTCCAAAGCAGTTTTAAACTTCAGCGGCATTCCGATAACAATGGAAGAGTTCCAAAGCATTGTTAATAATCAGCGGAATTCCAGGAACAATGGAAGAGTTCCAAAGCATTTTTCAACTTCAGCAGAATTCCGAGAACAATGGAAGAGTTCCAAAGCATTTTTAAACTTCAGCGAAATTCCGAGAACAATGGAAGAATACCTAAGCATTTTTAAACTTCAGCGGAATGCCAAGAATAATGGAAGAGTTCCAAAGCATTTTTAAACTTCAGCGGAATTCCGAGAATAATGGAAGAGTTCCAAAGCATTTTTAAACTTCTCGGAATTCCAAGAACAATGGAAGAGTACCAAAGCATTTTTAAACTTCAGCGCAATTCTGAGAACAATGGAAGAGTTCCAAGCATTTTTAAACTTCAGCAGAATTCCGAGAACAATGGAAGAGTTCCAAAGTATTGTTAAACATCAGCGGAATTCCGAGAAGAATGGAAGAGCTCCAAAGCATTTTTAAACTTCAGCAGAATTCCGAGAACAATGGAAGAATTCCATGGCATTTTTAAACTTCAGCAGAATTCTTAGAAAAATGGATTGATTCCAAAGCATTGTTAAACATCAGCGGAATTCCCAGAACAATGGAAGAATACCAAAGCATTTTTAAACTTCAGTGGAATGCCGAAAATAATGAAAGAGTTCCAAAGCAATTTTAAACTTCAACGGAATTCCGAGAACAATTGTAGAGTTCCAAAGCATTTTTAAACTTCAGGGAATTCTGAGAACAATGGAAGAGTTCCAAAGCATTTTTTAACTTCAGCAGAATTCTGAGCACAATAGAAGAGTTCCAATGCATTTTTAAACTTCAGCAGTATTCCGAAAACAATGGAGGAGTTCCAAAGCATTTTTAAACTTCAGCAGAATTCTGAGAACAATGGAAGAGTTGCAAAGCATTTTTAAACTTCAGCGGAATTCTGACAACAATGGAAGTGTTCCAAAGCATTTTTAAACTTCAGCAGAAATCTGAGAACAATGGAAGAGTTCCAATGCATTTTTAAACTAGAGCAGTATTCCCATAACAATGGATGAGTTCCAAAGCATTGTTAAACTTCAGCGGAATTCCGAGAACAATGAAAGAGTTTCAAAGCATTGTTAAACATCAGTGGAATTCCGAGAACAATGGAAGAGTTGCAAATCATTGTTAAACATCAGCAAAAGTCCGAGAACAATGGAAGAGTTCCAAAGCATTTTTAAACTTCAGCGGAATTCCGATGACAATGGAAGAGTTCCAAAGCATTGTTAGTAATCAGCGTAATTCAAGGAACAATGGAAGAGTTCCAAAGCATTTTTAAACTTCAACGGAATTCCAAGAACAATGGAAGAGTTCCAAAGCATTTTTAAACTTCAGCGCAATTCTGAGAACAATGGAAGAGTTCTAAGCATTTTTAAACTTCAGCAGAATGCAGAGAACAATGGAAGAATTCCAAAGCATTGTTAAACATCAGCAGAATTCCGAGAACAATGGAAGAGTTCCAAAGCATTTTTAAACTTCAGCGGAATTCCGAGAACAATGGAAGAATTCCAAAGCATTTTTAAACTTCAGTAGAATTGTGAGAACAATGGAAGAGTTTCAAAACATTTTTAAACTTCATCAGAATTCCGAGAACAATGGAAGAGTTCCAAAGCATTTTTAAACTTCAGCGGAATTCCAAGAACAATGGAAGAGTTTCAAAGCATTGTTAAACATCAGCAGAATTCCGAGAACAACGGAAGAGTTCCAAAGCTTGTTAAACATAAGCGGAATTCCGAGAACAATAAAAGAGTTCCAAAGCATTTTTAAACTTCAGCGAAATTCTAAGAATAATGGAAGAGTTCCAAAGCATTGTTAAACTTCAGCGGAATTCCGAGAAAAATAGAAGAGTTCCAAAGCATTTTTAAACTTCAGGGAATTCTGAGAACAATGGAAGAATTCCAAGCATTTTTAAACTTCAGCAGAATTCCGAGAACAATGAAAGAGTTCCAAAGCATTGTTAAATATCAGCAGAATTCCCAGAACAATGGAAGAGTTCCAAAGCATTTTTAAATTTCAGCGGAATTCAGAGAACAATGGAACAATTCCAAAGCATTTTTTAACTTCAGCAGAATTCTGAGAACAATGGAAGAGTTCCAATGCATTTTTAAACTTTAGCAGTATTTTGAAAACAGTGGAAGAGTTTCAAAGCATTGTTAAACTTCAGCGGAATTCCGAGAACAATGGAAGAGTTCCAAAGCATTTTTAAACTTCAGCGGAATTCCGAGAACAATGGAAGAGTTCCAATGCATTTTTAAATTTCAGCAGAATTCCGAGAACAATGAAAGAGTTCCAAAGCATTGTTAAACTTCAGCATAATTCCGAGAACAATGGAAGAGTTCCAGAGCATTGTTAAACATCAGCGGAATTCCGAGAACAAGGGAAGAGTTCCAAAGCATTGTTACCGATCAGCAAAATTCAGAGAACAATGAAAAAGTTCCAAAGAATTTTTAAACTTCAGCAGAATTCCGAGAACAATGGAAGAGTTCCAATGCATTTTTAAACATCAGCGGAATTCCAAGAACAATGGAAGTGCTCCAAAGCATTTTTAAACTTCAGCATAATTCCGAGAACAATGGAAGAGTTCCAAAGCATTTTTAACCTTCAGCAGAATTCTGAGAACAATGGAAGAATTGCAAAGCATTTTTAAACTAGAGCAGTATTCCAATAACAATGGATGAGTTCCAAAGCATTGTTAAACTTTAGCGGAACTCCGAGAACAATGAAAGAGTTTCAAAGCATTGTTAAACATCAGCGGAATTCCGAGAACAATGGAAGAGTTGCAAAGCATTGTTAAACATCAGCAAAAGCCCGAGAACAATGGAAGAGTTCCAAAGCATTTTTAAACTTCAGCGGAATTCCGATAACAATGGAAGAGTTGCAAAGCATTGTTAATAATCAGCGGAATTCCAGGAACAATGGAAGAGTTCCAAAGCATTTTTAAATTTCAGGAGAATTCCGAGAACAATGGAAGAGTTCCAACGCATTTTTAAACTTCAGCAAAATTCCGAGTACAATGGAAGAATACCAAAGCATTTTGAAACTTCAGCGAAATTCCGAGAACAATGGAAGAGTTCCAAAACATTTTTAAACTTCAGCAGAATTCCTAGAATAATGGAAGAGTTCCAAAGCATTTTTAAAGTTCAACGAAATTCCGAGAACAATGGAAGAGTTCCAAAGCATTTTTAAACTTCAGCGCAATTCTGAGAACAATGGAAGAGTTCCAAGCATTTTTAAACTTTAGCAGAATTCAGAGAACAATGGAAGAATTCCAAAGCATTGTTAAACATCAACAGAATTCCGAGAACAATGGAAGAGTTCCAAAGCATTTTTAAACTTCAGTGGAATTCCGAGAACAATGGAAGAATTCCAAAGCATTTTTTAACTTCAGCAGAATTCTGAGAACAATGGAAGAGTTCCAATGCATTTTTAAACTTCAGCAGTATTCCGAGAAAAACGGAAGAGTTTCAAAGCATTGCTAAACTTCAGCGGAATTCCGAGAACAATGGAAGAGTTCCAAAGCATTTTTAAACTTCAGCGGAATTCCGAAAACAATGGAGGATTCCAAAGCTTTTTTAAACTTCAGCAGAATTCTGAGAACAATGGAAGTGTTCCAATGCATTTTTAAACTTCAGCAGTATTCCGAGAACAATGGAAGAGTTCCAAAGCATTTTTATACTTCAGCGAAATTCCAATAACAATGGAAGAGTTCAAAAGCATTGTTAAACATCAACGGAATTCCAAGAACAATGGAAGAGCTCCAAAGCATTTTTAAACTTCAGCATAATTCCGAGAACAATGGAAGAGTTCCAAAGCACTGTTAAACATCAGCGGAATTACGAGAACAATGGAAAAGTTCCAAAGCATGTTTAAACTTCAGCAGAATTCCGAGAACAATGGAAGAGTTCCAAAGCATTTTTAAACTTCAGCGGAATTCTGAGAACAATGGAAGAGTACCAAAGCATTTTTAAACTTCAGTGGAATTCTGAGAACAATGGAAGAGTTCCAAAGCATATTTAAACATCAGCGGAATTACGAGAACAATGGAAGAGTTCCAAAGCATTGTTAAACATTAGTGGAATTCCAAGAACAATGGAAAAGTTCCAAAGCATTTTTAAACTTCAGCAGAGTTCCGAGAACAATGAAAGAGTTCGAAAGCATTGACAAATATCAGCGGAATTCCGAGAACAAAGGAAGAGTTCCAAAGCATTTTTTAACTTCAGCAGAATTCTGAGCACAATAGAAGAGTTCCAATGCATTTTTAAACTTCAGCAGTATTCCGAAAACAATGGAGGAGTTCCAAAGCATTTTTAAACTTCAGCAGAATTCTGAGAACAATGGAAGAGTTGCAAAGCATTTTTAAACTTCAGCGGAATTCTGACAACAATGGAAGTGTTCCAAAGCATTTTTAAACTTCAGCAGAAATCTGAGAACAATGGAAGAGTTCCAATGCATTTTTAAACTAGAGCAGTATTCCCATAACAATGGATGAGTTCCAAAGCATTGTTAAACTTCAGCGGAATTCCGAGAACAATGAAAGAGTTTCAAAGCATTGTTAAACATCAGTGGAATTCCGAGAACAATGGAAGAGTTGCAAATCATTGTTAAACATCAGCAAAAGTCCGAGAACAATGGAAGAGTTCCAAAGCATTTTTAAACTTCAGCGGAATTCCGATGACAATGGAAGAGTTCCAAAGCATTGTTAGTAATCAGCGTAATTCAAGGAACAATGGAAGAGTTCCAAAGCATTTTTAAACTTCAACGGAATTCCGAGAACAATGGAAGAGTTCCAAAGCATTTTTAAACTTCAGCGCAATTCTGAGAACAATGGAAGAGTTCTAAGCATTTTTAAACTTCAGCAGAATGCAGAGAACAATGGAAGAATTCCAAAGCATTGTTAAACATCAGCAGAATTCCGAGAACAATGGAAGAGTTCCAAAGCATTTTTAAACTTCAGCGGAATTCCGAGAACAATGGAAGAATTCCAAAGCATTTTTAAACTTCAGTAGAATTGTGAGAACAATGGAAGAGTTTCAAAACATTTTTAAACTTCATCAGAATTCCGAGAACAATGGAAGAGTTCCAAAGCATTTTTAAACTTCAGCGGAATTCCAAGAACAATGGAAGAGTTTCAAAGCATTGTTAAACATCAGCAGAATTCCGAGAACAACGGAAGAGTTCCAAAGCTTGTTAAACATAAGCGGAATTCCGAGAACAATAAAAGAGTTCCAAAGCATTTTTAAACTTCAGCGAAATTCTAAGAATAATGGAAGAGTTCCA
The DNA here is from genome assembly GCF_046119375.1 of Phyllobates terribilis. Classification (NCBI taxonomy): domain Eukaryota; kingdom Metazoa; phylum Chordata; class Amphibia; order Anura; family Dendrobatidae; genus Phyllobates; species Phyllobates terribilis. The sequence goes on from NW_027363621.1 coordinate 262,041, forward strand.
AAGCATTGTTAAACTTCAGCGGAATTCCGAGAAAAATAGAAGAGTTCCAAAGCATTTTTAAACTTCAGGGAATTCTGAGAACAATGGAAGAATTCCAAGCATTTTTAAACTTCAGCAGAATTCCGAGAACAATGAAAGAGTTCCAAAGCATTGTTAAATATCAGCAGAATTCCCAGAACAATGGAAGAGTTCCAAAGCATTTTTAAATTTCAGCGGAATTCAGAGAACAATGGAACAATTCCAAAGCATTTTTTAACTTCAGCAGAATTCTGAGAACAATGGAAGAGTTCCAATGCATTTTTAAACTTTAGCAGTATTTTGAAAACAGTGGAAGAGTTTCAAAGCATTGTTAAACTTCAGCGGAATTCCGAGAACAATGGAAGAGTTCCAAAGCATTTTTAAACTTCAGCGGAATTCCGAGAACAATGGAAGAGTTCCAATGCATTTTTAAATTTCAGCAGAATTCCGAGAACAATGAAAGAGTTCCAAAGCATTGTTAAACTTCAGCATAATTCCGAGAACAATGGAAGAGTTCCAGAGCATTGTTAAACATCAGCGGAATTCCGAGAACAAGGGAAGAGTTCCAAAGCATTGTTACCGATCAGCAAAATTCAGAGAACAATGAAAAAGTTCCAAAGAATTTTTAAACTTCAGCAGAATTCCGAGAACAATGGAAGAGTTCCAATGCATTTTTAAACATCAGCGGAATTCCAAGAACAATGGAAGTGCTCCAAAGCATTTTTAAACTTCAGCATAATTCCGAGAACAATGGAAGAGTTCCAAAGCATTTTTAACCTTCAGCAGAATTCTGAGAACAATGGAAGAATTGCAAAGCATTTTTAAACTAGAGCAGTATTCCAATAACAATGGATGAGTTCCAAAGCATTGTTAAACTTTAGCGGAACTCCGAGAACAATGAAAGAGTTTCAAAGCATTGTTAAACATCAGCGGAATTCCGAGAACAATGGAAGAGTTGCAAAGCATTGTTAAACATCAGCAAAAGCCCGAGAACAATGGAAGAGTTCCAAAGCATTTTTAAACTTCAGCGGAATTCCGATAACAATGGAAGAGTTGCAAAGCATTGTTAATAATCAGCGGAATTCCAGGAACAATGGAAGAGTTCCAAAGCATTTTTAAATTTCAGGAGAATTCCGAGAACAATGGAAGAGTTCCAACGCATTTTTAAACTTCAGCAAAATTCCGAGTACAATGGAAGAATACCAAAGCATTTTGAAACTTCAGCGAAATTCCGAGAACAATGGAAGAGTTCCAAAACATTTTTAAACTTCAGCAGAATTCCTAGAATAATGGAAGAGTTCCAAAGCATTTTTAAAGTTCAACGAAATTCCGAGAACAATGGAAGAGTTCCAAAGCATTTTTAAACTTCAGCGCAATTCTGAGAACAATGGAAGAGTTCCAAGCATTTTTAAACTTTAGCAGAATTCAGAGAACAATGGAAGAATTCCAAAGCATTGTTAAACATCAACAGAATTCCGAGAACAATGGAAGAGTTCCAAAGCATTTTTAAACTTCAGTGGAATTCCGAGAACAATGGAAGAATTCCAAAGCATTTTTTAACTTCAGCAGAATTCTGAGAACAATGGAAGAGTTCCAATGCATTTTTAAACTTCAGCAGTATTCCGAGAAAAACGGAAGAGTTTCAAAGCATTGCTAAACTTCAGCGGAATTCCGAGAACAATGGAAGAGTTCCAAAGCATTTTTAAACTTCAGCGGAATTCCGAAAACAATGGAGGATTCCAAAGCTTTTTTAAACTTCAGCAGAATTCTGAGAACAATGGAAGTGTTCCAATGCATTTTTAAACTTCAGCAGTATTCCGAGAACAATGGAAGAGTTCCAAAGCATTTTTATACTTCAGCGAAATTCCGATAACAATGGAAGAGTTCAAAAGCATTGTTAAACATCAACGGAATTCCAAGAACAATGGAAGAGCTCCAAAGCATTTTTAAACTTCAGCATAATTCCGAGAACAATGGAAGAGTTCCAAAGCACTGTTAAACATCAGCGGAATTACGAGAACAATGGAAAAGTTCCAAAGCATGTTTAAACTTCAGCAGAATTCCGAGAACAATGGAAGAGTTCCAAAGCATTTTTAAACTTCAGCGGAATTCTGAGAACAATGGAAGAGTACCAAAGCATTTTTAAACTTCAGTGGAATTCTGAGAACAATGGAAGAGTTCCAAAGCATATTTAAACATCAGCGGAATTACGAGAACAATGGAAGAGTTCCAAAGCATTGTTAAACATTAGTGGAATTCCAAGAACAATGGAAAAGTTCCAAAGCATTTTTAAACTTCAGCAGAGTTCCGAGAACAATGAAAGAGTTCGAAAGCATTGACAAATATCAGCGGAATTCCGAGAACAAAGGAAGAGTTCCAAAGCATTTTTAAACTTCAGCGGAATTCCGATAACAATGGAAGAGTTCCAAAGCACTGTTAAACATCTGCGGAATTCTAAAAACAATGGAAGAGTTCCCAAGCATTTTTAAACTTCAGCAGAATTCCTAGAACAATGGAACAATTCCAAAGCTTTTTTAAATTTCAGTGAAATTCTGAGAGCAATGGAAGAGTTCCAAAGTATTTTTAAACTTCAGCGGAATTCCGAGAGCAGTGTTAGAGTTCCAAAGCATATTTAAACTTCACCGGAATTCCGAGAATAATGGAAGAGTTCCAAGGCATTTTTAAACTTTAGCGGAATTGCGAGAACAATGGAAGAGTACCAAAGCATTTTTAAACTTCAGCAGAATTCTGAGAACAATGGAAGAGTTTCAAAGCATATTTAAACATCAGCAGAATTACGAGAACAATGGAAGAGTTCCAAAGCATTGTTAAACATTAGTGGAATTCCAAGAACAATGGAAAAGTTCCAAAGCATTTTTAAACTTCAGCAGAGTTCCGAGAACACTGGAAGAGTTCGAAAGCATTGATTAATATCAGCGGAATTCCGAGAACAAAGGAAGAGTTCCAAAGCATTTTTAAACGTCAGCGGAATTCTGAGAACAATGGAAGAGTTCCAAAGCATTGTTAAACTTCAGCATAATTCCGAGAACAATGGAAGAGTTCCAGAGCATTGTTAAACATCAGCGGAATTCCGAGAACAAGGGAAGAGTTCCAAAGCATTGTTACCGATCAGCAAAATTCAGAGAACAATGAAAAAGTTCCAAAGAATTTTTAAACTTCAGCAGAATTCCGAGAACAATGGAAGAGTTCCAATGCATTTTTAAACATCAGCGGAATTCCAAGAACAATGGAAGTGCTCCAAAGCATTTTTAAACTTCAGCATAATTCCGAGAACAATGGAAGAGTTCCAAAGCATTTTTAACCTTCAGCAGAATTCTGAGAACAATGGAAGAATTGCAAAGCATTTTTAAACTAGAGCAGTATTCCAATAACAATGGATGAGTTCCAAAGCATTGTTAAACTTTAGCGGAACTCCGAGAACAATGAAAGAGTTTCAAAGCATTGTTAAACATCAGCGGAATTCCGAGAACAATGGAAGAGTTGCAAAGCATTGTTAAACATCAGCAAAAGCCCGAGAACAATGGAAGAGTTCCAAAGCATTTTTAAACTTCAGCGGAATTCCGATAACAATGGAAGAGTTGCAAAGCATTGTTAATAATCAGCGGAATTCCAGGAACAATGGAAGAGTTCCAAAGCATTTTTAAATTTCAGGAGAATTCCGAGAACAATGGAAGAGTTCCAACGCATTTTTAAACTTCAGCAAAATTCCGAGTACAATAGAAGAATACCAAAGCATTTTGAAACTTCAGCAAAATTCCGAGAACAATGGAAGAGTTCCAAAACATTTTTAAACTTCAGCAGAATTCCTAGAATAATGGAAGAGTTCCAAAGCATTTTTAAAGTTCAACGAAATTCCGAGAACAATGGAAGAGTTCCAAAGCATTTTTAAACTTCAGCGCAATTCTGAGAACAATGGAAGAGTTCCAAGCATTTTTAAACTTTAGCAGAATTCAGAGAACAATGGAAGAATTCCAAAGCATTGTTAAACATCAACAGAATTCCGAGAACAATGGAAGAGTTCCAAAGCATTTTTAAACTTCAGTGGAATTCCGAGAACAATGGAAGAATTCCAAAGCATTTTTTAACTTCAGCAGAATTCTGAGAACAATGGAAGAGTTCCAATGCATTTTTAAACTTCAGCAGTATTCCGAGAAAAACGGAAGAGTTTCAAAGCATTGCTAAACTTCAGCGGAATTCCGAGAACAATGGAAGAGTTCCAAAGCATTTTTAAACTTCAGCGGAATTCCGAAAACAATGGAGGATTCCAAAGCTTTTTTAAACTTCAGCAGAATTCTGAGAACAATGGAAGTGTTCCAATGCATTTTTAAACTTCAGCAGTATTCCGAGAACAATGGAAGAGTTCCAAAGCATTTTTATACTTCAGCGAAATTCCGATAACAATGGAAGAGTTCAAAAGCATTGTTAAACATCAACGGAATTCCAAGAACAATGGAAGAGCTCCAAAGCATTTTTAAACTTCAGCATAATTCCGAGAACAATGGAAGAGTTCCAAAGCACTGTTAAACATCAGCGGAATTACGAGAACAATGGAAAAGTTCCAAAGCATGTTTAAACTTCAGCAGAATTCCGAGAACAATGGAAGAGTTCCAAAGCATTTTTAAAATTCAGCGGAATTCTGAGAACAATGGAAGAGTACCAAAGCATTTTTAAACTTCAGTGGAATTCTGAGAACAATGGAAGAGTTCCAAAGCATATTTAAACATCAGCGGAATTACGAGAACAATGGAAGAGTTCCAAAGCATTGTTAAACATTAGTGGAATTCCAAGAACAATGGAAAAGTTCCAAAGCATTTTTAAACTTCAGCAGAGTTCCGAGAACAATGAAAGAGTTCGAAAGCATTGACAAATATCAGCGGAATTCCGAGAACAAAGGAAGAGTTCCAAAGCATTTTTTAACTTCAGCAGAATTCTGAGCACAATAGAAGAGTTCCAATGCATTTTTAAACTTCAGCAGTATTCCGAAAACAATGGAGGAGTTCCAAAGCATTTTTAAACTTCAGCAGAATTCTGAGAACAATGGAAGAGTTGCAAAGCATTTTTAAACTTCAGCGGAATTCTAACAACAATGGAAGTGTTCCAAAGCATTTTTAAACTTCAGCAGAAATCTGAGAACAATGGAAGAGTTCCAATGCATTTTTAAACTAGAGCAGTATTCCCATAACAATGGATGAGTTCCAAAGCATTGTTAAACTTCAGCGGAATTCCGAGAACAATGAAAGAGTTTCAAAGCATTGTTAAACATCAGTGGAATTCCGAGAACAATGGAAGAGTTGCAAATCATTGTTAAACATCAGCAAAAGTCCGAGAACAATGGAAGAGTTCCAAAGCATTTTTAAACTTCAGCGGAATTCCGATGACAATGGAAGAGTTCCAAAGCATTGTTAGTAATCAGCGTAATTCAAGGAACAATGGAAGAGTTCCAAAGCATTTTTAAACTTCAACGGAATTCCGAGAACAATGGAAGAGTTCCAAAGCATTTTTAAACTTCAGCGCAATTCTGAGAACAATGGAAGAGTTCTAAGCATTTTTAAACTTCAGCAGAATGCAGAGAACAATGGAAGAATTCCAAAGCATTGTTAAACATCAGCAGAATTCCGAGAACAATGGAAGAGTTCCAAAGCATTTTTAAACTTCAGCGGAATTCCGAGAACAATGGAAGAATTCCAAAGCATTTTTAAACTTCAGTAGAATTGTGAGAACAATGGAAGAGTTTCAAAACATTTTTAAACTTCATCAGAATTCCGAGAACAATGGAAGAGTTCCAAAGCATTTTTAAACTTCAGCGGAATTCCAAGAACAATGGAAGAGTTTCAAAGCATTGTTAAACATCAGCAGAATTCCGAGAACAACGGAAGAGTTCCAAAGCTTGTTAAACATAAGCGGAATTCCGAGAACAATAAAAGAGTTCCAAAGCATTTTTAAACTTCAGCGAAATTCTAAGAATAATGGAAGAGTTCCAAAGCATTGTTAAACTTCAGCGGAATTCCGAGAAAAATAGAAGAGTTCCAAAGCATTTTTAAACTTCAGGGAATTCTGAGAACAATGGAAGAATTCCAAGCATTTTTAAACTTCAGCAGAATTCCGAGAACAATGAAAGAGTTCCAAAGCATTGTTAAATATCAGCAGAATTCCCAGAACAATGGAAGAGTTCCAAAGCATTTTTAAATTTCAGCGGAATTCAGAGAACAATGGAACAATTCCAAAGCATTTTTTAACTTCAGCAGAATTCTGAGAACAATGGAAGAGTTCCAATGCATTTTTAAACTTTAGCAGTATTTTGAAAACAGTGGAAGAGTTTCAAAGCATTGTTAAACTTCAGCGGAATTCCGAGAACAATGGAAGAGTTCCAAAGCATTTTTAAACTTCAGCGGAATTCCGAGAACAATGGAAGAGTTCCAATGCATTTTTAAATTTCAGCAGAATTCCGAGAACAATGAAAGAGTTCCAAAGCATTGTTAAACTTCAGCATAATTCCGAGAACAATGGAAGAGTTCCAGAGCATTGTTAAACATCAGCGGAATTCCGAGAACAAGGGAAGAGTTCCAAAGCATTGTTACCGATCAGCAAAATTCAGAGAACAATGAAAAAGTTCCAAAGAATTTTTAAACTTCAGCAGAATTCCGAGAACAATGGAAGAGTTCCAATGCATTTTTAAACATCAGCGGAATTCCAAGAACAATGGAAGTGCTCCAAAGCATTTTTAAACTTCAGCATAATTCCGAGAACAATGGAAGAGTTCCAAAGCATTTTTAACCTTCAGCAGAATTCTGAGAACAATGGAAGAATTGCAAAGCATTTTTAAACTAGAGCAGTATTCCAATAACAATGGATGAGTTCCAAAGCATTGTTAAACTTTAGCGGAACTCCGAGAACAATGAAAGAGTTTCAAAGCATTGTTAAACATCAGCGGAATTCCGAGAACAATGGAAGAGTTGCAAAGCATTGTTAAACATCAGCAAAAGCCCGAGAACAATGGAAGAGTTCCAAAGCATTTTTAAACTTCAGCGGAATTCCGATAACAATGGAAGAGTTGCAAAGCATTGTTAATAATCAGCGGAATTCCAGGAACAATGGAAGAGTTCCAAAGCATTTTTAAATTTCAGGAGAATTCCGAGAACAATGGAAGAGTTCCAACGCATTTTTAAACTTCAGCAAAATTCCGAGTACAATGGAAGAATACCAAAGCATTTTGAAACTTCAGCGAAATTCCGAGAACAATGGAAGAGTTCCAAAACATTTTTAAACTTCAGCAGAATTCCTAGAATAATGGAAGAGTTCCAAAGCATTTTTAAAGTTCAACGAAATTCCGAGAACAATGGAAGAGTTCCAAAGCATTTTTAAACTTCAGCGCAATTCTGAGAACAATGGAAGAGTTCCAAGCATTTTTAAACTTTAGCAGAATTCAGAGAACAATGGAAGAATTCCAAAGCATTGTTAAACATCAACAGAATTCCGAGAACAATGGAAGAGTTCCAAAGCATTTTTAAACTTCAGTGGAATTCCGAGAACAATGGAAGAATTCCAAAGCATTTTTTAACTTCAGCAGAATTCTGAGAACAATGGAAGAGTTCCAATGCATTTTTAAACTTCAGCAGTATTCCGAGAAAAACGGAAGAGTTTCAAAGCATTGCTAAACTTCAGCGGAATTCCGAGAACAATGGAAGAGTTCCAAAGCATTTTTAAACTTCAGCGGAATTCCGAAAACAATGGAGGATTCCAAAGCTTTTTTAAACTTCAGCAGAATTCTGAGAACAATGGAAGTGTTCCAATGCATTTTTAAACTTCAGCAGTATTCCGAGAACAATGGAAGAGTTCCAAAGCATTTTTATACTTCAGCGAAATTCCGATAACAATGGAAGAGTTCAAAAGCATTGTTAAACATCAACGGAATTCCAAGAACAATGGAAGAGCTCCAAAGCATTTTTAAACTTCAGCATAATTCCGAGAACAATGGAAGAGTTCCAAAGCACTGTTAAACATCAGCGGAATTACGAGAACAATGGAAAAGTTCCAAAGCATGTTTAAACTTCAGCAGAATTCCGAGAACAATGGAAGAGTTCCAAAGCATTTTTAAACTTCAGCGGAATTCTGAGAACAATGGAAGAGTACCAAAGCATTTTTAAACTTCAGTGGAATTCTGAGAACAATGGAAGAGTTCCAAAGCATATTTAAACATCAGCGGAATTACGAGAACAATGGAAGAGTTCCAAAGCATTGTTAAACATTAGTGGAATTCCAAGAACAATGGAAAAGTTCCAAAGCATTTTTAAACTTCAGCAGAGTTCCGAGAACAATGAAAGAGTTCGAAAGCATTGACAAATATCAGCGGAATTCCGAGAACAAAGGAAGAGTTCCAAAGCTTTTTTAAACTTCAGCGGAATTCCGATAACAATGGAAGAGTTCCAAAGCACTGTTAAACATCTGCGGAATTCTAAAAACAATGGAAGAGTTCCCAAGCATTTTTAAACTTCAGCAGAATTCCTAGAACAATGGAACAATTCCAAAGCTTTTTTAAATTTCAGTGAAATTCTGAGAGCAATGGAAGAGTTCCAAAGTATTTTTAAACTTCAGCGGAATTCCGAGAGCAGTGTTAGAGTTCCAAAGCATATTTAAACTTCACCGGAATTCCGAGAATAATGGAAGAGTTCCAAGGCATTTTTAAACTTTAGCGGAATTGCGAGAACAATGGAAGAGTACCAAAGCATTTTTAAACTTCAGCGGAATTCTGAGAACAATGGAAGAGTTTCAAAGCATATTTAAACATCAGCAGAATTACGAGAACAATGGAAGAGTTCCAAAGCATTGTTAAACATTAGTGGAATTCCAAGAACAATGGAAAAGTTCCAAAGCATTTTTAAACTTCAGCAGAGTTCCGAGAACACTGGAAGAGTTCGAAAGCATTGATTAATATCAGCGGAATTCCGAGAACAAAGGAAGAGTTCCAAAGCATTTTTAAACGTCAGCGGAATTCTGAGAACAATGGAAGAGTTCCAAAGCAGTGTTAAACATCAGCGGAATTACGAGAACAATGGAAAAGTTCCAAAGCATGTTTAAACTTCAGCAGAGTTCCGAGAACAATGGAAGAGTTCGAAAGCATTGATAAATATCAGCGGAAGTCCGAGAACAAAGGAAGAGTTCTAAAGAATTTTTAAACTTCAGCGGAATTCCGAGAACAATGGAAGAGTTCCAAACCAGTGTTAAACATCAGCGGAATTACGAGAACAATGGAAAAGTTCCAAAGCAGTGTTAAACATCAGCGGAATTACGAGAACAATGGAAAAGTTCCAAAGCATGTTTAAACTTCAGCAGAATTCCGAGAACAATGGAAGAGTTCCAAAGCATTTTTAAACTTCAGCGGAATTCTGAGAACAATGGAAGAGTTCCAAAGCATTTTTAAACTTCAGCGGAATTCTGAGAACAATAGAAGAGTTCCAAAGCATTGTTAAATATCAGCGGAATTCCGAGAACAATGGAAGAGTTCCAAAGCATTGTAAAACATTACTGGAATTCCAAGAACAATGGAAAAGTTCCAAAGCATTTTTAAACTTCACCAGAATATCGAGAACAATGGAACAGTTCCAAAGTATTTTTAAACTTCATCAGAATTCCGAGAACAATGGAAGAGTTCCAAAGCATTGATAAACATCAGCGAAATTCCGAAAACAATGGAAGAGTTCCAAAGCATTGTTAAACATTAGCGGAATTCCGAGACTAAGAGTGGCCACCACTGGGCATACACCTGCAAAGTGTAGACAGCTGCTCGTTCCACCCCCCCCCCCTTAATTGGTTCTCCTCCCTTCCACCGGTGTTGAGGCGGGTGGGAACAGCAGGGGGTGAGGGTGCTGTGCTAAAATAGGTGGAGTTATGCAGATCTAAAACACGTGGATTGCAGCAGCAGCAAGCCAAAAAGTGCAGTCATGTAAGGGATCTAGAGGTTGACAACATGTCTTCTTAACGGGAGTCCAGGTGCCCATCTCCACCAATGGACTTTTCAGGATCCGAGGGTGGTACCGTAGGCCGAAACCAATTCTGGTTATCGCTTCTCGGCCTGCTCAGAGACTATTCCATCGTGGACGGTCCGGAGGACGAGAATGAGGACTAAACTCCTCCTCTCCCTCTCCCCTTATGTGTCTTGTCTTTCAATAAAGCTTCGGGCCTGTGATTTTCCCCTCCCCATCCCCTTTTTCCCAATCCCCATCCCTTATCACGGTTCGTCGTACTGTATTGATTGACACGCTTTTTCTTTCAGATTGAGTGTTTTGTGTAGCATAGGGGTGTGATGTGTCTAGTTAGTGCGTCGTATCCTCATGCTACGTAAATATGATGTAGAATTCTGTGTGTACTGGGCTGCGGCACTGTACACTGTCTGTTAACTTATTTTCTGTGCTAATAAAAGATATATTCAATCAAAATCTGTTCTTATCAGTTTAATATCTGATACGTCCCCTATCTGGGGACCATATATTAAATGGATTTTTAGAACAGGGAGATGGTAAAACAGCTTGCTCTGTTCACTCCACGCATTGACCTGGTATTGCAGCATTTCCAGGACCGGTGCACTCCTTCTTTAATGCAGTTTCTAAAATCAGACAGAATTGAATTCAATACATTTTGTTGCTTTTGCTTGTTTGTTGCATTTTTGGAAGGACATTTTTGCCTTGCTTTTCTTCCCCTCATTGGATTTTTCATGTTACAAGTTGCAGAAGCCAGATGACAAACTTGTTTTGGTTCAACTTCAGAAACTCTGCATTGCATTTTAATCTACTGTAATGCAATGCTATGTATCCAGCTATACCCCCCTTTCCTTTCTTTTGGATAAAAAGCCATATTAGGCAAGCATTTTGGAGCTTTCACCTAACTAACTACAGGTGGTGAGATAAGCTGCACAATATAATTGTTCTTTCAGTATATTGTTGCACACACACCATCTATTTAGCAAATGCCCTTGTTATCAACAGCAGCCGTTTAAACTCACCTGAGCTAACAGGTATGTGTGCTGGTTACTCTGCTGCACTTAAAATTTCTTTTTTGGCTTGCTCCAATGCCTTTTCTGAAACGTTGTCTCCCTCTGGTGGAACACTGACTTCTTTCATTTAACCCCTGCAGACTATAAAAAATAACCCAACCCAAAAAGTTTGGTTGATTAGTCTGTGGCATTCTTTTAAACTGTTGCTTATGGCGGTCTCTGCGAACTTCTCAGTGCCGTTCAGCCAGCCAGGTATCCTGCCTGCAGTAGATGGAATGTGGCAATGGAACGCTGGCTGTGCGTGTCATAACAGGCTCTGAGCCTTTATATACCTGCGCATGGCAGCAGCCACCTTCAGTCTGCTGCTGGACAGCCAGCAGCAGCAGGAAAGGTAAGTAATCAGCAACACTCCCGCTAAGTGTAGACAGCTGCTCGTTCCACCCCCCCCTTAATTGGTTCTCCTCCCTTCCACCGGTGTTGACGCGGGTGGGAACAGCAGGGGGTGAGGGTGCTGTGCTAAAATAGGTGGAGTTGTGCAGATCTAAAACGTGGATTGCAGCAGCAGCAAGCCAAAAAGTGCAGTCATGTAAGGGATCTAGAGGTTGACAACATGTCTTCTTAACGGGAGTCCAGGTGCCCATCTCCACCAATGGACTTTTCAGGATCCGAGGGTGGTACCGTAGGCCGAAACCAATTCTGGTTATCACTTCTCGGCCTGCTCAGAGACTATTCCATTGTGGACGGTCCGGAGGACGAGGATGAGGACTAAACTCCTCCTCCCCCTCTCCCCTGATGTGTCTTGTCTTTCAATAACGCTTCGGGCCTTTGATTTTCCCCTCCCCATCACCTTTTTCCCAATCCCCATCCCTTATCACGGTTCGTCGTACTGTATTGATTGACACGCTTTTTCTTTCAGATTGAGTGTTTTGTGTAGCATAGGGGTGTGATGTGTCTAGTTAGTGCGTCATATCCTCATGCTATGTAAATATGATGTAGAATTCTGTGTGTACTGGGCTGCGGCACTGTACACTGTCTGTTAACTTATTTTCTGTGCTAATAAAAGATATATTCAATCAAAATCTGTTCTTATCAGTTTAATATCTGATACGTCCCCTATCTGGGGACCATATATTAAATGGATTTTTAGAACAGGGAGATGGTAAAAGAGCTTGCTCTGTCCACTCCACGCATTGACCTGGTATTGCAGCATTTCCAGGACCGGTGCACTCCTTCTTTAATGCAGTTTCTGAAATCAGAAAGAATTGAATTCAATACATTTTGTTGCTTTTGCTTGTTTGTTGCATTTTTGGAAGGACATTTTAGCCTTGCTTTTCTTCCCCTCATTGGATTTTTCATGTTACAAGTTGCAGAAGCCAGATGACAAACTTGTTTTGGTTCAACTTCAGAAACTCTGCATTGCATTTTAATCTACTGTAATGCAATGCTATGTATCCAGCTATACCCCCCTTTTCTTCCTTTTGGATAAACAGCCATATTAGGCAAGCATTTTGGAGCTTTCACCTAACTAACTACAGGTGGTGAGATAAGCTGCACAATATAATTGTTCTTTCAGTATATTGTTGCACACACACCATCTATTTAGCAAATGCCCTTGTTATCAACAGCAGCCGTTTAAACTCACCTGAGCTAACAGGTATGTGCGCTGGTTATACTCTGCTGCACTTAAAATTTCTTTTTTGGCTTGCTCCAATGCCTTTTCTGAAACATTGTCTCCCTCTGGTGGAACACTGACTTCTTTCATTTAACGCCTGCAGACTATAAAAAATAACCCAACCCAAAAAGTTTGGTTGATTAGTCTGTGTCATTCTTTTAAACTGTTGCTTATGGCGGTCTCTGTGAGCTTCTCAGTGCCGTTCAGCCAGCCAGGTATCCTGCCTGCAGTAGATGGAATGTGGCAATGGAACGCTGGCTGCGCGTGTCATAATAGGCTCTGAGCCTTTATATACCTGCGCACGGCAGCAGCCACCTTCAGTCTGCTGCTGGACAGCCAGCAGCAGCAAGAAAGGTAAGTAATCAGCAGCACTCCTGCTAAGTGTAGACAGATGCTCGTTGCACCCCCCCCCCCCTTAATTGGTTCTCCTCCCTTCCACCGGTGTTGAGGTGGGTGGGAACAGCAGGGGGTGAGGGTGCTGTGCTAATATAGGTGGAGTTATGCATATCTAAAACGCGTGGATTGCGGCAGCAGCAAGCCGAAAAGTGCAGGCATGTAAGGGATCTAGAGGTTGACAACATGTCTTCTTAACGGGAGTCCAGGTGCCCATCTCCACCAATGGACTTTTCAGGATCCGAGGGTGGTACCGTAGGCCGAAACCAATTCTGGTTATCGCTTCTCGGCCTGCTCAGAGACTATTCCATCGTGGACGGTCCGGAGGACGAGGATGAGGACTAAACTCCTCCTCCCCCTCTCCCCTTATGTGTCTTGTCTTTCAATAAAGCTTCGGGCCTGTGATTTTCCCCTCCCCATCCCCTTTTTCCCAATCCCCATCCCTTATCACGGTTCGTGGTACTGTGTTGATTGACATGCTTTTTCTTTCAGGTTGAGTGTTTTGTGTAGCATAGGGGTGTGATGTGTCTAGTTAGTGCGTCGTATCCTCATGCTATGTAAATATGATGTAGAATTCTGTGTGTACTGGGCTGCGGCACTGTACACTGTCTGTTAACTTATTTTCTGTGCTAATAAAAGATATATTCAATCAAAATCTGTTCTTATCAGTTTAATATCTGATACGTCCCCTATCTGGGGACCATATATTAAATGGATTTTTAGAACAGGGAGATGGTAAAAGAGCTTGCTCTGTCCACTCCACACATTGACCTGGTATTGCAGCATTTCCAGGACCAGTGCACTCATTCTTTAATGCAGTTTCTAAAATCAGAAAGAATTGAATTCAATACATTTTGTTGCTTTTGCTTGTTTGTTGCATTTTTGGAAGGACATTTTAGCCTTGCTTTTCTTCCCCTCATTGGATTTTTCATGTTACAAGTTGCAGAAGCCAGATGACAAACTTGTTTTGGTTCAACTTCAGAAACTCTGCATTGCATTTTAATCTACTGTAATGCAATGCTATGTATCCAGCTATACCCCCCTTTCCTTCCTTTTGGATAAACAGACATATTAGGCAAGCATTTTGGAGCTTTCACCTAACTAACTACAGGTGGTGAGATAAGCTGCACAATATAATTGTTCTTTCAGTATATTGTTGCACACACACCATCTATTTAGCAAATGCCCTTGTTATCAACAGCAGCCGTTTAAACTCACCTGAGCTAACAGGTATGTGCGCTGGTTATACTCTGCTGCACTTAAAATTTCTTTTTTGACTTGCTCCAATGCCTTTTCTGAAACGTTGTCTCCCTCTGGTGGAACACTGACTTCTTTCATTTAACGCCTGCAGACTATAAAAAATAACCCAACCCAAAAAGTTTGGTTGATAAGTCTGTGGCATTCTTTTAAACTGTTGCTTATGGCGGTCTCTGTGAGCTTCTCAGTGCCGTTCAGCCAGCCAGGTATCCTGCCTGCAGTAGATGGAATGTGGCAATGGAACGCTGGCTGCGCGTGTCATAATAGGCTCTGAGCCTTTATATACCTGCGCACGGCAGCAGCCACCTTCAGTCTGCTGCTGGACAGCCAGCAGCAGCAGGAAAGGTAAGTAATCAGCAACACTCCTGCTAAGTGTAGACAGCTGCTCGTTCCACCCCCCCCCCCTTAATTGGTTCTCCTCCCTTCCACCGGTGTTGAGGCGGGTGGGAACAGCAGGGGTTGAGGGTGCTGTGCTAAAATAGGTGGAGTTATGCAGATCTAAAATGCGTGGATTGCAGCAGCAGCAAGCCGAAAAGTGCAGTCATGTAAGGGATCTAGAGGTTGACAACATGTCTTCTTAACAGGAGTCCAGGTGCCCATCTCCACAAATGGACTTTTCAGGATCCGAGGGTGGTGCCATAGGCCGAAACCAATTCTGGTTATCGCTTCTCGGCCTGCTCAGAGACTAATCCATCGTGGACGGTCCGGAGGACGAGAATGAGGACTAAACTCCTCCTCCCCCTCTCCCCTTATGTGTCTTGTCTTTCAATAAAGCTTCGGGCCTGTGATTTTCCCCTCCCTATCCTCTTTTTCCCAATCCCCATCCCTTATCACGGTTCGTCCTACTGTATTGATTGACACGCTTTTTCTTTCAGATTGAGTGTTTTGTGTAGCATAGGGGTGTGATGTGTCTAGTTAGTGCGTCGTATCCTCATGCTATGTAAATATGATGTAGAATTCTGTGTGTACTGGGCTGCGGCACTGTACACTGTCTGTTAACTTATTTTCTGTGCTAATAAAAGATATATTCAATCAAAATCTGTTCTTATCAGTTTAATATCTGATACGTCCCCTATCTGGGGACCATATATTAAATGGATTTTTAGAACAGGGAGATGGTAAAAGAGCTTGCTCTGTCCACTCCACGCATTGACCTGGTATTGCAGCATTTCCAGGACCGGTGCACTCCTTCTTTAATGCAGTTTCTAAAATCAGAAAGAATT
This sequence comes from Phyllobates terribilis, assembly GCF_046119375.1. NCBI lineage: Eukaryota > Metazoa > Chordata > Amphibia > Anura > Dendrobatidae > Phyllobates > Phyllobates terribilis. Next base: position 277,612 of record NW_027363621.1, read on the forward strand.
GAATTCAATACATTTTGTTGCTTTTGCTTGTTTGTTGCATTTTTGGAAGGACATTTTAGCCTTGCTTTTCTTCCCCTCATTGGATTTTTCATGTTACAAGTTGCAGAAGCCAGATGACAAACTTGTTTTGGTTCAACTTCAGAAACTCTGCATTGCATTTTAATCTACTGTAATGCAATGCTATGTATCCAGCTATACCCCCCTTTCCTTCCTTTTGGATAAACAGCCATATTAGGCAAGCATTTTGGAGCTTTCACCTAACTAACTACAGGTGGTGAGATAAGCTGCACATTATAATTGTTCTTTCAGTATATTGTTGCACACACACCATCTATTTAGCAAATGCCCTTCTTATCAACAGCAGCCGTTTAAACTCACCTGAGCTAACAGGTATGTGCGCTGGTTATACTCTGCTGCACTTAAAATTTCTTTTTTGGCTTGCTCCAATGCCTTTTCTGAAACGTTGTCTCCCTCTGGTGGAACACTGACTTCTTTCATTTAACGCCTGCAGACTATAAAAAATAGCCCAACCCAAAAAGTTTGGTTGATTAGTCTGTGGCATTCTTTTAAACTGTTGCTTATGGCGGTCTCTGTGAGCTTCTCAGTGCCGTTCAGCCAGCCAGGTTTCCTGCCTGCAGTAGATGGAATGTGGCAATGGAACACTGGCTGCGCGTGTCATAATAGGCTCTGAGCCTTTATATACCTGCGCACGGCAGCAGCCACCTTCAGTCTGCTGCTGGACAGCCAGCAGCAGCAGGAAAGGTAAGTAATCAGCAACACTCCTGCTAAGGGTAGACAGCTGCTCGTCCCCCCCTTAATTGGTTCTCCTCCCTTCCACCGGTGTTGAGGCGGGTGGGAACAGCAGGGGGTGAGGGTGCTGTGCTAAAATAGGTGGAGTTATGCAGATCTAAAACGCGTGGATTGCAGCACCAGCAAGCCGAAAAGTGCAGGCATGTAAGGGATCTAGAGGTTGACAACATGTCTTCTTAATGGGAGTCCAGGTGCCCATCTCCACCAATGGACTTTTCAGGATCCGAGGGTGGTACCGTAGGCCGAAACCAATTCTGGTTATCGCTTCTCGGCCTGCTCAGAGACTATTCCATCGTGGACGGTCCGGAGGACGAGGATGAGGACTAAACTCCTCCTCCCCCTCTCCCCTTATGTGTCTTGTCTTTCAATAAAGCTTCGGGCCTGTGATTTTCCCCTCCCCATCCCCTTTTTCCCAATCCCCATCCCTTATCACGGTTCGTCGTACTGTATTGATTGACACGCTTTTTCTTTCAGATTGAGTGTTTTGTGTAGCATAGGGGTGTGATGTGTCTAGTTAGTGCGTCGTATCCTCATGCTATGTAAATATGTTGTAGAATTCTGTGTGTACTGGGCTGCGGCACTGTACACTGTCTGTTAACTTATTTTCTGTGCTAATAAAAGATATATTCAATCAAAATCTGTTCTTATCAGTTTAATATCTGATACGTCCCTTATCTGGGGACCATATATTAAATGGATTTTTAGAACAGGGAGATGGTAAAAGAGCTTGCTCTGTCCACTCCACGCATTGACCTGGTATTGCAGCATTTCCAGGACCGGTGCACTCCTTCTTTAATGCAGTTTCTAAAATCAGAAAGAATTGAATTCAATACATTTTGTTGCTTTTGCTTGTTTGTTGCATTTTTGGAAGGACATTTTAGCCTTCCTTTTCTTCCCCTCATTGGATCTTTCATGTTACAAGTTGCAGAAGCCAGATGACAAACTTGTTTTGGTTCAACTTCAGAAACTCAGCAGTGCATTTTAATCTACTGTAATGCAATGCTATGTATCCAGCTATATCCCCCTTTCCTTCCTTTTGGATAAACAGCCATATTAGGCAAGCATTTTGGAGCTTTCACCTAACTAACTACAGGTGGTGAGATAAGCTGCACAATATAATTGTTCTTTCAGTATATTGTTGCACACACACCATCTATTTAGCAAATGCCCTTGTTATCAACAGCAGCCGTTTAAACTCACCTGAGCTAACAGGTATGTGCGCTGGTTATACTCTACTGCACTTAAAATTTCTTTTTTTGCTTACTCCAATGCCTTTTCTGAAACGTTGTCTCCCTCAGGTGGAACACTGACTTCTTTCATTTAACGCCTGCAGACTATAAAAAATAACCCAACCCAAAAAGTTTGGTTGATTAGTCTGTGACATTCTTTTAAACTGTTGCTTATGGTGGTCTCTGTGAGCTTCTCAGTGCCGTTCAACCAGCCAGGTATCCTGCCTGCAGTAGATGGAATGTGGCAATGGAACACTGGCTGCGCGTGTCATAATAGGCTCTGAGCCTTTATATACCTGCGCACGGCAGCAGCCACCTTCAGTCTGCTGCTGGACAGCCAGCAGCAGCAGGAAAGGTAAGTAATCAGCAACACTCCTGCTAAGTGTAGACAGCTGCTCGTTCCACCCCCCCCCTTAATTGGTTCTCCTCCCTTCCACTGGTGTTGAGGCGGGTGGGAACAGCAGGGGGTGAGGGTGCTGTGCTAAAATAGGTGGAGTTATGCAGATCTAAAACGCGTGGATTGCAGCAGCAGCAAGCCGAAAAGTGCAGGCATGTAAGGGATCTAGAGGTTGACAGCATGTCTTCTTAACGGGAGTCCAGGTGCCCATCTCCACCAATGGACTTTTCAGGATCCGAGGGTGGTACCGTAGGCCGAAACCAATTCTGGTTATCGCTTCTTGGCCTGCTCAGAGACTATTCCATCGTGGACGGTCCGGAGGACGAGGATGAGGACTAAACTCCTCCTCCCCCTCTCCCCTTGTGTGTCTTGTCTTTCAATAAAGCTTCGGGCCTGTGATTTTCCCCTCCCCATCCCCTTTTTACCAATCCCCATCCCTTATCATGGTTCGTCGTACTGTATTGATTGACACGCTTTTTCTTTCAGATTGAGTGTTTTGTGTAGCATAGGGGTGTGATGTGTCTAGTTAGTGCGTCGTATCCTCATGCTATGTAAATATGATGTAGAATTCTGTGTGTACTGGTCTGCGGCACTGTACACTGTCTGTTAACTTATTTTCTGTGCTAATAAAAGATATATTCAATCAAAATCTGTTCTTATCAGTTTAATATCTGATACGTCCCCTATCTGGGGACCATATATTAAATGGATTTTTAGAACAGGGAGATGGTAAAAGAGCTTGCTCTGTCCACTCCACGCATTGACCTGGTATTGCAGCATTTCCAGGACCGGTGCACTCCTTCTTTAATGCAGTTTCTAATATCAGAAAGAATTGAATTCAATACATTTTGTTGCTTTTGCTTGTTTGTTGCATTTTTGGAAGGACATTTTAGCCTTGCTTTTCTTCCCCTCAATGGATTTTTCATGTTACAAGTTGCAGAAGCCAGATGACAAACTTGTTTTGGTTCAACTTCAGAAACTCTGCATTGCATTTTAATCTACTGTAATGCAATGCTATGTATCCAGCTATACCCCCCTTTCCTTCCTTTTGGATAAACAGCCATATTAGGCAAGCATTTTGGAGCTTTCACCTAACTAACTACAGGTGGTGAGATAAGCTGCACAATATAATTGTTCTTTCAGTATATTGTTGCACACACACCATCTATTTAGCAAATGCCCTTGTTATCAACAGCAGCCGTTTAAACTCACCTGAGCTAACAGGTATGTGCGCTGGTTATACTCTGTTGCACTTAAAATTTCTTTTTTGGCTTGCTCCAATGCCTTTTCTGAAACGTTGTCTCCCTCTGGTGGAACACTGACTTCTTTCGTTTAATGCCTGCAGACTATAAAAAATAACCCAACCCAAAAAGTTTGGTTGATTAGTCTGTGGCATTCTTTTAAACTGTTGCTTATGGCGGTCTCTGTGAGCTTCTCAGTGCCATTCAGCCATCCAGGTATCCTGCCTGCAGTAGATGGAATGTGGCAATGGAACGCTGGCTGCGCGTGTCATAATAGGCTCTGAGCCTTTATATACCTGCGCACGGCAGCAGCCACCTTCAGTCTGCTGCTGGACAGCCAGCAGCAGCAGGAAAGGTAAGTAATCAGCAACACTCCTGCTAAGTGTAGACAGCTGCTCGTTCCACCCCCCCCCCCCCTTAATTGGTTCTCCTCCCTTCCACCGGTGTTGAGGCGGGTGGGAACAGCAGGGGGTGAGGGTGCTGTGCTAAAATAGGTGGAGTTATGCAGATCTAAAACGCGTGGATTGCAGCAGCAGCAAGCCGAAAAGTGCAGGCATGTAAGGGATCTAGAGGTTGACAACATGTCTTCTTAACGGGAGTCCAGGTGCCCATCTCCACCAATGGACTTTTCAGGATCCGAGGGTGGGACCGTAGGCCGAAACAAATTCTGGTTATCGCTTCTCGGCCTGCTCAGAGACTATTCCATCGTGGACGGTCCGGAGGACGAGGATGAGGACTAAACTCCTCCTCCCCCTCTCCCCTTGTGTGTCTTGTCTTTTAATAAAGCTTCGGGCCTGTGATTTTCCCCTCCCCATCCCCTTTTTCCCAATCCCCATCCCTTATCTTGGTTATTCGTACTGTATTGATTGACACGCTTTTTCTTTCAGATTGAGTGTCTTGTGTAGCATAGGGGTGTGATGTGTCTAGTTAGTGCGTCGTATCCTCATGCTATGTAAATATGATGTAGAATTCTGTGTGTACTGGGCTGCGGCACTGTACACTGTCTGTTAACTTGTTTTCTGTGCTAATAAAAGATATATTCAATCAAAATCTGTTCTTATCAGTTTAATATCTGATACGTCCCCTATCTGGGGACCATATATTAAATGGATTTTTAGAACAGGGAGATGGTAAAAGAGCTTGCTCTGTCCACTCCACGCATTGACCTGGTATTGCAGCATTTCCAGGACCGGTGCACACCTTCTTTAATGCAGTTTCTAAAATCAGAAAGAATTGAATTCAATACATTTTGTTGCTTTTGCTTGTTTGTTGCATTTTTGGAAGGACAATTTAGCCTTGCTTTTCTTCCCCTCTTTGGATTTTTCATGTTACAAGTTGCAGAAGCCAGATGACAAACTTGTTTTGGTTCAACTTCAGAAACTCTGCATTGCATTTTAATCTACTGTAATGCAATGCTATGTATCCAACTATACCCCCCTTTCCTTCCTTTTGGATAAACAGCCATATTAGGCAAGCATTTTGGAGCTTTTGTGGAACCCCAGGGGTCTGGTTACCACAGTAATAGCAATATTACGTCTGTGAGCAGGTGGGAGGTCTCCTGGTCAGGAAACCCTAAGCATGCCACACCTCCTGCCCAGTCCTGGGAGGGGAAGAACTTCCCCTATATAAACTGGGGCTGAGGCAGGGTTAGGAGAAGGAGAAGAAGAGGAGTCCCAGACAGAGACACAGTCTGGTCTGGAGTGGAGCAGTTGCAGGAAAAGCAAGAACAGGAGCTCTGTGGGAGCAGTGACAAAAGAGGTCAGGGACTGAAAGCTGTAGAGCTGGTCCTGACTGAATAGATCTCACCGGACACGGAGTCCGAGGCTGTGGGGACTGTTCCATACCCAGCAGCAGAAACCGCCCGGCAGGGGATTTCAGGTCCTCTGGCCAAGAAACCCGAAGGCACGGTCACACGCAAGGGACCAGCACCGCCTCCCTGGAGCGGAGGCTACCAGAAGGCCCCGAGTCACCGGCCATACGGGTGAGCACCACACGGCACACTCAGGGACGTGGGCTACTTTTACCCGCTTCTAGCAAGGTAGCCAGGAAGAGTACAATTAGTTGGGGAGGCCTACAACTCCGCCTGGCTGGGGGAGATCCTATCTGCTCACGGACTGACCAGACCCCGACCGCTAGCCAGTACTCCCGGGAGGGTCTACCTTTGCCACCAGTAAAGACCCTGAACTACACCGCACCGTCTCTGAGTGGTTCCTGGTGCCTGCGTGCAATTCTACTTCCCCATCATCCACGTCCGCTGCCCTGAGGCCATACCCCTCCCGTTGGGGGTTATACTACCCACGCTGCACAACTGTACCACCGGCCTCAGCGGTCTGCCCTGCAGCGGCGGTTTCGTAACCGCATTCAACGGGTGGCGTAGTCGAACACTATAACATCATACACTAAAATTCCGCCACTTAGTTTGACACCCTGGGCACGGACCGGGTCACCGCCACGAGGACTATTAACCCTATCGGATCCGGCTCCGGGTATTCCCCGCGTGTGCAACGCTACACAACATGGCCCAGGGGGCGCGTCAACTTTTGGCGTAGTCGGCAGGATTCCGTGCCCGCAACCACCGGGTACTGCGTGCCTGAAAAAGACTGTTAAACTAACCTGTGGTGAAGATTCCCGCCATCCGACGCCATCTTCTGCCTTCTTCCCGCCATCCGTGGAGTTTTCCCGCCATCCGACGCCATCTTCTGCCTTCTTCCCGCCATCCGTGGAGTTTTCCTGCCATTGGACGCCATCTTGAGGACGCCGCGCGGGAAGAAGAGGGGCGTGAACTCCGAAAGTGCGCGAGAACTGAAGCTCCGCCTCACGTCCGGACGTTGCGTAAGGTCCTGGAAGGAGCCCAGCAGACGCCGACGTCACAGGAGCGCGACGGAAGGTCCTCAACCCTGACGATCCACTGCGGAGCCGCGGCCTACGGAAGAGGATCATCGCCAGGTAGGCCACGGTCCACTAGGGGGGAGGAGGATGTCGGATACGGAGGAGAGCTTCACTGCCACAGCCACCGCCAGCGCCACCGCTGCTGCGGTCATGCCTTTCACCATGCCCTATATCCCAGGGGCAGCCTGGCTACCCCAGTACTCAGGGGAGTCACATACCCTAAATGACTTCAGAGAAAGGCTGGATAGCCTCTTCCAGGTGTACCCCCTCACAGAAGAGCAAAAAGTGAGCATCCTGGTGGCTCAATTAACAGGGGCAGCCCAAAGGGAGGTAAAGTCCTGGCCACTTGGGAGGAGGAGGACTGTCGCAGAGATACTAGCCCGGCTGAAGGACACCTTTGATACCCGTACCTCAGCCGAGATCAAGCTTAGATTCTACGGGTGCAAGCAGCGAGCACATGAGAATATAAGGGACTATGCACTAAACCTACAAGAGGCCCTGAGAGCCATTAAGCAGGCCGACCCTGACGGCGTGGGAAACGAAGACAAGCTGTTGACTGAACAATTTATAGAGGGTCTACATTGCAATGCCCACCGAACCCAGTTGCGAGCAATGGCCTTACAGGACCCTCATCTGGACTTTGCACAGTTCAAGGACAGAGCCATCCGGGTGCTCCGAGAACCGGCACCAGGTGGCGCTGTGACCCACAAACGCCCTGCTACCACTTACCACCAGGAGACGGCGGCCTTGTCGGCAGGGCCTGTGGGAGCTGATGCGCAGGCTTTAAACAATGACCCGGCTACAGACCTGCACCATCAGGTCCAAGAGCTAACTAAAAGCGTTGCCGCGCTAACCCGAACTGTGCAGTCTTTACAGGTTTCTACTCCAGGGAAGATCCAGCTGGCATCCGGACCGGAGGATATCCCGTGGCGCCGACCAAGGAGGACCCCACCGGCCAGAGGAAGACCCAGCGACCGATACAACGAGGACGGACAACCCATTTGCCGCCGCTGCAATCAACCCGGACATATGGCAAGGTACTGTCCTTTAAACTGGCACAACCTGGGGTAGAGGGCCAACCCCTAGGAATAAGATCACCAGGCCCATCGAACTGGCGTGACAAATACGTGGGAGGACGTCCAGTCTTGCCTGTGGTACTGGATGGCATTCCTATGAGTGCCCTACTTGACACCGGGTCACAGGTCACCACCATCCCGTACGTGCTCTTCAAGCAGTACTGGAATGACTCGGATATAACCCGCTACCCAGACGACGACTTGAGTATCATCGCCAGCAATGGTCAGCCCGTGCCACAGATCGGATTTAAAGAGGTGACCATTAAAATCGGTAAAGTCGAACTGGCAGCACAGGGACTGATCATTGTGGACATTGACAAGCGCGAGAGTCACCCAAAGATAACTCTAGGAACTAATGTGATTGAAAATTGTCTTGCAGAGGTGATTCTCATTTTACAGCAGGTTGCCAAGAACGCCAGCTCCGGCCAGCAGCGAGTGCTCCAAAAAGAGATCCGGGCACTGATGCGACGGCAACAGGTGGAACTCTCCGGTAGTGAGATTGGTAGCGTGAGAATGTGTGACCCTTTCCCTATTGCCATGCCCCCGAAAAGTGAAATGATGATTTGGTGCCAGGCAGCTATTGGTCTGAGAGGTAGAGATTACCAGGCAATGGTAGAACCAGTCTACTCAGATAGTAGGCCCACCATTTTGACGGCACGGGGGGTGGTTGATGTACGCCATGGGAGGGTGCCCGTTCGCATAATAAATATTGGGAAGAGGGAAGTGTACCTGCCCCGGTATGCTACGCTAGCCAAATTGTATACCATCAACCAAAATTCTGTACAGTCCGTGGAACCCTTGCCTTCATCTCATCCAGAGGAAGGTAACGGCTCTAAGCAACAAATGGAGGACTGGTGTCAGCAACTGCATTTGGGTACTGACTCCACACCCGCTCACCAAAAGCAGGGAGTCTACCGGGTGATCCAGGAATACGAGAGAGTGTTCAGTAAACACCCGCTAGACTTTGGGCGAGTAAAGGGAGTGGAACATCACATCCCCATGGGAGACCATCCTCCCATAAAGGAGAGGTATCGTCCCGTACCCCCTGCACACTACCAACACGCCAAGGGGATGCTTAGAGACATGAAGGAGGCTGGGGTAATCAGGGATAGCTGTAGCCCCTGGGCAGCTCCACTAGTCTTGGTTAAAAAGAAAGACAACACCATGAGAATGTGTGTAGATTACCGGAAAATCAACCGTATCACACACAAAGACGCGTACCCCTTACCAAGGATAGAGGAGTCTTTGGCTGCTTTAAAATCTGCTAACTTCTTCTCCACTTTGGATCTCACTAGCGGGTACTGGCAGGTTCCTGTAGCAGAGGCGGACCGGGAGAAGACCGCATTCACCACCCCGATGGGACTTAGCGAGTTTACCTGCATGCCGTTCGGACTCTGCAACGCACCAGGAACCTTCCAACGATTGATGGAATGCTGTCTGGGACACCGGAACTTTGAGACGGTCCTGCTGTACCTGGACGATGTTATAGTTTATTCCAAAACCTACGAGGACCACCTGAAACACCTGGCGGAAGTGTTTGAAGCCCTGGCAAACTACGGTCTGAAGGTGAAACCGTCGAAGTGTCACCCGCTAAAACCAAAAGTGCAGTACCTGGGACACGTGGTGAGTGCTGACGGAGTGGCTCCCGACCCTGATAAGATCACCGCGATTAAGGAATGGCCAAGACCCTCCAGGGGTAAAGGAAATGCGGCAGTTCCTCGGGTTGGTAGGCTACTACCGAAGGTTCATTCCCGGTTTCACCAAAAAGGCAGCTCCTATGCAGGACCTCCTGATAGGCCAGTCCAGGAAGGCCAAGAACCAGAAGCCGCCCTTCAGATGGGAGAAGCTGGAAGAAGAGTCCTTCCGCCAGCTGAAGATGGCCCTCACGGGGGATGAAATCCTGGCGTACCCTGATTACAGCCAGCCCTTTATCCTCTACACCGACGCAAGTAACATCGGGCTAGGAGCCGTACTGTCCCAGATCCAGCAGGGGAGAGAACGGGTAATTGCTTACGCCAGCCGAAAACTGCGACCCACCGAAAGAAACCCTGAGAATTACAGCTCATTCAAGCTAGAGTTCCTGGCAGTGGTGTGGGCAGTCACCGAACGCTTTAAGCACTACCTCGCCTCTTCCCGGTTCACCGTGTACACGGATAACAACCCGTTGACACACCTGGACACTGCAAGACTCGGTGCCCTGGAGCAGAGATGGATGGCCCGCCTGACCAACTATGAGTTCACGATCAAATACCGGGCAGGACGCTCCAATACCAACGCGGATGCCTTGTCCAGAATGCCAAACCTACCGGACGTAGGGGAAGATCCAGAGGAACTGGAAGAAGTTGAACTCCCCGCGTTCCACCGTCATGGGACTACCCAGTATTCCCACCGTGTAAGGGGTAAGCAATCCGCTACGTTCAACCCCTTACCTCATTACAACTGGGCGGAAACGCAAGACAGTGACCCCGCCGTCCGACTGGTGAAGGAGATGCTGACTCAGCCAGATGCCCGCCTTGACCCAGACGCTCCGGAGGAGACCAAGCAACTGTGGGCTGAGAAGAGTCGACTGTTCCTTTACAAGGGGAAGTTGTGCCGCAGAATGGTTAACTCCCGGACGCATGAACTGATCTGGCAAGTAGTGGTGCCAAGAAGAGACGCGGCTATGGTACTGGAGGCATACCACGACGGAGCTGGGCACTTCGGATGGAAGAAGCTAGAGTTCCTGCTGCGCGGGCGGTTCCACTGGGTAGGCATGAGAGGAACCATCGAGAGGTGGTGCAGAGACTGTGGCCCATGCAACCTAAGAAGGAAGGACCGTGCCAGCCAGAAGACCCCCCTGCAGTCCATCGTCACCAGACAGCCGTTGGAACTGGTAGCCTTGGACCATGTAAAACTGACCCCCAGCAGAAGTGGCTACATCTATGCGTTAACCATCGTGGATCACTACTCCCGGTTCTTGGTTGTAGTCCCCGTCAAGGACTTAACGGCTCAAACAGCAGCTAGAGCCTTCCAGCAGCACTTCTGCCGTCCACACGGATTCCCAGAGCAGGTGCTGACGGACCAAGGACCTGCCTTTGAAGCGGAAGTCTTCCAGGAGTTCTGCACTCTGTATGGCTGCCGGAAGATAAGAACAACACCCTATCATCCGCAAACCAATGGACTCTGCGAGAAGATGAACCAGGTGGTGATAGACCTTCTGAAAACATTGCCCCTGGAAGAACGCAGTCTGTGGCCTGAGAAACTGCCTGATCTGGTGGACCTATACAACCACATCCCTGTAGGTTCTACCAACTGTACCCCGGCTTACCTAATGAGAGCAAGACCTGGTAAGCTGCCTGTTGATCTGGATATGGGAGTCCTGACACCCGAGGACACTTCACCAGAAGCAGACTGGGACACAGAGAGGCAGCAGCAGTACCGGAAAGTACAGGAGAGCGTTGAGCGAAGTCTCTGTCAAGCAAGAGAAAGACAGGAGAAGACTTACAACCAGTATGCTCCCGCTGTTCCCCTGGTACCTGGAGAGCAGGTCTTGAAGAGGAAAAGACGGCTCCACAAGTTGGACGACCAGTGGGAGAAGGACCCGTACACCGTACTGCCATCAAGCCATGAAAACCCAAAAGTCTGCACAATCAGTAAGGATGGAGGAGAAACCACAGCCATTGTCTCCCGAGATCACCTGAAGAAGTGTCCCGAGCAGCTACGAAACCCTGAAGAAGATCAAGAAAACCCTCGACCCGCAGAGAAAAGGGAAGAGATGGTCAGTACTGTACTCGGAGACTTCCCTCGGTCTTGGACACAAGTAAATGGCGCTGTTGTGGTACCCGTCCTCACCTTCCTCCAGCCAGCATCCCAAGTACCTACGGAAAAACAGGTAGAGCTGGAAGAGCAGCCGGTCCAGGAGGCAGAAGACCCTACACAAGCAGACCAGGAGAATCGACCCTCTGCTTATAGTGAGCCTGCCGTGCCCCTAGGGAGCCAAAGAGCCCGTAGACAGCTGCCCAGCTTACCTTTGACAGCTCCTACACCCTGTAGCTCAGGACCAGTCAGTAAGCTCCGTAGGTCTACTAGGGCCACTAGAGGCCAGTTGCCCGTACGTTGGAGGATCTAAAGTGTTCAGACTGTTTTATTGGTATTTACCTGTTTACTGTTGCTTGTAAATAATTATGTTTTTCCAGTTAATTTATAGGTGTTGTATATATGTTTGGAGCGTAACCCAGGAACGGACTAAAGACTGTTAAAGACTCGGGGCAGGACAGACCCCTACCTGGTTACGGCTCCCTGTTCTTTGGTGAAATGGACACCCTTATTTCTTCAAAAATTTGTACCCGGTTGTGGACACTCCGTGACCACCTTAACGTGTTTTTCCTTATTGTATTGTTCTTGTTTATACCCTGTTATGTTTTAAAAATATGTTTAGTCCCGGAGTACTAAATTTTACTAGGGGGGAATGTGGAACCCCAGGGGTCTGGTTACCACAGTAATAGCAATATTACGTCTGTGAGCAGGTGGGAGGTCTCCTGGTCAGGAAACCCTAAGCATGCCACACCTCCTGCCCAGTCCTGGGAGGGGAAGAACTTCCCCTATATAAACTGGGGCTGAGGCAGGGTTAGGAGAAGGAGAAGAAGAGGAGTCCCAGACAGAGACACAGTCTGGTCTGGAGTGGAGCAGTTGCAGGAAAAGCAAGAACAGGAGCTCTGTGGGAGCAGTGACAAAAGAGGTCAGGGACTGAAAGCTGTAGAGCTGGTCCTGACTGAATAGATCTCACCGGACACGGAGTCCGAGGCTGTGGGGACTGTTCCATACCCAGCAGCAGAAACCGCCCGGCAGGGGATTTCAGGTCCTCTGGCCAAGAAACCCGAAGGCACGGTCACACGCAAGGGACCAGCACCGCCTCCCTGGAGCGGAGGCTACCAGAAGGCCCCGAGTCACCGGCCATACGGGTGAGCACCACACGGCACACTCAGGGACGTGGGCTACTTTTACCCGCTTCTAGCAAGGTAGCCAGGAAGAGTACAATTAGTTGGGGAGGCCTACAACTCCGCCTGGCCGGGGGAGATCCTATCTGCTCACGGACTGACCAGACCCCGACCGCTAGCCAGTACTCCCGGGAGGGTCTACCTTTGCCACCAGTAAAGTGTTAGAACCTTGCTCTTAGTTTTTTTCCTTTGCTGGTCACATGACCTTGTTGGCCTATTTAATCCTGCTCCGCCCTTCTGGCTTTGCTGGACTTCATTGTATATCTACTTTCTAGCTAGCCTGTGCTCTGTATCTAACTCTGTTAGTTTGCTTGGTCTACGGACCTCTATGTTCTATTTATTTTGTTTGTTCGTCTGTCTGCTACTATTTCTGTTAGGAGGTGTCCCATATTCCTCCCAGTCCTTAGTACTTGTAGGGATTCCCTCCCCACATCTATAGGTCTCCGTACAGACTAGCTTAGGACTTTAGCAGGTCTGATCGCAGGATCAGGTTCCCTGTTACATCGTAGAGATTCAGCTGAGTCCTATCGTAGGGACAGATCTCCTCTCTTTCCTTAGCTCTGGTAGCAGAACATAACATAAAGACCCTGAACTACACCGCACCGTCTCTGAGTGGTTCCTGGTGCCTGCGTGCAATTCTACTTCCCCATCATCCACGTCCGCTGCCCTGAGGCCATACCCCTCCCGTTGGGGGTTATACTACCCACGCTGCACAACTGTACCACCGGCCTCAGCGGTCTGCCCTGCAGCGGCGGTTTCGTAACCGCATTCAACGGGTGGCGTAGTCGAACACTATAACATCATACACTAAAATTCCGCCACTTAGTTTGACACCGTGGGCACGGACCGGGTCACCGCCACGAGGACTACTAACCCTATCGGATCCGGCTCCGGGTATTCCCCGCGTGTGCAATGCTACACAACATGGCCCAGGGGGCGCGTCACTTTCACCTAACTAACTACAGGTGGTGAGATAAGCTGCACAATATAATTGTTCTTTCAGTATATTGTTTCACACACACCATCTATTTAGCAAATGCCCTTGTTATCAACAGCAGCCATTTAAACTCACCTGAGCTAACAGGTATGTGCGCTGGTTATACTCTGCTGCACTTAAAATTTCTTTTTTGGCTTGCTCCAATGCCTTTTCTGAAACGTTGTCTCCCTCTGGTGGAACACTGACTTCTTTCATTTAACGCCTGCAGACTATAAAAAATAACCCAACCCAAAAAGTTTGGTTGATTAGTCTGTGGCATTCTTTTAAACTGTTGCTTATGGCGGTCTCTGTGAGCTTCTCAGTGCCGTTCAGCCAGCCAGGTATCCTGCCTGCAGTAGATGGAATGTGGCAATGGAACACTGCTGCGCGTGTCATAATAGGCTCTGAGCCTTTATATACCTGCGCACGGCAGCAGCCACCTTCAGTCTGCTGCAGGACAGCCAGCAGCAGCAGGAAAGGTAAGTAATCAGCAACACTCCTGCTAAGTGTAGACAGCTGCTCGTTCCACCCCCCCCCGTAATTGGTTCTCCTCCCTTCCACCGGTGTTGAGGCGGGTGGGAACAGCAGGGGTTGAGGGTGCTGTGCTAAAATAAGTGGAGTTATGCAGATCTAAAACGCGTGGATTGCAGCAGCAGCAAGCCGAAAAGTGGAGGCATGTAAGGGATCTAGAGGTTGACAACATGTCTTCTTAACGGGAGTCCAGGTGCCCATCTCCACCAATGGACTTTTCAGGATCCGAGGGTGGTACCGTAGGCTGAAACCAATTCTGGTTATCGCTTCTCGGCCTGCTCAGAGACTATTCCATCGTGGACGGTCCGGAGGACGAGCATGAGGACTAAACTCCTCCTCCCCCTCTCCCCTTATGTGTCTTGTCTTTCAATAAAGCTTTGGGCCTGTGATTTTCCCCTCCCCATCCCCTTTTTCCCAATCCCCATCCCTTATCACGGCTCGTCGTACTGTATTGATTGACACGCTTTTTCTTTCAGATTGAGTGTCTTGTGTAGCATAGGGGTGTGATGTGTCTAGTTAGTGCGTCGTATCCTCATGCTATGTAAATATGATGTAGAATTTTGCGTGTACTGGGCTGCGGCACTGTACACTGTCTGTTAACTTATTTTCTGTGCTAATAAAAGATATATTCATTCAAAATCTGTTCTTATCAGTTTAATATCTGATACGTCCCCTATCTGGGGACCATATATTAAATGGATTTTTAGAACAGGGAGATGGTAAAAGAGCTTGCTCTGTCCACTCCACGCATTGACCTGGTATTGCAGCATTTCCAGGACCAGTGCACTCCTTCTTTAATGCAGTTTCTAAAATCAGAAAGAATTGAATTCAATACATTTTGTTGCTTTTGCTTGTTTGTTGCATTTTTGGAAGGACATTTTAGCCTTGCTTTTCTTCCCCTCATTGGATTTTTCATGTTACAAGTTGCAGAAGCCAGATGACAAACTTGTTTTGGTTCAACTTCAGAAACTCTGCATTGCATAGCCATGTACTGTAATGCAATCCTATCTATCTAGCTATACCCCCCTTTCCTTCCTTTTGGATAAACAGCCATATTAGGCAAGCATTTTGGAGCTTTCACCTAACTAACTACAGGTGGTGAGATAAGCTGCACAATACATTTGTTCTTTCAGTATATTGTTGCACACACACCATCTATTTAGCAAATGCCCTTGTTATCAACAGCAGCCATTTAAACTCACCTGAGCTAACAGGTATGTGCGCTGGTTACTCTGCTGCACTTAAAATTTCTTTTTTGGCTTGCTCCAATGCCTTTTCTGAAACGTTGTCTCCCTCTGGTGGAACACTGACTTCTTTCATTTAACTCCTGCAGACTATAAAAAATAACCCAACCCAAAAAGTTTGGTTGATTAGTCTGTGGCATTCTTTTAAACTGTTGCTTATGGCGGTCTCTGTGAGCTTCTCAGTGCCGTTCATACAGCCAGGTATCCTGCCTGCAGTAGATGGAATGTGGCAATGGAACGCTGGCTGCGCGTGTCATAATAGGCTCTGAGCCTTTATATACCTGCGCACGGCAGCAGCCACCTTCAGTCTGCTGCTGGACAGCCAGCAGCAGCAAGAAAGGTAAGTAATCAGCAGCACTCCTGCTAAGTGTAGACAGCTGCTCGTTCCACCCCCCCCCCCTTAATTGGTTCTCCTCCCTTCCACCGGTGTTGAGGCGGGTGGGAACAGCAGGGGGTGAGGGTGCTGTGCTAATATAGGTGGAGTTATGCATATCTAAAACGCGTGGATTGCGGCAGCAGCAAGCCGAAAAGTGCAGGCATGTAAGGGATCTAGAGGTTGACAACATGTCTTCTTAACGGGAGTCCAGGTGCCCATCTCCACCAATGGACTTTTCAGGATCCGAGGGTGGTACCGTAGGCCACAACCAATTCTGGTTATCGCTTCTCGGCCTGCTCAGAGACTAATCCATCGTGGACGGTCCGGAGGACGAGGATGAGGACTAAACTCCTCCTCCCCCTCTCCCCTTATGTGTCTTGTCTTTCAATAAAGCTTTGGGCCTGTGATTTTCCCCTCCCCATCCCCTTTTTCCCAATCCCCATCCCTTATCACGGTTCGTCGTACTGTATTGATTGACACGCTTTTTCTTTCAGATTGAGTGTTTTGTGTAGCATAGGGGTGTGATGTGTCTAGTTAGTGCGTCGTATCCTCATGCTATGTAAATATGATGTAGAATTCTGTGTGTACTGGGCTGCGGCACTGTACACTGTCTGTTAACTTATTTTCTGTGCTAATAATAGATATATTCAATCAAAATCTGTTCTTATCAGTTTAATATCTGATACGTCCCCTATCTGGGGACCATATATTAAATGGATTTTTAGAACAGGGAGATGGTAAAAGAGCTTGCTCTGTCTGTCCACTCCACGCATTGACCAGGTATTGCAGCATTTCCAGGACCGGTGCACCCCTTCTTTAATGCAGTTTCTACAATCAGAAAGAATTGAATTCAATACATTTTGTTGCTTTTGCTTGTTTGTTGCATTTTTGGAAGGACATTTTAGCCTTGCTTTTCTTCCCCTCATTGGATTTTTCAAGTTACAAGTTGCAGAAGCCAGATGACAAACTTGTTTTGGTTCAACTTCAGAAACTCTGCATTGCATTTTAATCTACTGTAATGCAATGCTATGTATCCAGCTATACCCCCCTTTCCTTCCTTTTGGATAAACAGCCATATTAGGCAAGCATTTTGGAGCTTTCACCTAACTAACTACAGGTGGTGAGATAAGCTGCACAATATAATTGTTCTTTCAGTATATTGTTGCACACACACCATCTATTTAGCAAATGCCCTTGTTATGAACAGCAGCCGTTTAAACTCACCTGAGCTAACAGGTATGTGCGCTGGTTACTCTGCTGCACTTAAAATGTCTTTTTTGGCTTGCTCCAATGCCTTTTCTGAAACGTTGTCTCCCTCTGGTGGAACACTGACTTCTTTCATTTAACGCCTGCAGACTATAAAAAATAACCCAACCCAAAAAGTTTGGTTGATTAGTCTATGGCATTCTTTTAAACTGTTGCTTATGGCGGTCTCTGTGAGCTTCTCAGTGCCGTTCAGCCAGCCAGGTATCCTGCCTGCAGTAGATGGAATGTGGCAATGGAACGCTGGCTGCGCGTGTCATAATAGGCTCTGAGCCTTTATATACCTGCGCACGGCAGCAGCCACCTTCAGTCTGCTGCTGGACAGCCAGCAGCAGCAGGAAAGGTAAGTAATCAGCAACACTCCTGCTAAGTGTAGACAGCTGCTCGTTCCACACCCCCCCCCCTTAATTGGTTCTCCTCCCTTCCACCGGTGTTGAGGCGGGTGGGAACAGCAGGGGGTGAGGGTGCTGTGCTAAAATAGGAGGAGTTATGCAGATCTAAAACGCGTGGATTGCAGCAGCAGCAAGCCGAAAAGTGCAGGCATGTAAGGGATCTAGAGGTTGACAACATGTCTTCTTAACGGGAGTCCAGGTGCCCATCTCCACCAATGGACTTTTCAGGATCCGAGGGTGGTACCGTAGGCCGAAACCAATTCTGGTTATCGCTTCTCGGCCTGCTCAGAGACTATTCCATCGTGGACGGTCCGGAGGACGAGGATGAGGACTAAACTCCTCCTCCCCCTCTCCCCTTATGTGTCTTGTCTTTCAATAAAGCTTCGGGCCTGTGATTTTCCCCTCCCCATCCCCTTTTTCCCAATCCCCATCCCTTATCACGGCTCGTCGTACTGTATTGATTGACACGCTTTTTCTTTCAGATTGAGTGTTTTGTGTAGCATAGGGGTGTGATGTGTCTAGTTAGTGCGTCGTATCCTCATGCTATGTAAATATGATGTAGAATTCTGTGTGTACTGGGCTGCGGCTCTGTACACTGTCTGTTAACTTATTTTCTGTGCTAATAAAAGATATATTCAACCAAAATCTGTTCTTATCAGTTTAATATCTGATACGTCCCCTATCTGTGGACCATATATTAAATGGATTTTTAGAACAGGGAGATGGTAAAAGAGCTTGCTCTGTCCACTCCACGCATTGACCTGGTATTGCAGCATTTCCAGGACCGGTGCACTCCTTCTTTAATGCAGTTTCTAAAATCAGAAAGAATTTAATTCAATACATTTTGTTGCTTTTGCTTGTTTGTTGCATTTTTGGAAGGACATTTTAGCCTTGCTTTTCTTCCCCTCATTGGATTTTTCATGTTACAAGTTGCAGAAGCCAGATGACAAACTTGTTTTGGTTCAACTTCAGAAACTCTGCAGTGCATTTTAATCTACTGTAATGCAATGCTATGTATCCAGCTATATCCCCCTTTCCTTCCTTTTGGATAAACAGCCATATTAGGCAAGCATTTTGGAGCTTTCACCTAACTAACTACAGGTGGTGAGATAAGCTGCACAATATAATTGTTCTTTCAGTATATTGTTGCACACACACCATCTATTTAGCAAATGCCCTTGTTATCAACAGCAGCCGTTTAAACTCACCTGAGCTAACAGGTATGTGCGCTGGTTATACTCTGCTGCACTTAAAATTTCTTTTTTGGCTTGCTCCAATGCCTTTTCTGAAATGTTGTCTCCCTCTGGTGGAACACTGACTTCTTTCATTTAACGCCTGCAGACTATAAAAAATAACCCAACCCAAAAAGTTTGGTTGATTAGTCTGTGGCATTCTTTTAAACTGTTGCTTATGGCGGTCTCTGTGAGCTTCTCAGTGCCGTTCAGCCAGCCAGGTATCCTGCCTGCAGTAGATGGAATGTGGCAATGGAACGCTGGCTGCGCGTGTCATAATAGGCTCTGAGCCTTTATATACCTGCGCACGGCAGCAGCCACCTTCAGTCTGCTGCTGGACAGCCAGCAGCAGCAGGAAAGGTAAGTAATCAGCAACACTCCTGCTAAGTGTAGACAGCTGCTCGTTCCACCCCCCCCCCCCTTAATTGGTTCTCCTCCCTTCCACCGGTGTTGAGGCGGGTGGGAACAGCAGGGGGTGAGGGTGCTGTGCTAAAATAGGTGGAGTTATGCAGATCTAAAATGCGTGGATTGCAGCAGCAGCAAGCCGAAAAGTGCAGGCATGTAAGGGATCTAGAGGCTGACAACATGTCTTCTTAACGAGAGTCCAGGTGCCCATCTCCACCAATGGACTTTTCAGGATCCGAGGGTGGTACCGTAGGCCGAAACCAATTCTGGTTATCACTTCTCGGCCTGCTCAGAGACTATTCCATCATGGACGGTCCGGAGGACGAGGATGAGGACTACACTCCTCCTCCCCCTCTCCCCTTATGTGTCTTGTCTTTCAATAAAGCTTCGGGCCTGTGATTTTCCCCTCCCCATCCCCTTTTTCCCAATCCCCATCCCTTATCATGGTTCGTCGTACTGTATTGATTGACACGCTTTTTCTTTCAGATTGAGTGTTTTGTGTAGCATAGGGGTGTGATGTGTCTAGTTAGTGCGTCGTATCCTCATGCTATGTAAATATGATGTAGAATTCTGTGTGTACTGGGCTGCGGCTCTGTACACTGTCTGTTAACTTATTTTCTGTGCTAATAAAAGATATATTCAATCAAAATCTGTTCTGATCAGTTTAATATCTGATACGTCCCCTATCTGGGGACCATATATTAAATGGATTTTTAGAGCAGGGAGACGGTAAAAGAGCTTGCTCTGTCTGTCCACTCCACGCATTGACCTGGTATTGCAGCATTTCCAGGACCGGTGCACTCCTTCTTTAATGCAGTTTCTACAATCAGAAAGAATTGAATTCAATACATTTTGTTGCTTTTGCTTGTTTGTTGCATTTTTGGAAGGACATTTTAGCCTTGCTTTTCTTCCCCTCATTGGATTTTTCAAGTTACAAGTTGCAGAAGCCAGATGACAAACTTGTTTTGGTTCAACTTCAGAAACTCTGCATTTCATTTTAATCTACTGTAATGCAATGCTATGTATCCAGCTATACCCCCCTTTCCTTCCTTTTGGATAAACAGCCATATTAGGCAAGCATTTTGGAGCTTTCACCTAACTAACTACAGGTGGTGAGATAAGCTGCACAATATAATTGTTCTTTCAGTATATTGTTGCACACACACCATCTATTTAGCAAATGCCCTTGTTATCAACAGCAGCCGTTTAAACTCACCTGAGCTAACAGGTATGTGCGCTGGTTACTCTGCTGCACTTAAAATGTCTTTTTTGGCTTGCTCCAATGCCTTTTCTGAAACGTTGTCTCCCTCTGGTGGAACACTGACTTCTTTCATTTAACGCCTGCAGACTATAAAAAATAACCCAACCCAAAAAGTTTGGTTGATTAGTCTATGGCATTCTTTTAAACTGTTGCTTATGGCGGTCTCTGTGAGCTTCTCAGTGCCGTTCAGCCAGCCAGGTATCCTGCCTGCAGTAGATGGAATGTGGCAATGGAACGCTGGCTGCGCGTGTCTTAATAGGCTCTGAGCCTTTATATACCTGCGCACGGCAGCAGCCACCTTCAGTCTGCTGCTGGACAGCCAGCAGCAGCAGGAAAGGTAAGTAATCAGCAACACTCCTGCTAAGTGTAGACAGCTGCTCGTTCCACCCCCCCCCCCGTTAATTGGTTCTCCTCCCTTCCACCGGTGTTGAGGTGGGTGGGAACAGCAGGGGGTGAGGGTGCTGTGCTAATATAGGTGGAGTTATGCATATCTAAAACGCGTGGATTGCGGCAGCAGCAAGCCGAAAAGTGCAGGCATGTAAGGGATCTAGAGGTTGACAACATGTCTTCTTAACGGGAGTCCAAGTGCCCATCTCCACCAATGGACTTTTCAGGATCCGAGGGTGGTACCGTAGGCCGAAACCAATTCTGGTTATCGCTTCTCGGCCTGCTCAGAGACTATTCCATCGTGGACGGTCCGGAGGACGAGGATGAGGACTAAACTCCTCCTCCCCCTCTCCCCTTATGTGTCTTGTCTTTCAATAAAGCTTCGGGCCTGTGATTTTCCCCTCCCCATCCCCTTTTTCCCAATCCCCATCCCTTATCACGGCTCGTCGTACTGTATTGATTGACACGCTTTTTCTTTCAGATTGAGTGTTTTGTGTAGCATAGGGGTGTGATGTGTCTAGTTAGTGCGTCGTATCCTCATGCTATGTAAATATGATGTAGAATTCTGTGTGTACTGGGCTGCGGCACTGTACACTGTCTGTTAACTTATTTTCTGTGCTAATAAAAGATATATTCAACCAAAATCTGTTCTTATCAGTTTAATATCTGATACGTCCCCTATCTGTGGACCATATATTAAATGGATTTTTAGAACAGGGAGATGGTAAAAGAGCTTGCTCTGTCCACTCCACGCATTGACCTGGTATTGCAGCATTTCCAGGACCGGTGCACTCCTTCTTTAATGCAGTTTCTAAAATCAGAAAGAATTTAATTCAATACATTTTGTTGCTTTTGCTTGTTTGTTGCATTTTTGGAAGGACATTTTAGCCTTGCTTTTCTTCCCCTCATTGGATTTTTCATGTTACAAGTTGCAGAAGCCAGATGACAAACTTGTTTTGGTTCAACTTCAGAAACTCTGCAGTGCATTTTAATCTACTGTAATGCAATGCTATGTATCCAGCTATATCCCCCTTTCCTTCCTTTTGGATAAACAGCCATATTAGGCAAGCATTTTGGAGCTTTCACCTAACTAACTACAGGTGGTGAGATAAGCTGCACAATATAATTGTTCTTTCAGTATATTGTTGCACACACACCATCTATTTAGCAAATGCCCTTGTTATCAACAGCAGCCGTTTAAACTCACCTGAGCTAACAGGTATGTGCGCTGGTTATACTCTGCTGCACTTAAAATTTCTTTTTTGGCTTGCTCCAATGCCTTTTCTGAAATGTTGTCTCCCTCTGGTGGAACACTGACTTCTTTCATTTAACGCCTGCAGACTATAAAAAATAACCCAACCCAAAAAGTTTGGTTGATTAGTCTGTGGCATTCTTTTAAACTGTTGCTTATGGCGGTCTCTGTGAGCTTCTCAGTGCCGTTCAGCCAGCCAGGTATCCTGCCTGCAGTAGATGGAATGTGGCAATGGAACGCTGGCTGCGCGTGTCATAATAGGCTCTGAGCCTTTATATACCTGCGCACGGCAGCAGCCACCTTCAGTCTGCTGCTGGACAGCCAGCAGCAGCAGGAAAGGTAAGTAATCAGCAACACTCCTGCTAAGTGTAGACAGCTGCTCGTTCCACCCCCCCCCCCCTTAATTGGTTCTCCTCCCTTCCACCGGTGTTGAGGCGGGTGGGAACAGCAGGGGGTGAGGGTGCTGTGCTAAAATAGGTGGAGTTATGCAGATCTAAAATGCGTGGATTGCAGCAGCAGCAAGCCGAAAAGTGCAGGCATGTAAGGGATCTAGAGGCTGACAACATGTCTTCTTAACGAGAGTCCAGGTGCCCATCTCCACCAATGGACTTTTCAGGATCCGAGGGTGGTACCGTAGGCCGAAACCAATTCTGGTTATCACTTCTCGGCCTGCTCAGAGACTATTCCATCATGGACGGTCCGGAGGACGAGGATGAGGACTACACTCCTCCTCCCCCTCTCCCCTTATGTGTCTTGTCTTTCAATAAAGCTTCGGGCCTGTGATTTTCCCCTCCCCATCCCCTTTTTCCCAATCCCCATCCCTTATCATGGTTCGTCGTACTGTATTGATTGACACGCTTTTTCTTTCAGATTGAGTGTTTTGTGTAGCATAGGGGTGTGATGTGTCTAGTTAGTGCATCGTATCCTCATGCTATGTAAATATGATGTAGAATTCTGTGTGTACTGGGCTGCGGCTCTGTACACTGTCTGTTAACTTATTTTCTGTGCTAATAAAAGATATATTCAATCAAAATCTGTTCTGATCAGTTTAATATCTGATACGTCCCCTATCTGGGGACCATATATTAAATGGATTTTTAGAACAGGGAGATGGTAAAAGAGCTTGCTCTGTCTGTCCACTCCACGCATTGACCTGGTATTGCAGCATTTCCAGGACCGGTGCACTCCTTCTTTAATGCAGTTTCTAAAATCAGAAAGAATTGAATTCAATACATTTTGTTGCTTTTGCTAGTTTGTTGCATTTTTGGAAGGACATTTTAGCCTTGCTTTTCTTCTCCTCATTGGATTTTTCATGTTACAAGTTGCAGAAGCCAGATGACAAACTTGTTTTGGTTCAACTTCAGAAACTCTGCATTGCATTTTAATCTACTGTAATGCAATGCTATGTATCCAGCTATACCCCCCTTTCCTTCCTTTTGGATAAACAGCCATATTAGGCAAGCATTTTGGAGCTTTCACCTAACTAACTACAGGTGGTGAGATAAGCTGCACAATATAATTGTTACATAGTTACATAGTTACATTGTTTATAAGGCCGAAAAAAGACAAGCGTCCATCCAGTTCAGCCTATTTCTTGTGCACTGCAGCTATTCCGCAGCGTTGATCCAGGGGAAGGCAACAAAAACCCATGCGGTATAGGCCAATTTACATCATTGAGGAAAAATTCACTTCCCGACACCAATCTGGCAGTCAGATTAAATCCCTGGATTAATTAACTAAGCATAAGATGTAATTTTATTGTTCTCAAGAAAGGCGTCCAGGCCTCTCTTGAACTCATTAAGTGAGTTGGACATCACCACTTCCTCTCCCAGAGAGTTCCAGAGTCTCACGGCTCTGACCGTAAAGAATCCCCTTCTATGCTGGTGCAGGAACCTCCTTTCCTCCAGACGCATAGTGTGCCCCCTCGTCTTTGTCACCATCCTTGGTATAAACAGGTCATGGGAGAGATCTCTGTAATGCCCCCTGATGTATTTATACATGTTTATGAGGTCTCCCCTAAGCCTTCTCTTTTCCAACGTAAATAGGCCTAATTTTGACAACCTCTCTGGGTATTCTAGTCCCTCCATTCCCTTTATTACCTTAGTCGCCCTCCTTTGTACCCTCTCTAGCTCCAATATGTCTTTCCTGAGCACCGGAGCCCAGAACTGTGCACAATATTCTAAGTGCGGCCTTACCAGCGCTTTATACAGAGGAAGAACAATGTTCTCATCATATGCCCCTATTCCTCTTCTGATGCATGCCATGACTCTATTTGCCTTCGCAGCTGCTGCCTGACACTGGGCACTCCAATTTAATTTGCTATTAACCAAGACGCCCAGGTCCTTCTCCATGTCAGATTTCCCCAACGGTTTCCCATTTAATATGTATGGGTGACTGCTGTGTTTCTTTCCCATGTGCATGACCTTACATTTATCGGCATTGAACCCCATTTGCCATTTTTTGGCCCAACTCCCCAATTTATCTAAATCCTCCTGTAGCTGTGCCCTATCCTCATCTGTATTAACTACTTTACAAAGTTTAGTATCATCTGCAAATATTGCTATTTTACTATGCAACCCTTCCACTAGATCATTAATAATATATATTAAATAATATAGGGCCCAAGACAGACCCTTGAGGCACCCCGCTAGTAACCCTGACACACCCTGAGCTTACTCCATTGATAACCACCCTCTGCTTTCTATCACTCAGCCAGCTATTTACCCACTTGCACACATTATCCCCCAGACCAAGCATTCTCATTTTATATACCAACCTTTTGTGTGGCACGATATCAAACGCTTTGGAGAAGTCAAGGTATACAACATCCACTGACTCTCCCCGGTCCAGCTGTGAGCTCATCTCCTCGTAGAAGGCCATCAGGTTTGTTTGGCAGGAGCGATCCCTCATGAATCCATGTTGATATGGAGTTAGACAGTTATTATCATTAAGATATTCTACAATAGCATCTCTAAGAAATCCTTCAAACAATTTACCCACAACAGACGTTAAGCTGACTGGTCTATAGTTCCCAGGGTCACTTTTAGACCCCTTTTTGAATATTGGTGCCACATTTGCTTGGCGCCAGTCTAGTGGGACAGTCCCTGTCCATAAAGAGTGCTTGAATATAAGATACAGCAGTCTGTCTATCACATTACTTAATTCTTTTAGTACCCGGGGGTGTATGCCATCTGGGCCTGGTGACTTGTCTATTTTGATATTATTTAGGCGTTTCTGAACTTCCTCCTGGGTTAGGTGGGTGATATTTAGCGGAGGGTTTACTTTATCACTCTGCATTTCCTCCGATAAATTGTTTTCTTTTGTGAAAACAGTGGAGAAGAAGCTATTGAGTAGGTTTGCTTTACCCTCATCGCCCTCTATGATTTTACCCAGGTTATTTTTCAAGGGGCCAACTCCATCAGTTTTAATCCTTTTACTGTTTATATAGTTAAAGAACAGTTTGGGATTCGTTTTACTTTCCTTGGCAATTAGTCTCTCTGTCTCCTCTTTTGCTATTCTTATTTGTTTCTTACAGATTTTGTTTTTTTCCCTATAAGTTATTAGCGCTTCCTCGCTGCCTTCTTGTTTAAGTTTACCGAAAGCCCTTTTTTTGTTTTTCATTGCCCTCTTGACTTCCTTATTTAGCCACATTGGCTTCCTCCTATTCCTAGCCCTTTTATTCCCATAAGGTATGTACCTTCTACAGTGACTATGTAGGACTGTTTTGAAAATTTCCCATTTTCTATCCGTGCTCCTATTACTAAAGATACTATCCCAATCTATAAGGTGAAGGGCATCTCTTAGCTGATCAAACTTTGCCCTCCTGAAGTTCAGTGTTTTTGTGACTCCCTTGCTGGGCACCCTACTGAAGCACATGTGGAATTGTATAATGTTGTGGTCACTATTTCCCAGGTGCCCCCCGACCTGCACCTCAGATATTCTGTCTGGCCTGTTAGTTAATATTAAGTCTAAAAGGGCCGTCCCTCTAGTTGGTTCCTGCACAAGTTGTGACAAATAATTGTCTTTGATAATTGACAGAAACCTGTTTCCTTTCTGAGATCTACAGCTTTCGGTTTCCCAGTCTATATCGGGGTAGTTGAAGTCCCCCATAATAATCACCTCGTTATTTTTTGCTACTTCATCTATTTGTCTCATTAATAGACTTTCCGTGGCTTCTGCTATATTTGGTGGTTTATAACAGACTCCTATGATAATTTTATTATTGTTTTTTGCCCCATGTATCTCCACCCATAAGGACTCGACCGCCTCATTTCCCTCCCATACATCCTCCCGTATTGTAGGCTTTAGACACGTCTTTACATATAGACAGACTCCACCCCCTTTCCGATTTCTTCGATCCCTTCTAAACAGACTGTAACCCTGTAAGTTAACTGCCCAGTCATAGCTTTCATCTAACCATGTCTCGGTTATTCCCACTATGTCATAGTTACCTGTAGATATTTCTGCTTCCAGTTCATCCATCTTGTTTGTCAGGCTCCTGGCATTTGCTAGCACGCAGTTTACACGATTTTGTTTTGTTCCAATCTTCTCCCTGTGGATTGTATTAGAAATTTTCTTACCTCCCTTCCAAGTATCTTGTCTTGGACCTTCTTTGTCGCACTTCATATCTTTCATTAGTATGTTCTCTGGTTTCATGTTCGTGTCCGGCGTTTTTCTTCCCATCCCCTCTTCTTCTACTTTAACGCCCTCCTGATGAGTGTTGCGAGTCTCCTGGCGAATGTGTGTTTCCCGGGTTTGTTGAGGTGTAGTCCGTTTCTGGCACGGTGTCTGTCATAGATGTAATTCACACCGTGGTCCAGGAATCCAAATCCTTGTTGTCTGCACCATCATCTCAGCCAGTTGTTCACATCAAGGATCCTGTTCCATCTCCTGACGCCATGCCCGTCTACTGGAAGGATAGAAGAAAAAACTACCTACGCATCCAGTTCTTTTACTTTCTTCCCCAATGCTTCAAAGTCCTTGCAGATTGTCGGTAGGTCCTTCCTTGCCGTGTCATTGGTGCCAACATGTATCAGAAGAAATGGGTGGACATCCTTGGAACTGATGTGCAGTCATCCGAGTTTACTCACAGTTCTGTTTAAGTTCCTCAGGTACACTGTGAGGGTGTCAGCCTCCCGCGTCGCACCGCGTTCACCAGACAGGGGTTCAGCACTTTCTCAGGTAGATCAGGAGTGCTTGACGGGACCCCGCTTTTGTGTGTTCCTCTCTAGACCGACTTCCCGCGCTGGGTCTTCTCCCTCCTGCCCTGCGCCTCCCAGTAAAGTCCCGAACAGGTACTCTGTGATCCCTCTGGGCAACCTGGAGTTCCCGGACCTTCTTAGTGCCCTCTCTCAGTGACTTAGATGTGGGAGTATGGTAACTGCACCCTGGAAGTGCAGAAGCCTCTGGTTTTCTGGCTGAGACGTGAAGTACTCGGCCAGTCCTGGGACCGGTTCCCCTCTTGCGGCCTGGTCCCTCTGACACCTGGCAGATTCGGGCGTATGGGTGGCTTCCTGGTCCTTCCTTACCCCTGGGATCCCTTTCCTTAACGGAGCCTTCTCCTCTGCTCCCCTCCTGGGCCTTCCTGGCTAAGCCCCACTCTGGAGCAGAGCTCCCGAAGAGCCTCTGCTCCCCTCCTCTCCAAGACTACTCCTCCTCAGACTCTGACTCCTTCTCCTTCTACCTTCCCTCTCAAGATGGCTTCTCTTTATATATGTTTTCCAAAGTGCTCCCATAAACTACGCCCTCCACCCACACCCACTACATGGTTCCCCCTCTCTTTGGTTCCCCCCACTCCAGCCAGGGACAAGGCAGCAAATCACAGTGCATCTTGCCCTTCCAGCTGGCCTGGAGCAGTGTAGTGTTGGGTGCAGGTGTTGGGGTCTTGGGCAGCACTCCATCCTTACCTGAGAAGGAGATACCACACCTCTGGGTGAGGTGCAGTACCCCTGTGGCGATTGAACCCTCAGGGGCGCCACATTGTCATGTGATGCAGGTCCTGGACGATGTGCATCAGGTCTTTGCAACAGCGGTGAATGGAAATGTCACTTAGCTCCTCCAAAATAGTAAATAATATTAAACAAAACCCAAAGCAGCTCCACCAGCAGTCCCAAAGGGACAAACAGTAGAAAGTAATGCTAGTATGCCAGTGATCTTAAGCGCTAGAGTGATGGATGGGGATAAAAAAACGCTGAATAAAACAGGGCTAAATGGTCAATTGAGACCTTTTATTAAAAAAAGACAGCAGGCAGGCCGTCTTCATCAGGTGATACAAGGGGGTAGGCTTGGAAAGTTTAAAAAGGGTCCAAGAGATACTGATTGGACCATCAATTGATGACGTAACAACAGGACAATTAACCCCTTATATTTTAAGGGGTTAATTGTCCCCATCCATTTTATCCCCATCCATCACCCTAGCGCTTAAGATCACTGGCATACTCGCATTACTTTCTATATATAAGAAAGGGGCTTAGTGACCGGCTGTGGAGAGGAGCGCCCAGAAGATGCTGGTTAGATGTTAGAGGAAGTGTTCAACATGAGGGCCAGGTCAAAACTTGTAGACAAGCAGACAAGATAGGTAATATGCCTTATACTTCTGTTCTACGTGGTCTAGGGTACCGGGTATGCTCCACACTCGGTACCCTGAACCACTTAGGTAATATGCCTTCCATTACGTCATGTTTGGTGTTTCTGCTTTGTGTTTTAAGAACGTAGATTTTGTTAGAATAGATTGTGGGCTCCATTAGCTGAGCCCCTGAGGTGTCAGAACACGCCCCAGGTGACCCCATATTGGAAACTTCACTGCCTAAGGAACTCATCTAGGGGTGTAGTGAGTAATTTGAACCCATAGGTGCCTTACAGAATTTTATAAAATTGAGTCATGGAAATATGACATTTTAGTGGTAAAAATGCAATTTTTTTAATTTGCTGCAAATTTGTCAGGTACACAAGGGTTAATAGGTGAAACTGGACCCCATAATTTATAAAATAATTTCTCCTGAAAGCGGTGATGTCCCATATGTCATCAGAAATTATTGTTAGGCCACACGTCAGGGGCCTATCATCATGTCATCATGATGACATCCGGGTGACCAGAGCTAACAAGTTATTTAGGTCATGTGCAGTGCACGATCTATCTAACTGGTGTCAGTGCAGCACTGACTGTTATAAAGTGTAGCAAAGCTCTTACATTGCTATGCTTTACAATGACTGCGATCAGAGCTGTGAAAGTGAAAATCTCATAGTGGGACTAAGTAATAAAAAAAGTAGAAAAAATAAAATTGTAAAAATATTTTTTTTTTCATTTACAAAATAATAATTCTATATAATATTTTTTATGAAAAAAAAAATAGAAGAAAAGTACAATTGTTATCGTCGCGTCCAGAACGACCCGACCTATAAAACAGTCCCACTAGTTAACCCCTTCAGTGAACACTATAAAAAAATAATTAAAAAACAAGGCAGTGGGCGAGGCCTGATGCTTGATGTGAGCAGACACACGGACTGAGAGCTCCTGCTCATAATCCTGTAATCCCAGCCTGCACCGACCGAAAACAGATTTATACCGCTGATCCTACCTCCTAACACACTCCGGGACCTGTGAGGAGTTGATATCGGTGGTCCCCGATGAGAATGAACCGTCAAAAGAGCTGCACTGGCAAGGAAGACAGCCAGCCCAACATGGCACTGGCTGAAGAAACAAAACACTGAGATGTCGGAGACTGCAACTTGTCTGAGACGCTTTGCCCGGGTGACAGAGGCTGCTGTATATTCTCTTAAAGGTCAGCGTGGGGAGGAACAAGGAGAAGCAAGTGCTCCTGATAAAGTGCAGATGACGCAGCAAAAAATTCAGCAGCAACTTTCCTGGGTATCAAGTGAAGGAATTTACTTGGCTCCGGCAGTAAACATAGAGCATACCACAGACCAGGAACCCACCATGAGGAATGTGCTATCTGAGGTCAATATGTCCAACAAGTCCCTGACCAGCATTACCACCCATATGGGATTTATGAAGGAAGATATGTCATCTATAAGGAGAGACATTCAAAGGGCGTTTGAAAGAATTAAAGAAACAGAGGGCAGAATTAATAATATTGAGGATCAATTGTGTCCTATGCAAGATATGAAAACATACAAACAAAATCTGATTGCCCTGCTTAATAAAGCGGATGACTTAGAGAACAGGCCCTGTTGAAACAATCTACTCCTTATAGGAGTCCCAGAAAGAGCTGAAGGCAAAAACGCGGTTGAATTTATGGAGACCTGGTTCAGGGATGTGTTTGGAAGAGAGGCGCTGTCTCCTATGTTGGCAATAGAGTGTGCTCATAGGGCGCCTTTCAGACCCCCTCCACCAGGAGCTCCACCAAGGCCTTTTGTATTGAAGTTACTGCAATACAGAGATACAATCACGTGACTGTCCTAACTTATCCATTGAAAATACCAAGGTGGCCATCTTTCCTGACTTCTCTGCTGAAGTGCAGAAACGCAGAGAACAATTTACACCTGGAAAGAAAAGGCTGCGAGACTTACTACTCCCATATTCTGTGATGTATCCGGCACACCTGAGGATTGTAGTCTCAGGAAAGGGGCTTATCCATGAATCTCCGCGGGAAACTACACAATGGCTGGACATCAACGACGCTAAATTGAAAGCAGATAAATCCGGACCTCCATAATCATCAACACTTTTGCTTTGGTGGCTTTTGAATCTTGATGCCATTTGATATGGACCGCGGGAATCTCTGAAAAGGTTTTGAAGAAGAGTTTTTCTTTTTAAGTCAGGTGTTGGACTTATAAAGGCTTCCAATCTCCCTCTGGGGAGAAATGTCTGTGATGTTTGATTGATTGTATTGCAATGTTAGAAGTTATTTATGTTATGTGTTAAAAAGGGGTACATGCAAAAAGAAGGGAGGGTGGAGGAACAGCTCAAAACGGTCTACTGGTTAGTCTGTTTCCCTGCGCACATATGGCTAAGCTTGTAAATACTATAGCGTGGAAGGTGCGGGGAATGGGAGACCCAACCAAGAGGTGTGCTGTATATACTTGGCTACATCAATACCAACCAGCAGGTCGTGGATAGGCCATGCTTTTCATTCGGAATTTTCTTCTCACGCCGGAGGGGTATCTGTTTTGATTCATAAATCAATCCCATTTAAATCCCTTAAAACTGCATTGGATACTGAGGGACGATATATTGGTATATTAGTCTATATACAGAATTAAAATAATTTTGGTAGCTTTATATAAACTCCCTCCATATAAAGATACAATTATTAAAAACGTATTATACTTTACATTGGAATCTCCTAAGTCTCCAGTTTTTTGATGGGAGATTTCAATAATTATTTCCACCAGCATTGGGATAGACTACATATGGTTAACATACCTGACCCGGCCTCCTCTACGGGGATGGTTAGATTATTTTCAGAAATTGGGTATGTGGTTATTTGGAGACAAAGAAAACCCTCAATTAGACAATATTCATGCCACTCAATGTCACACCATTCCTTGTCAAGGACTGACTTGGCAATTGGAACAGAATCTCTGAATCCGTTAATTCACAAAGTGAAATATTTACCCAGGGGAATCTCAGACCATTCTCCGATATGTGTGCAATTGAGAACAGGGGGAATAGAGGGGGTAATGAAATGCCCGTGGCAATTAAATCCATAAAAGAGGACCTGATAGAATTTTTTTAAAATAAACGAGGGATCAACATCAAAAATCAAGATGATGAGTTGATTGAGAAATTTCCTCTAAGCCCTAATCAGACATTACAATTGGAACAAATTAGACGCTCTATCATGAGTCACCTGAAAGACACCTCCCTAGAAATTACTACTAATGGCTTTGATAGCTTAGTGAGGGCCACGAGGACGTCATCATCTATCTCTTTCTTATACAATGCAATGAGGGATGTGATGTTGGGAGTAAATACTGAATTTTTTTTCAAACACTGGGAGAAACAATTTAATGATCAAGACATTGGAGTTAAGATAAGAGAAGGTTGGGGAAAACCTGTAAAGCAATAACTAATGAGATGTGGAGGGAAACCCAATTTAAGATCATTCATAAAGCAAGATACGCCTTTGATCTCCCCAAAACGCCCCTTAAAACTGATAGAATTCTACGGACTTATTACATGGGCTTTGGCTGTGTCCAAGACTACATATCTTCTGGGGGGCTATTCTAGATTGCATTAACCCCTTTATGACCTGGAACATATTAGTATGCCCCAGGTCATCACCCCCAGTTCAGCGTGGGCTTCGGCGCTGAGCCCGCACTGAACCGGGCACATGTCAGCTGATTTATACAGCTGACACGTGCCCGCAACAACCAAGGGGGGAATCGCGATCCACCCGCAGATGTTAACCAGTTAAATGCCGCTGTCAATCTCTGACAGCGGCATTTAACATTGCCGCGCCGGAAGCAAGGCATCAGCCCCGCCCATCGGTGACTCCGGGTCATCGATGGGTTGGCATGACAACCCAGGGTCTGCAACAGACCCCTGTGGTTGTCATGTCCTTATTTCTATGAGCGCCGCCCAGTGGTCGGCGCTCAGGCGCTCATAACAAGTGAGCATTTCTGCTGCATACAGGTGATCTGCTCACTGCCTGCATGCAGCAGAGGCAGACAAAAAGTGTAAAAAAATGTTTCTAAAAATATAAAAAAATAAAACAAATATGTATAAAAGTTTAAATCACCCTCCTTCCACCCCATTCAAAATAAAACAATAAAAAAAAACAAAAAACACATACACGTTTGGTATCGCCGCATTCAGAATCACCAGATCTATCAACATAAAAGAAGAATTAATTCGATTGGTAAACGCCGTAACGAGAAAATAATTCTAAATACCAGAATTACGTTTTTTGGTCGTCGCAACACTGCAATAAAATGCAATAACGGGCGATCAAAACATCGTATCTACCCCAAAATGATATCAATAAAAACGTCAGCTCGGCTCGCAAAAAATAAGCCCTCATCCGGCCCCAGATCACGAAAAATGGAGACGCCAGGCGTCTCGGAAAATGGCTTTTTTTTTTCCACCACTTAAATAAAAAAGAACCTATACATGTTTGGTGTTTACGAACTCGTAATAACCTTGAGAATAATAATGGCTGCTCAGTTTTAGCATTCAGTGAACGTGGTAAAAAAAACAACTGTAGAATTGCATTTTTTTGCAATTTCACCGCATTTGGAATTTTTTTCCCGTTTCCCAGTACATAATATTATAAAACCAGTAATGTTGTTCAAAAGTACAACTTGTCCCGCAAAAAATAAGCCCTCACATGGCCATATTGACCAAAAAATAAAAAAGCTATACCTCGGGGAACAAGGGGAGCAAAAACTAAAAATGCAAAAACGGAAAATCCCAAGGTCCTTAAGGGGTTAAAGAAATGTGGATCTTTAAAACACAACTCCCTCTTATGATGAAATTGTTCCACTTCTGGCCTAGAGATAAAATGAAAGAGGGAACTTCTCCGTTTAAGATCCCCCCATTATTCTATGTTTTGGTTCTATTGGCAAACCGTATGTTACGAGGCTGCTGGTTGGAATCTTCAATCCCGACTTTACAGGATTTCATCTCACAATTAAAAATCTATTATATTTAGAAAGAATAGAAGCAGAAAAAATTAAACTCATGAGCAAATACTTTGTTAAATGGAAAAACTTTTATTGGAAAACACTGAAATCAAAAAGAAATCACATATTGTAACGACGTTTGTTAACTCTGTTTGGTGTCACACTGAGAGATTGAGAGGATCCCTAGGAAAACTCCTACAAGACCCAACAGATGATTCTGCAAATATTGTTTGATACATAAGAATCTATTGGTAGAAGTAATAGATATTAGAACATAATGAGAAACCAACTTGCATAAAGGTGTGAAATGGTTAGACAAAGATTAATAATCAATAGCATGTAGATCAGGGAAAGGAAGGAGGATGAGAATAAGAACAAATTAGAAAGGAAGGATTGGTCTATGTCACAAGGTATAGCTGAAAGCTCAAGAATCAACAGCAAGACCCATCTGGATTGATTATTTCTTGTGTTTGGATGTGTTTTGAATTATCTTTACAAAAATACCAATAAAATATGTTTAAAGAATAATAATACTATGGGATGCCATGAAGGCCTATGTTAGAGGAACACTTATAAGAGATATTATTAGATACAAAGCTAAAACTAAAGAATTCACACAAGATCTCCAAAATGGGGTACAACAGGCTGAGGTGCAATACACTCTAAACCCATCAGCTGGTAATGGCCGGGAGTAAGAGGCAGCTCAGAGATTATTTCATGATCATCTTATCTCTAAGGCGGAAAACAAGCAGTTCTTTACAAAGCAAAAATATTTTGAACAGGGGGAAAGTGTGGAGCATCTTCTTTCTACCGTAGATAAATCACAGGAGGGTCCAGAAAATGGAGACAACACATCAGGAAATAATAATGTGCTAAATGTCTTTCATACTTACTATTCTAGTATTTATGAATCAAGATTTAGAGGAAAAGAGGACGAACTTGGATTGTTTCTTGAGGATATAAAATTACCTAAGTTTAAAGAGGAAAGTAGCTCCTACCTAGGAAACCCACTGACAATGTCTGATCTTGAGGATGAATTACAGTCCCTTGCTAATGAAAAGTCACCCGGCTCTGATCGACTGCTATGTAAGAATATAAGGATCTCCTAATCCCTAAACTATTAGATACTTTTAATGAAGCATTAGAATCGGGTCACATGCCAAAATCTATGCTGTCATATCGTCCCATTTTTCTTCTATTGGTAGACACTAAAATTATTGCAAAGGCCCTGGCAAATAGATTATTTCACATTATTACAGAGATTATTCATCAGGATCAATCAGACTTTATGCCAAACTGGTCCACAGCAATGAATTTACTAAGGCTTTTTTTGAATATTCATAAATCAGATGTAATAATAGGACATAAAGCTATTCTTTCTTTCTCTCGATGCGGTGAAATTATTCAATGGCGTAGAATGGAAATACCTGTGGGAGGTTCTGAAAAGGTTTGGGGTCGGTCCCAAATTCCTATCATACATACAGGTTTTGTACTCAGGATCTCAGGCTAAAATAAGAACTAACGGTCTCTTATCTGCTACAATCACGTTGGGGAGGGGCACACGGCAGGGATGCCCCCAGTCTCCCTTCCTTTCCGCGATGGCCATTGAACTTGTGGCCTGTATGTTGAGTGCTAGTCCGGATATTGTAGGCTTTAAATATGGTATCTTAGATGAACGAGTTTCACTCTATGCTGACGATTTACTGATATATATACAGGGTGGGCCTTTTATATGGATACACCTAAATTAAATGGGAATGGTTGGTGATATCAACCTCCTGTTTGTGGCACATTAGTATATGGGAGGGGGAAAACTTTTCCAGATGGTTGGTGACCATGGCGGCCATTTTGAATTCTGCCATTTTGGATCCAACTTTATTTTTTTCAATGGGAAGAGGGTCATGTGACACATCAAACTTATTGAGAATTTCATAAGAAAAACAATGGTGTGCTTGGTTTTAACATAACTTTATTCTTTCATGAATTTTTTACAAGTTTATGACCACTTATAAAATGTGTTCAAAGTGCTGCCCATTGTGTTGGAATGTCAATGCAACCCTCTTCTCCCACTCTTGACACACTGATAGCAACACCGCAGAAGAAATGCTGGCACAGGCTTCCAGTATCCATTGTTTCAGATGCTGCATATTTTATTTCAAGCTAGGAAACATATTGCATCCAAATGGATTAACCCCTCACCTCCAGAAATGAGTGAACTCAAAAATAGGATAAATAATATCAGATTAGAAAAAGGGGTATATAAAAAACATAACTGAATGAATACATTTGAGAAAATATGGGGCTTAAGGTTGGATACACCTGGAATGCCATCAAGGGGGTTATTGTTGGAGAGACAATGACTTATAGGGGAAGGGGGGTATTGGCGAGGTCTAATGTTTCATTGTAATGTGTACTGGAATTCCTTAACATGTGGTATGGGTAATATAGCACACCTATATGTGTATAGGATTATAATGTTTATTACAACATTATGGTTATATAAAAGATTTCAAGAATGTGGAATGTTAATTGTAAGAAATAGTAACTGCAAGTTATCAGATGGTAATGGGCAAGCTGAAAGGATATAGAGGAGAGATGCATATATGTGATCCCTATGGTATGTTATTTTATTATTGTATGTACTGGTTTCTTGTTTTTTAAAAAAAAATAAAAAAAAAAACTAATGAAAAAAATCTCAAATGTATTGGATTAAAAAGAAAAAGATTAGGAAAAAGGCTTCTCCCCTGTGTGAGTTCTCTGGTGATTAACCAAAGCTGATTTCTGATTAAAACATTTCCCACATTCTGAACATGAAAAAGGCTTCTCCCCTGTCTGAGTTCTCTGGTGCTTAATCAAATCTGATTTCTGGTTACAACATTTCCCACATTTTGAACATGAAAAAGGCTTTTCCCCTGTGTGGGTTCTCTGGTGAATAACTAAAACCGATTTATTGTTAAAACATTTCCCACATTCTGAACATGAAAAAGGGCTTCTCCCCTGTGTGAGTTCTCTTGTGGCAATCAAGAATCATTTTACGATTAAAACATTTTCCACATTCTGAACATGAAAAAGGCTTCTCCCCTGTGTGGGTTCTCTGGTGATTAACCAAAGCTGATTTATGGTTAAAACATTTCCCACATTCTGAACATGAAAAAGGCTTCTCCCCTGTGTGAGTTCTCTGGTGCTTAATCAAATCTGATTTCTGGTTACAACATTTCCCACATTCTGAACATGAAAAAGGTTTCTCCCCTGTGTGAGTTCTCTTGTGGCAATCAAGAGACATTTTAAGATTAAAACATTTTCCACATTCTGAACATGAAAAAGGCTTCACCCCTGTGAGGGTTCTCTGGTGATTAACCAAAGCTGATTTCTGGCTAAAACATTTCCCACATTCTGAACATGAAAAAGGCTTCTCCCCTGTGTGAGTTCTCTTGTGGCTATCAAGAATCATTTTACGATTAAAATATTTTCCACATTCTGAACATGAAAAAGCCTTCTCCCCTGTGTGGGTTCTCTGGTGGCTAATAAATTCTGATTTCTGGTTAAAACATTTCTCACATTCTGAACATGAAAAACGCTTCTCCCCTGTGTGGGTTCTCTGGTGGTTAATCAAATTTGATTTCTGGTTACAACATTTCCCACATTCTGAACATGAAAAAGGCTTCTCCCCTGTGTGGGTTCTCTGGTGATTAACCAAAACCGATTTATTGTTAAAACATTTCCCACATTCTGAACAAGAAAAAGGCTTCTCCCCTGTGTGGGTTCTCTGGTGGTTAACCGAAACTGATTTATAGCTAAAACATTTCCCACATTCTGAACATAAAAAAGGCTTCTCCCCTGTGTGGGTTTTCTGGTGCTTCACAAAATCTGATTTCTGGTTAAAACATCTCCCACATTTGGAACAAAAAAATCTATTGTCCACTGTGTGAATTTTTTGATGTTTAAGAATAGAGTTTTCGAGGGTAAACCTATTTCCATTTTCTGAAAGTGAAAAAGTCTTCTTTGCTTTAGGAGCAGTTCGTTTTTTAATGCTTATTTTTTTATTTTGACTTTCCTTAGTAGTCTGTAATGAATCAGAAGACAGAACCTGTTTCAGAGGATCAGATGAAATATCTTTGCTGTGGAGGGATGATGGTATATCTGGAGTAATGATATTCACTTCAATTGTATCCTGTGGGATCTCAAGATAATCAGATTTAAAAATCTCCTGTCCCTCTGATCTCCTGGTACAATCATCTGCCAAGAAAAAAAAACAATTATTAATTTTGAATAAAATATCCTTGAAATTTATATTTTTGAACATTTCTACTTAAAATGTCTGTAGAAATGACAAGTTATTGACAGAATAACAGTGAAACGTGAAAACCTCATAGGATGAACCAGTAGAGCGTGGTGTTCAACTGTTTGCTCATTCAGCCTCCAAAATATGGAATAAGACGCCATCAAAAAATGTTATGTAGGCGAAAATAATACCAATAAAAACTTCTACTCATCAATAACCCAATCCAGCAATATCCGCTCTCCCAAAGTCAAATCTCCCCCTCGCTTCTGAGTCTTGCGCCCAAACCACAATTATCATCCATGTATTTGGCATTACTATAGTGAGAAGAACCCACTTAATTTACGGTGTGTGTCTCCTGGAGCACAATCTGGGCACTATGTGTTGGGTATTAAAATAGTATATTTGCCATTTTCACTCTCCATTATCCACTGCATGCTAATTTCCAGAAGGTGCCTGTGGAGTCAAAATAGTCACTACTCCTATATATTAATTCACTGAGGGTTATAATTTCCAAAATGGAGTCACTTTATGGTTTTCTGCCATTTTGTCATATTAAGGTTTCTGTAAATGGTGTGTCCCATCTCCTCTGGGATCTGCTCCTGCGACGTCTGTTTCTGTGACGTCTGCTTCTGTCACCAGGAGCCACCTTAATCATTCTGCAGGTGGCACTGGTGATGAGGGACGTTAGAACCAGAAGCTCTGGGTGGCACAGAACTTGTCCAGCCACTACCATTAGGATGCCTGGGAGCTGTAGTACCATCCAGTCTGGCAGTATGGGTTGTGTGTGATGCAGATGGAGTAACCTCCTCCCTGCTTCAGCCAATTGGAAAGCACCGCACCCTACTAAAGCTGGAAGCATATTGCCGGGAGCTGCCAGATACAGCCTTGTTCTCCTCTGGTTCAGTCCTCTGTGCTCAGCTCCCGGCTTGTGGATTTGTTTCTTGTTGTGACCCCGGCCCGTTTACTGACTACTCTTGTGTCTTCTGATTTTGTATTTTCTCTGCCCTCCTGGTTCTGACCTGGCTACCGGACTATTCTTCTTGGGTTTAAAAGGTGATGAGCAAGGCAATCCCTGGGATCTGGAAAATGGAGTATATAGCGCCAAGTTTGTTTGTGGTAGCCATGTTTTGAGTTGCCAGGTGACCATGAACAGTGTCCCCAATACATTGTGTCTGCAATCTATTCCAGCAAGATCTGCCTTCAAATAGCTAAATGTTGCTCCTTCCCTTCTTAACCTGCCATGTGCCCAGACAGTAGTGTACAACCATATATAGGGCATTGTCACATTCAAGAGAAGTTGGAAAATAATTTGTAAGGTCCATTTGTTTCCTATTATCCTTTGTGAAGAATTCCAACACTTATCACCACATAAAGTGACAAATGTCAGATTTAAAAAATGGTAACAAAGAAAATGACTGCACTTCCACTACAAGAAATAGGTGTGAACAGGTGCTTACTAAGAGCAGCTACCTCCATATATAATGAACAAATAAAGTAGCACACTGTAACTCTGAGTATATAGATATGAAATATGAATAGCATAACCGCTGTAGAAAATAGAAATAAATGAAAAAAATTTTTGAAACATTTTTTTTAGCGCATGTAAATATGAATTATGGAAAATGAATAGCATTACTGCTGTAAATAAATGAGAAATTTTAGCGCATAAATTGGCCAATTCATGTGTACCTGACAGCCGCTGTAAGGCGTTTCCCGATGTCAGGACCTACCAATGTGAATACCTCTCTAAGAGACCTCCGTCTGCTTATGTGTGGGAAAGACAGATCCTGATGCATTTAAAACCACCTGCGGCATGGGGGTGGGGGTGGAGTGCTCAGTCAATGCTAAATCTAGTAACAAAGAAAATGACGGCACTTCCACTTCAAGAAATAGGTGTGAACAGGTGCTTACTAAGAGCAGCTACCTCCATATATAATGAACAAATACATTTTTTCATTTATTTCTATTTTCTACAGCGGTTATGCTATTCATATTTCATATTTCATATCTATATACTCAGTGTTACAGTGTGCTACTTTATTTGTTCATTATATATGGAGGTAGCTGCTCTTAGTAAGCACCTGTTCACACCTATTTCTTGAAGTGGAAGTGCCATCATTTTCTTTGTTACTAGATTTAGCGTTGACTGAGCACTCCACCCCCACCCCCATGCCGCAGGTGGTTTTAAATGCATCAGGATCTGTCGTTCCCACACATAAGCAGACGGAGGTCTCTTAGAGAGGTATTCACATTGGTAGGTCCTGACATCGAGAAACGCCTTACCGCGGCTGTCAGGTACACATGAATTGGCCAATTTATGCGCTAAGATTTCTCATTTATTTACAGCAGTAATGCTATTCATTTTCCATAATTCATATTTACATGCGCTAAAAAAAAATTTCTAAATTTTTTTCATTTATTTCTATTTTCTACAGCGGTTATGCTATTCATATTTCATATTTCATATCTATATACTCAGAGTTACAGATTTAAAAAATGGGGCCTGATTGGGAACAGAAAACTGGCTGCAGGAAGAGGTTAAATCAGAGTATTTTGGGCACTAACTACTATAGTAAAAAGCAGTGACTATAAACAATAACACATCTACTGAAATGATCAAACTCAACAGTCTCCATCAGTAAAAAAAGAGTAACAAGTATGGGGCTCGGTGGTTCTTCGTAATCTAAACTATCGTAAGGGCCAATATTTTCTGTCAGATGACTTTCAAGAAGAAATATTAGACATTGAAGGAGAACTTTTTATAAATAGTGCAGAGCTGAGGTGTCTTAAATTTAGCCCTCGGGCATTGGGAAGACGTAATGGAGACCTTCTTTTAAAGACTACCAGGAAGTTACAGAGGCAAATCCCACCACAATAAAGCTATCACACAAAATGAACCTGGAAAAAAATACAGAATAAAAGATATGTTACATCCCAAACAACAACGTATGTATGAGGGGAGAGCTCCAACACTAAACCGGAGTTGCACTCATTTATGATAAACCATTGGAGCTACTATGAGTCCTGACCAGGAGAGTAGAGAAAGTATTAGCACCCCCATTTCAGGAGAGATTGTGCAGTAATCTGAATTCCTTAGGATTGAAAACATAATGGAATTGATGACGTGGAGTGAATCCATGAAACCAGGGCTGGAGCCAACACATCTCCTGCAGGCGTGAATAAATGTATATTACAGACATCAGCCACGCACAGCTTAGAGATGTATCATGGCACAGGTGTAATGTTTTCTGTATAGTTTATCGCAATCCTGTATGAAGTTAGCTGGTTTGACAAGAAATTGAAAAGTCAGGATAAAGGGAAACTCTGCTGTTATTCTACAGAAATTCACACTTGGCCTCACTGCACATTTAATGTTGTCGATCATAAAAGTGACGTTTAGCCAGAAAGACTGGACCTGGTCTTGTAGGGACCATATGACACATTCAGCAGCACAGAAGGGATAGAAGGTAGAT
The DNA here is from genome assembly GCF_046119375.1 of Phyllobates terribilis. NCBI lineage: Eukaryota > Metazoa > Chordata > Amphibia > Anura > Dendrobatidae > Phyllobates > Phyllobates terribilis. Next base: position 318,890 of record NW_027363621.1, read on the forward strand.
TCATCCAATAAGATATCAGGGATCTAGGAAGCCAACACCATCATTACCCTCCGCTTTCTCTAAGAGGTCCATCATAATTTTTCTTCAAGTGATTTTCTAACTTGTCAGCACATTCTACGTACGCTGCCATTTGGCTTTGTAGTTTACAGATCTGGGCAGGTAACGGTCAGTGTCTCCTAATCCCAGGGGGTAGGTGAATCCTCCAGGTTGTAAGTTCTATAGAAAAGGGCTTTCACAACTACACAAAGTAATGTGAACATTTTTGGATGGAGGAAAATGTTGTGATCTAGAGGTAAAATGCTGATCACACGATTGTGACATGGCTGGACTACACCACCGATAAAGCAGCCACAGCCGGTGACTGAGAAGAATCTGTGACTTTTCTGCATTTAGTGGTCACTACTCACCTGGGTAGTCATATGTAGGATTCTCCTCTTTACACCGCTTATCACCCCTCACATATGTCTCTGTAGTATCAATATGGGCCAGATCTTCACCCTGAAACAAATATTGTAAAAGTCACAGACAGATGGAAAAGTCACATCTATGATCAGCTCTAATCCTGCCATCTCCACCGTTCTCATTACACAAATATAAAACACATAATACTGGTGGATAAAACAAGACTAAGCACAAGACCTTCACAGCCACCTACACATCATAGGGGAGATCTCATGACACTTTCTCTCCATCTACCTGATGATCCTGAGGAACATTGGGATCTTCTTGTTTACAGTCCTGTGGAAGAAGAGGACGGGGACATCTCTCTGGTGTTGTCCTCTTACTGGATAGATCTGGAGGAAATATACAGGGACTGAATTCATTTTTTACACATAATTAGATAAGATAATTATAGGCTGTGTGTATTTAGTCCTGTCTATTACCTGGTGATGTGAGGGGCTGGGGAACCTCCATCATGACGTTCTTGTACAGATCTTTGTGTCCTTCTAAATACTCCCACTCCTCCATGGAGAAATAGACAGCGACATCCTGACACCTTATAGGAACCTGACACATACAATGATACAGTCATCTCCCCGATCCCTTCATAGCGTTACTGTATAATATCCCAGCATTCCCAGCAGTGTCACCTCTCCAGTCAGCAGCTCAATCATCTTGTAGGTGAGTTCTAGTATCTTCTGGTCATTGATGTCCTTATGTATCAGGGGGTGAGATGGAGGTCCTGTGATTGGGCTCAGGGGTCTTCCCCATCCCTCAGACACAGGGTCCTGACAGCGCCCACTAGAGGTCTTCTTCACTACTGTGTAATCCTGGTTATGGAGAGACACATTAATAAATCTCACTACAGACATTTCCAGAGTCCTCACCTCTCCAGTTCTGTCCATCTGTTATTCCCATATATAAGAATGATGTAATGTGACGTTATCAGAATCTCTCACCTCTCCAGTAAGCTGGAAGAGGATCTCTAGGGTGAGGTGCAATATCCTCTCCACCATCTTGTCTCTGTCCATATCCATCCTTGATAGGTGATTCAGAAAAATTCTCTTAATATAGAAGATCTTCACTGAGAGAATCCGATATTGTAGAGACCTGAATGAGAAGAAGATGAGCCGATGTAACATCATAAAGATCCTGTGTAATAATACAATTACTGGAGACAATAAGGGAAATATATCAGAAGATGTGTAGATGTTGTACAATAAGGGAAATATATCAGAAGATGTGTAGATGTTGTATTCTCTAGTCTTTTATGGACTGGAACACAAGTTGAATTGCTGACTTAGACATCTCCTCCATACTTCCAATCACTGGCTAAGTTGACCACTGCTTCAGTAAGAATCACCCAGAAACCCAAGCAGCAATGGTATTTTTATTATTTTACAACATTCTGCTTTTGTCCCTGACGTACTAATAAAACCTATATATTTTAGGCCACAGACAACAAGCAGTTTCTTCCTCGGAGTCTGAAGCTGAATACGCTTCTTATAGACTCATCTTCCATAAAGCTAATTCTCGTCATATACATTACACATGACACGAGAAATAACAACTTCATGATGAGGACGACATCTTCATCTTCTAATACGGCTCTAGAAACAAATTTGGCCAGAGTCCGTCGCTGACCTCATCATCACCGACTGTCCACATGAATGTTTCCCGTCTTTCCCAGGTTATAATCTTTTATCACGTTAGATCTCATTTATAAGAGCTTGTTTGTAAGAACACAGACAGGAGTTATTTGATGCTAATGTCTCCATGTACAGTGTTTTTTTTTCCTGGATATTATGTTTCTTTTAGCATTTTCCTGTAGGCTTCCATATATTACATGAAAAACACCAAAAAAAGAAAACCAAGTGTTAAAACATAAAATAAAATTGGGGTTGGCGGCACTGTGGGATCATTATACTGTATGTGGGGGGATGGTGGTAATGTGGGAATATTATATTGTATGTGGGGGGGATGGTGGTATTGTGAGAACATTATACTGTATGTGGGGGGGGTTATTGTGGGAACATTATACTGTATGTGGGAAGATTGCGGTACTGTGGGAACATTATACTGTATGTGGGAAGATGGCGGTACTGTGGGAACATTATACTGTATGTGGGAAGATTGCGGTACTGTGGGAACATTATACTGTATGTGGGAAGATGGCGGTACTGTGAGAACATTATACTGTATGTGGGAAGATTGCGGTACTGTGGGAACATTATACTGTATGTGGGAAGATGGCGGTACTGTGGGAACATTATACTGTATGTGGGAAGATTGCGGTACTGTGGGAACATTATACTGTATGTGGGAAGATTGCGGTACTGTGGGAACATTATAGTGTATGTGGGAAGATGGCGGTACTGTGGGAACATTATACTGTATGTGGGAAGATGGCGGTACTGTGAGAACATTATACTGTATGTGGGAAGATGGCGGTACTGTGGGAACATTATACTGTATGTGGGAAGACGGCGGTACTGTGGGAACATTATACTGTATGTGGGAAGATGCCGGTACTGTGAGAACATTATACTGTATGTGGGAAGATGGCGGTACTGTGGGAACATTATACTGTATGTGGGAAGATGGCGGTACTGTGGGAACATTATACTGTATGTGGGAAAATGGCGGTACTGTGATAACATTATACTGTATGTGGGAAGATGGCGGTACTGTGACAACATTATACTGTATGTGGGAAGATGGCGGTACTGTGGGAACATTATACTGTATGTGGGAAGATGGCGGTACTGTGAGAACATTATACTTTATGTGGGAAGATTGCGGTACTGTGATAACATTATACTGTATGTGGGAAGATGGCGGTACTGTGAGAACATTATACTGTATATGGGTAGATGGCGGTACTGTGGGAACATTATACTGTATGTGGGAAGACGGCGGTACTGTGAGAACATTATACTGTATGTGGGAAGATGGCGGTACTGTGGGAACATTATACTGTATGTGGGTAGATGGCGGTACTGTGAGAACATTATACTGTATGTGGGTAGATGGCGGTACTGTGGGAACATTATACTGTATGTGGGAAGATGGCGGTACTGTGAGAACATTTTACTGTATGTGGGTAGATGGCGGTACTGTGGGAACATTATACTGTATGTGGGAAGATGGCGGTACTGTGGGAACATTATACTGTATGTGGGTAGATGGCGGTACTGTGGGAACATTATACTGTATGTGGGAAGATGGCGGTACTGTGGGAACATTATACTGTATGTGGGAAGATGGCGGTACTGTGGGAACATTATAGTGTATGTGGGTAGATGGCGGTACTGTGGGAACATTATAATGTATGTGGGTAGATGGTGGTACTGTGGGAACATTATACTGTATGTGGGTAGATGGCGGTACTGTGGGAACATTATAGTGTATGTGGGAAGATGGCGGTACTGTGGGAACATTATACTGTATGTGGGAAGATGGCGGTACTGTGGGAACATTATAGTGTATGTGGGTAGATGGCGGTACTATGGGAATATTATACTGTATGTGGGAAGATGGCGGTACTGTGGGAACATTATACTGTATGTGGGAAGATGGCGGTACTGTGGGAACATTATAGTGTATGTGGGTAGATGGCGGTACTGTGGGAATATTATACTGTATGTGGGAAGATGGCGGAACTGTGAGAACATTATACTGTATGTGGGAAGATGGCGGTACTGTGAGAACATTATACTGTATGTGGGAAGATTGCGGTACTGTGGGAACATTATACTGTATGTGGGAAGATGGCGGTACTGTGAGAACATTATACTGTATGTGGGAAGATGGCGGTATTGTGAGAACATTATACAGTGTGGGAAATAGAGGTACTATGAGAGCATTATATTGAGAGGATTAATGACCGCAGTCGCTCCTGTGACCGGGCCCAGCCACCACCAACCCCTGCTGCAGCAGGATGTGTGTTCTCGGACTGACATTCAGCTTAGTGCCACAATACACGCTGCCGACCAATCAGAGGCCAGCAGCTGACATCGGCATGTACGTCATTAGGGGGCGCATGGAAGTAACATCATGCTCTCCTGTCGCTTCCAGCTGAAGTCAGCGGCAGCTCCAGAAAAAGACACCGCGCGGCGAAGGAGCGGAGAGAAGGTGAGGATAATGTTTTGGTATTTTTTAAATCAGCGAGTACACGGTGCCCTTGGCCATAATACTACATGTAAGAGTATGGGCTGTGCATTACACTACATGTACGGACTATGGGCTGTGCATTATACTACATGTACGGACTATGGGCTGTGTATTATATTACATGTACGGACTATGGGCTGTGTATTATACTACATGTACGGACTATGGGCTGTGCATTATACTACATGTACGGACTATGGGCTGTGTATTATACTACATGTACGGACTATGGGCTGTGTATTACACTACATGTACGGACTATGGGCTGTGCATTATACTACATGTGTGGACTATGGGCTGTGCATTATACTACATGTACGGACTATGGGCTGTGTATTACACTACATGTACGGACTATGGGCTGTGCATTATACTACATGTACGGACTATGGGCTGTGCATTATACTACATGTACGGACTATGGGCTGTGCATTATACTACATGTACGGACTATGGGCTGCGCATTATACTACATGTACGGACTATGGGCTGTGCATTATACTACATGTACAGACCAGGGGCTGTGTATTATACTACATGTACGGACTATGGGCTGTGCATTATACTACATGTACAGACCAGGGGCTGTGTATTATACTACATGTACGGACTATGGGCTGTGCATTATACTACATGTACAGACCAGGGGCTGTGTATTATACTACATGTACGGACTATGGGCGGTGCATTATACTACATGTACGGACCATGGGCTGTGCATTATACTACATGTATGGACTATGGGCTGTGCATTATACTACATGTACGGACTATGGGCTGTGCATTATACTACATGTATGGACTATGGGCTGTGCATTATACTACATGTATGGACTATGGGCTGTGCATTATACTACATGTATGGACTATGGGCTGTGCATTATACTACATGTACGGACTATGGGCTGTGCATTATACTACATGTATGGACTATGGGCTGTGCATTATACTACATGTACGGACTATGGGCTGTGCATTATACTACATGTATGGACTATGGGCTGTGCATTATACTACATGTATGGACTATGGGCTGTGCATTATACTACATGTATGGACTATGGGCTGTGCATTATACTACATGTACGGACTATGGGCTGTGCATTACACTACATGTACGGACTATGGGCTGTGCATTATACTACATGAACGGACTATGGGCTGCGCATTATACTACATGGATGGACTATGGGCTGTGTATTATACTACATGTACGGACTATGGGCTGTGCATTATACTACATGTACGGACTATGGGCTGTGCATTATACTACATGTATGGACTATGGGCTGCGCATTATACTACATGGATGGACTATGGGCTGTGTATTATACTACATGTACGGACTATGGGCTGTGCATTACACTACATGTACGGACTATGGGCTGTGCATTATACTACATGTATGGACTATGGGCTGCGCATTATACTACATGTGTGGACTATGGGCTGTGCATTATACTACATGTACGGACTATGGGCTGCGCATTATACTACATGTACGGACTATGGGCTGTGCATTATACTACATGTACGGACTATGGGCTGTGCATTATACTACATGTACGGACTATGGGCTGTGCATTATACTACATGTACGGACTATGGGCTGTGCATTATACTACATGTACGGACTATGGGCTGCGCATTATACTACATGTACGGACTATGGGCTGTGCATTATACTACATGTACAGACCAGGGGCTGTGTATTATACTACATGTACGGACTATGGGCGGTGCATTATACTACATGTACGGACCATGGGCTGTGCATTATACTACATGTATGGACTATGGGCTGTGCATTATACTACATGTACGGACTATGGGCTGTGCATTATACTACATGTATGGACTATGGGCTGTGCATTATACTACATGTATGGACTATGGGCTGTGCATTATACTACATGTATGGACTATGGGCTGTGCATTATACTACATGTACGGACTATGGGCTGTGCATTATACTACATGTACGGACTATGGGCTGTGCATTATACTACATGTATGGACTATGGGCTGTGCATTATACTACATGAACGGACTATGGGCTGCGCATTATACTACATGGATGGACTATGGGCTGTGCATTATACTACATGTACAGACCAGGGGCTGTGCATTATACTACATGTACGGACTATGGGCTGTGCATTATACTACATGTACGGACTATGGGCTGTGCATTATACTACATGTATGGACTATGGGCTGTGCATTATACTACATGAACGGACTATGGGCTGCGCATTATACTACATGGATGGACTATGGGCTGTGTATTATACTACATGTACGGACTATGGGCTGTGTATTATACTACATGTACAGACCAGGGGCTGTGCATTATACTACATGTACGGACTATGGGCTGTGCATTATACTACATGTACGGACTATGGGCTGTGCATTATACTACATGTATGGACTATGGGCTGTGCATTATACTACATGAACGGACTATGGGCTGCGCATTATACTACATGGATGGACTATGGGCTGTGTATTATACTACATGTACGGACTATGGGCTGTGCATTATACTACATGTACGGACTATGGGCTGTGCATTATACTACATGTATGGACTATGGGCTGCGCATTATACTACATGGATGGACTATGGGCTGTGTATTATACTACATGTACGGACTATGGGCTGTGCATTACACTACATGTACGGACTATGGGCTGTGCATTATACTACATGTATGGACTATGGGCTGCGCATTATACTACATGTGTGGACTATGGGCTGTGCATTATACTACATGTACGGACTATGGGCTGCGCATTATACTACATGGATGGACTATGGGCTGTGTATTATACTACATGTACAGACCAGGGGCTGTGCATTATACTACATGTATGGACTATGGGCTGTGTATTATACTACATGTACAGACCAGGGGCTGTGCATTATACTACATGTACGGACTATGGGCGGTGCATTATACTACATGTACGGACTATGGGCTGTGCATTATACTACATGTACGGACTATGGGCTGTGTATTATACTACATGTATGGACTATGGGCTGTGCATTATACTACATGTACGGACTATGGGCTGTGTATTATACTACATGTATGGACTATGGGCTGTGTATTATACTACATGTACGGACTATGGGCTGCGCATTATACTACATGTATGGACTATGGGCTGTGTATTATACTACATGTACAGACCAGGGGCTGTGCATTATACTACATGTATGGACTATGGGCTGTGCATTATACTACATGTACGGACCATGGGCTGTGCATTATACTACATGTATGGACTATGGGCTGTGCATTATACAACATGTACGGACTATGGGCTGTGCATTATACTACATGTATGGACTATGGGCTGTGCATTATACTACATGTACGGACCATGGGCTGTGCATTATACTACATGTATGGACTATGGGCTGTGCATTATACTACATGTACGGACCATGGGCTGTGCATTATACTACATGTATGGACTATGGGCTGTGCATTATACTACATGTACGGACTATGGGCTGTGCATTACACTACATGTACGGACTATGGGCTGTGCATTATACTACATGTATGGACTATGGGCTGTGCATTATACTACATGTACAGACTATGGGCTGTGCATTACACTACATGTACGGACTATGGGCTGTGCATTATACTACATGTACGGACTATGGGCTGTGCATTATACTACATGTACGGACTATGGGCTGTGCATTATACTACATGTATGGACTATGGGCTGTGCATTATACTACATGTACAGACTATGGGCTGTGCATTACACTACATGTACGGACTATGGGCTGTGCATTATACTACATGTACGGACTATGGGCTGTGCATTATACTACATGTACGGACTATGGGCTGTGCATTATACTACATGTACGGACTATGGGCTGTGCATTATACTACATGTAAGAGGATGGGCTGTGCATTATACTACATGTATGAGTATGGGCTGTGCATTATACTACATGGATGACTATGGGCTGTGCATTACACTACATGTACGGACTATGGGCTGTGCATTATACTACATGGATGACTATGGGCTGTGCATTATACTACATGGATGACTATGGGCTGTGCATTACACTACATGTACGGACTATGGGCTGCGCATTATACTACATGTAAGAGTATGGGCTGTGCATTATACTACATGTATGGACTATGGGCTGTGTATTATACTACATGTATGGACTATGGGCTGTGCATTATACTACATGCATGACTATGGGCTGTGCATTATACTACATGTACGGACTATGGGCTGCGCATTATACTACATGTACGGACTATGGGCTGCGCATTATACTACATGTACGGACTATGGGCTGCGCATTATACTACATGTACGGACTATGGGCTGCGCATTATACTACATGTACGGACTATGGGCTGTGCATTACACTACATGTACGGACTATGGGCTGTGCATTACACTACATGTACGGACTATGGGCTGTGCATTATACTACATGTACGGACTATGGGCTGTGCATTATACTACATGTACGGACTATGGGCTGCGCATTATACTACATGTACGGACTATGGGCTGTGCATTATACTACATGTACGGACTATGGGCTGTGCATTATACTACATGTACGGACTATGGGCTGTGCATTATACTACATGTACGGACTATGGGCTGTGCATTATACTACATGTAAGGACTATGGGCTGTGCATTATACTACATGGATGACTATGGGCTGTGCATTATACTACATGTACGGACTATGGGCTGCGCATTATACTACATGGATGACTATGGGCTGTGCATTATACTACATGTGTGGACTATGGGCTGTACATTATACTACATGTACGGACTATGGGCTGTGCATTATACTACATGGATGACTATGGGCTGTGCATTATACTACATGTACGGACTATGGGCTGTGCATTATACTACATGCACGACTATGGGCTGTGCATTATACTACATGTACGACTATGGGCTGTGCATTACACTACATGTACGGACTATGGGCTGCGCATTATACTACATGTACGGACTATGGGCTGTGCATTATACTACATGTACGGACTATGGGCTGTGCATTATACTACATGTACGGACTATGGGCTGCGCATTATACTACATGGATGACTATGGGCTGTGCATTATACTACATGTACGGACTATGGGCTGCGCATTATACTACATGGATGACTATGGGCTGTGCATTATACTACATGGATGACTATGGGCTGTGCATTATACTACATGTACGGACTATGGGCTGTGCATTATACTACATGCACGACTATGGGCTGTGCATTATACTACATGTACGACTATGGGCTGTGCATTACACTACATGTATGGACTATGGGCTGTGCATTATACTACATGTGTGGACTATGGGCTGTGCATTACACTACATGTACGGACTATGGGCTGTGCATTACGCTACATGTACGGACTATGGGCTGTGCATTACACTACATGTACGGACTATGGGCTGTGCATTATACTACATGTACGGACTATGGGCTGTGCATTATACTACATGTACGGACTATGGGCTGTGCATTATACTACATGTAACAGTATGGGCTGTGCATTATACTACATGTAAGAGGATGGGCTGTGCATTATACTACATGTACGGACTATGGGCTGTGCATTATACTACATGTAAGAGGATGGGCTGTGCATTATACTACATGTACGGACTAGGGGCTGTGCATTACACTACATGTACGGACTATGGGCTGTGCATTATACTACATGTACGGACTATGGGCTGCACATTACGCTACATGTAAGGACTATGGGCTGCACATTACGCTACATGTACGGACTATGGGCTGTGCATTATACTACATGTACGAACTATGGGCTGTGCATTACACTACATGTACGGACTATGGGCTGTGCATTATACTACATGTATGGACTATGGGCTGTGCATTATACTACATGTACGGACTATGGGCTGTGCATTATACTACATGTAACAGTATGGGCTGTGCATTATACTACATGTAAGAGGATGGGCTGTGCATTATACTACATGTACGGACTATGGGCTGTGCATTATACTACATGTACGGACTATGGGCTGCGCATTATACTACATGTACGGACTATGGGCTGTGCATTACACTACATGTACGGACTATGGGCTGTGCATTATACTACATGTACGGACTATGGGCTGCGCATTATACTACATGTACGGACTATGGGCTGTGCATTACACTACATGTACGGACTATGGGCTGTGCATTACGCTACATGTACGGACTATGGGCTGTGCATTATACTACATGTACGGACTATGGGCTGCGCATTATACTACATGTACGGACTATGGGCTGTGCATTACACTACATGTACGGACTATGGGCTGTGCATTATACTACATGTGCGGACTATGGGCTGTGCATTACGCTACATGTACGGACTATGGGCTGTGCATTATACTACATGTACGGACTATGGGCTGTGCATTATACTACATGGATGACTATGGGCTGTGCATTATACTACATGTACGGACTATGGGCTGCGCATTACACTACATGTACGGACTATGGGCTGTGCATTACACTACATGTACGGACTATGGGCTGTGCATTACACTACATGTACGGACTATGGGCTGTGCATTATACTACATGGATGGACTATGGGCTGTGCATTACACTACATGTACGGACTATGGGCTGTGCATTACACTACATGTACGGACTATGGGCTGTGCATTACACTACATGTACGGACTATGGGCTGTGCATTACACTACATGTACGGACTATGGGCTGTGCATTATACTACATGTATGGACTATGGGCTGTGCATTATACTACATGTACGGACTATGGGCTGTGCATTACACTACATGTACGGACTATGGGCTGCGCATTACACTACATGTACGGACTATGGGCTGTGCATTATACTACATGTACGGACTATGGGCTGTGCATTATACTACATGTACGGACTATGGGCTGTGCATTATACTACATGTACGGACTATGGGCTGCACATTATACTACATGTACGGACTATGGGCTGTGCATTATACTACATGTACGGACCATGGGCTGTGCATTATACTACATGTACGGACTATGGGCTGTGCATTACGCTACATGTACGGACTATGGGCTGTGCATTATACTACATGTACAGACCATGGGCTGTGCATTATACTACATGTACGGACCATGGGCTGTGCATTACACTGTGTTCCAAATTATTATGCAAATAATATTTTCTCAGATTTTCCCAAATTACCTATATGAATTGCAGTCATTGTAATTTTCCAGTCAAATAACTATTAGAGTACAATTGAAAGGTTTTTGTACAAACTGCCTATGATAACAGTATATTTAAAAAAAAACAAAAAAACTCAAACTGCACTCAAAATGCATGTTCCAAATTATTATGCACAGCAGAGTTTTCAACCTTTTCATTTTAATAAAGAACAAAAAAATGGTCATTTTTGAAATTATAAGCATTAGCTGGTTATTACAAACTGAAATCCAACAGTTTTCAACTCAAAACTTTATTCTAGGTGATGTTACATTTTCACATAGGACCCCTTGTTGGAAAGGAGCTTTTGAACTCTCTTATCTATTGAATTTGTCAGGTTTTGGATGGTTTCTGCTTCAATTGTTTTGCATGAGGACAGAATACCCTCCCAGAGCTGTTGCTTAGATGTGGCAAGCAATCCCCGCAATGTGCATATCCAAGCACTCGATGCAAACTCAAGTAGCGAACACTTGCGCTCAACACTAGTCGCCATATCGTCATCTATTTTTTTTTTAAATATCCCAACCTTACCCCCAACCCTAATACAACCCCAACCCTAACCCTAGAGTTTGTTTTTTGCGCCGTTCCTCGTGCGGTATAAGTGATTAGACGACTTTATTCTTCGGGTTGGTGCGATTGCAGCGATACTAGAATCATATCGGGTTTTTATGATTGACAGCTGTCACTCACTAAAAGACGCATTTTTTGTAAAATCTAGCTTTTGCATCGCCATATTTTGAGAGCTATAATTTTTCTATATTTTGGCCGACAGAGTCATGTGACAGCTTGTTTTTTGCGGGATGAGTTGACGTATTTATTGGTATCATTTTCAGGCACGTGACATTGCTTTCTATTCCGATTTTTGGGAGGCAGAATAAACAAAAAACAACAATTCAGGAAATGTTTTTTTTTTTTTACAATTTTTTTATGCCGTTCCGCGTGTGGTAAAATTGATAAGGCAGCTTTATTCTTCGGGTCAGTACGTTTACAGCGGTACCACATTTATATAGTTTTTCTATGTTTTGGCGCTTTTACACAATAAAAGCTATTTTATAGAATTTTTTTTTTTGCATCGCTTTATTCTGAGAGCTATAACTTTTTTATTTTTCGGCTGATTGAGCTGTATGGCGGCTTGCTTTTTTGTGGGACAAGATGACGTTTTCAGCGGTACCATTTTTATTTATATTCGTCTTTTTGATCGTGTGTTATTCCATTTTTTGTTTTTGCGGTATGATGATAAAGCATTGGTTTCTGCTTAGTTTTTTTTTTACCGTGTTCACTAAAGGGGTTAACTAGTGGGACAGTTTTATAGGTCAGGTCGTTCCGGACGCAGCGATACCAAATATGTGTACTTTTATTGTTTTGTTGTTTTTTTTTCATAATAATATTTATTGATGGGTACATTATATTTTTATTTTTGGTGGATTATTTTTTTGATTTTTTTTTTTTAAATATTTTTACAATTTTTTTTTTCATTTTTTAACAATTTTTTTTTTACTTTTAGACTTTTTCCCACAATAGGACTTTTTTCACTCTGATCACCTGTATAGCATAGGGATGGAGCACCATCCCTGTGCTATACAGGCTGTCAGTGCTGCAGATGCAGAAGATACTTTGGTCGTGCACTGCATATGACCAAAGTATCCTCCTGCTGTCTGGTGACCCGGATGTTTTTATGACATGGCAACATCCGGGAAGCCGCGGCAGACAGTGTTGGACGCCGGCAGGAGAGGTGAGTATGGGCGATCACCTCCCCAATCGACTTTGATCGTACATTGCATGGGTTAATGTGCCAGGCACATAGCACCGGGTGTCAGCTGTGACAATCAGCTGACACCCGGCGGCGATCACGCCCGCACAGCCTATGTGCGGGCAAAATCAACAGGGCGCACTAATACGTACCTGGCTCTGAAAGCCCAGGGGGCAGGTGCGTATTAGTACGCCCTGGGCTTTTAAGGGGTTAAAGTACACTCTGCACCCCATCTTGACTGAAAAAAAACAGAAATGTAGAAACTTTTGCAAATTTAATAAAAAAGAAAAACTGAAATATCACATGGTCATAAGTATTCAGACCCTTTGCTCAGTATTGAGTAGAAGCCCCCTTTTGAGCTAGTACAGCCATGAGTCTTCTTGGGAATGATGCAACAAGTTTTTCACACCTGGATTTGGGGATCCTCTGCCATTCTTCCATGCAGATCCTCTCCACTTCCGTCAGGTTGGATGGTGAACGTTGGTGGACAGCCATTTTCAGGTCTCTCCAGAGATGCTCAATTGGGCTTAGGTCAGGGCTCTGGCTGGGCCAGTCAAGAATGGTCACAGAGTTGTTCTGAAGCCACTCCTTTGTTATTTTAGCTGTGTGCTTAGGGTCATTGTCTTGTTGGAAGTTGAACCTTCAGCCAAGTCTGAGGTCCAAAGCACTCTGGAAGAAGTATTCATCCAGAATATGTACTTGGCCGCATTCATGTTTCCTTCAATTGCAAGCAGTCATCCTGTCCGTGCAGCTGAAAAACACCCCCATAGCATGATGCTGCCACCACCATGTTTCACAGTTGGGATTGTATTAGGCAGGTGATGAGCAGTGCCTGGTTTTCGCCACACATACCGCTTAGAACTTTTTGATGATAATTCTATCTTCGTCTCATCAGACCAGAGAATCTTATTTCTCATAGTCTGGGAGTCCTTCATGTGTTTTTGTTCAAACTCTATGCTGGCTTTCATATGTTTTGCACTGCGGAGAGGCCTCCGTCGGGCCACTCAGCCATAAAAGCCCGACTGGTGGAGAGCTGCAGTGATAGTTGACTTTGTGGAACTTTCTTCCATCTCCCTACTGCATCTCTGGAGCTCAGCCAAGTGATCTTGGGGTTCCTCTTTACCTCGCTCACCAAGGTTCTTCTCTCACGATTCCTCAGTTTGGCTGGACAGCCATGTCTAGGAAGACTTCTGGTGGTCCTAAACTTCTTCCATTTAAGGAATATGGATGCCACTGTGCTCTTGGGAACCTTGAGTACTACAGAAATTCTTTTGTAACCTTGGCCAGATCTGTGCCTTGCCACAATTTTGTCTCTGAGCTCCTTGGGTAGTTCCTTTGAGCTCATGATTCTCATCTGGTCTGACATGCACTGTGAGCTGTGAGGTCTTATATAGACAGGTGTGTGCCTTTCCAAATCAAGTCCTATCAGTTTAATTAAACACAGCTGGACTCCAATTAAGGAGTAGAACCATCTCAAGGAGGATCACAAGGAAATGGACAGCATGGGACTAAAATATGAGTGTCTGAGCAAAGGGTCTGAATACTTATGACCATGAGATATTTCAGTTTTTCTTTTTTAATAAATTTGAAAAAACTTCTACATTTGTTTTTTTTTCAGTCAAGATGGGGTGCAGAGTGTACTTTAATGAGAAAAAATGACCTTTTTAGAAGTTACCAAATGGCTGCAATGAAAAAAAAAGTGAAAAATGTAAAGGGGACTGAATACTTTCCGTACCCACTGTATATATCAGGATGGGTGGTGGTCAAAATCAACAAGCAACAGGTCCCATCATAGTTATGCCTCTGATTATACTGTGTGGGGGGATGGCGGTACTATGGGAACAATACACTGTGTGGGGGCGTCATACATCCTACATAAGGGGCATAATGGGGGAATTACACTGTGTGGGGCATCATACATCCTGCATAAGGGGTATAATGGGACATTACACTGTGTGGGAGCATCATACATCCTGCATAAGGGGCATAATGGGGGCATTACACTGTGTGGGGCATCATACATCCTGCATAAGGAGCATAATGGGGGCATTACACTGTGTGGGGGGCATCATACATCCTGCATAAGGGGCATAATGGGGGCATTACACTGTGTGGGGGCATCATACATCCTGCATAAGGGGCATAATGGGGGCATTACACTGTGTGGGGGCATCATACATCCTGCATAAGGGGCATAATGGGGGCATTACACTGTGTGGGGGCATCATACATCCTGCATAAGGGGCATAATGGGGGCATCATACATCCTGCATAAGGGGCATAATGGGGGCATTACACTGTGTGAGGGCATCATACATCCTGCATAAGGGGCATAATGGGGGCATTACACTGTCTGAGGGCATCATACATCATGCATAAGGGGCATAATGGGGGCATTACACTGTGGGGGCATCATACATACTGCATAAGGGGCATAATGGGGGCATTACACTGTGGGGGCATCATACATCCTGCATAAGGGGCATAATGGGGCATTACACTGTGTGGGGGCATCATACTTCCTGTATAAGGGGCATAATGGGGGCATTACACTGTGTGAGGGCATCATACATCCTGCATAAGGGGCATAATGGGGGCATTACATTGTGTGGGGGCATCATACATCCTGCATAAGGGGCATAATGGGGGCATTACACTGTGTGAGGGCATCATACATCCTGCATAAGGGGCATAATGGGGGCATTACACTGTGTGAGGGCATCATACATCATGCATAAGGGGCATAATGGGGGCATTACACTGTGGGGGCATCATACATACTGCATAAGGGGCATAATGGGGGCATTACACTGTGGGGGCATCATACATCCTGCATAAGGGGCATAATGGGGCATTACACTGTGTGGGGGCATCATACTTCCTGTATAAGGGGCATAATGGGGGCATTACACTGAGTGAGGGCATCATACATCCTGCATAAGGGGCATAATGGGGGCATTACATTGTGTGGGAGCATCATACATCCTGCATAAGGGGCATAATGGGGGCATTACACTGTGGGGGCATCATACATCCTGCATAAGGGGCATAATGGGGGCATTACACTGTGTGGGGGGCATCATACATCCTGCAAAAGGGGCATAATGGGGGCATTACACTGTGGGGGCATCATACATCCTGTATAAGGGGCATAATGGGGGCATTACACTGTGTGGGGGGCATCATACATCCTGCATAAGGGGCATAATGGGGGCATTACACTGTGGGGGCATCATACATCCTGCATAAGGGGCATAATGGGGGCATTACACTGTGTGGGGGGCATCATACATCCTGCAAAAGGGGCATAATGGGGGCATTACACTGTGGGGGCATCATACATCCTGCATAAGGGGCATAATGGGGGCATTACACTGTGGGGGCATCATACATCCTGCATAAGGGGCATAATGGGGCATTACACTGTGTGGGGGCATCATACATCCTGCATAAGGGGCATAATGGGGGCATTACACTGTGTGGGGGCATCATACATCCTGCATAAGGGGCATAATGGGGGCATTACATTGTGTGGGAGCATCATACATCCTGCATAAGGGGCATAATGGGGGCATTACACTGTGGGGGCATCATACATCCTGCATAAGGGGCATAATGGGGGCATTACACTGTGTGGGGGGCATCATACATCCTGCAAAAGGGGCATAATGGGGGCATTACACTGTGGGGGCATCATACATCCTGTATAAGGGGCATAATGGGGGCATTACACTGTGTGGGGGGCATCATACATCCTGCATAAGGGGCATTACACTGTGTGGGGGCATCATACATCCTGCATAAGGGGCATAATGGGGGCATTACACTGTGGGGGCATCATACATCCTGCATAAGGAGCATAATGGGGGCATTACACTGTGTGGGGGGCATCATACATCCTGCATAAGGGGCATAATGGGGGCATTACACTGTGTGGGGGCATCATACATCCTGCATAAGGGGCACAATGGGGGCATTACACTGTGTGGGGGCATCATACATCCTGCATAAGGGGCATAATGGGGGCATTACACTGTGTGGGGGCGTCATACATCCTGCATAAGGGGCATAATGGGGGCATCATACATCCTGCATAAGGGGCATAATGGAGGCATTACACTGTGTGAGGGCATCATACATCCTGCATAAGGGGCATAATGGGGGCATTACACTGTGTGAGGGCATCATACATCATGCATAAGGGGCATAATGGGGGCATTACACTGTGGGGGCATCATACATACTGCATAAGGGGCATAATGGGGGCATTACACTGTGGGGGCATCATACATCCTGCATAAGGGGCATAATGGGGCATTACACTGTGTGGGGGCATCATACTTCCTGTATAAGGGGCATAATGGGGGCATTACACTGTGTGAGGGCATCATACATCCTGCATAAGGGGCATAATGGGGGCATTACATTGTGTGGGGGCATCATACATCCTGCATAAGGGGCATAATGGGGGCATTACACTGTGGGGGCATCATACATCCTGCATAAGGGGCATAATGGGGGCATTACACTGTGTGGGGGGCATCATACATCCTGCAAAAGGGGCATAATGGGGGCATTACACTGTGGGGGCATCATACATCCTGTATAAGGGGCATAATGGGGGCATTACACTGTGTGGGGGGCATCATACATCCTGCATAAGGGGCATTACACTGTGTGGGGGCATCATACATCCTGCATAAGGGGCATAATGGGGGCATTACACTGTGGGGCATCATACATACTGTATAAGGGGCATAATGGGGGCATTACACTGTGTGGGGGGCATCATACATACTGTATAAGGGACATAATGGGGGCATTACACTGTGTGGGGCATCATACATCCTGCATAAGGGGCATAATGGGGGCATTACACTGTAGGGGCATCATACATACTGCATAAGGGGCATAATGGGACATTACACTGTGGGGGCATCATACATACTGCATAAGGGGTATAATGGGGGCATTACACTGTGGGGGCATCATACATACTGCATAAGGGGCATAATGGGGGCATTACACTGTGGGGGCATCATACATCCTTCATAAGGGGCATAATGGGGGCATTACACTGTGGGGGCATCATACATCCTGTATAAGGGGCATAATGGGGGCATTACACTGTGTGGGGGGCATCATACATCCTGCATAAGGGGCATAATGGGGGCATTACACTGTGTGGGGGCATCATACATCCTGCATAAGGGGCATAATGGGGGCATTACACTGTGGGGCATCATACATACTGTATAAGGGGCATAATGGGGGCATTACACTGTGTGGGGGGCATCATACATCCTGTATAAGAGACATAATGGGGGCATTACACTGTTTGGGGCATCATACATCCTGCATAAGGGGCATAATGAGGGCATTACACTGTGTGGGGGCATCATACATCCTGCATAAGGGGCATAATGGGGGCATTACACTGTGTGGGGGCATCATACATCCTGCATAAGGGGCATAATGGGGGCATCATACATCCTGCATAAGGGGCATAATGGAGGCATTACACTGTGTGAGGGCATCATACATCCTGCATAAGGGGCATAATGGGGGCATTACACTGTGTGAGGGCATCATACATCATGCATAAGGGGCATAATGGGGGCATTACACTGTGGGGGCATCATACATACTGCATAAGGGGCATAATGGGGGCATTACACTGTGGGGGCATCATACATCCTGCATAAGGGGCATAATGGGGCATTACACTGTGTGGGGGCATCATACTTCCTGTATAAGGGGCATAATGGGGGCATTACACTGTGTGAGGGCATCATACATCCTGCATAAGGGGCATAATGGGGGCATTACATTGTGTGGGGGCATCATACATCCTGCATAAGGGGCATAATGGGGGCATTACACTGTGGGGGCATCATACATCCTGCATAAGGGGCATAATGGGGGCATTACACTGTGTGGGGGGCATCATACATCCTGCAAAAGGGGCATAATGGGGGCATTACACTGTGGGGGCATCATACATCCTGTATAAGGGGCATAATGGGGGCATTACACTGTGTGGGGGGCATCATACATCCTGCATAAAGGCATTACACTGTGTGGGGGCATCATACATCCTGCATAAGGGGCATAATGGGGGCATTACACTGTGGGGCATCATACATACTGTATAAGGGGCATAATGGGGGCATTACACTGTGTGGGGGGCATCATACATACTGTATAAGGGACATAATGGGGGCATTACACTGTGTGGGGCATCATACATCCTGCATAAGGGGCATAATGGGGGCATTACACTGTGGGGGGCATCATACATACTGCATAAGGGGCATAATGGGACATTACACTGTGGGGGCATCATACATACTGCATAAGGGGTATAATGGGGGCATTACACTGTGGGGGCATCATACATACTGCATAAGGGGCATAATGGGGGCATTACACTGTGGGGGCATCATACATCCTTCATAAGGGGCATAATGGGGGCATTACACTGTGGGGGCATCATACATCCTGTATAAGGGGCATAATGGGGGCATTACACTGTGTGGGGGGCATCATACATCCTGCATAAGGGGCATAATGGGGGCATTACACTGTGTGGGGGCATCATACATCCTGCATAAGGGGCATAATGGGGGCATTACACTGTGGGGCATCATACATACTGTATAAGGGGCATAATGGGGGCATTAATCTGTGTGGGGGCCATCATCCATCCTGTATAAGGGACATAATGGGGGCATTACACTGTTTGGGGCATCATACATCCTGCATAAGGGGCATAATGGGGGCATTACACTGTGGGGGGCATCATACATACTGCATAAGGGGCATAATGAGGGCATTACACTGTGGGGGCATCATACATACTGCATAAGGGGTATAATGGGGGCATTACACTGTGGGGGCATCATACATACTGCATAAGGGGCATAATGGGGGCATTACACTGTGGGGGCATCATACATCCTTCATAAGGGGCATAATGGGGGCATTACACTGTGGGGGCATCATACATCCTGTATAAGGGGCATAATGGGGGCATTACACTGTGTGGGGGGCATCATACATCCTGCATAAGGGGCATAATGGGGGCATTACACTGTGTGGGGGCATCATACATCCTGCATAAGGGGCATAATGGGGGCATTACACTGTGGGGCATCATACATAGTGTATAAGGGGCATAATGGGGGCATTACACTGTGTGGGGGGCATCACACATTGTGTATAAGGGACATAATGGGGGCATTACACTGTGTGGGGCATCATACATCCTGCATAAGGGGCATAATGGGGGCATTACACTGTGTGGGGGCATCATACATCCTGCATAAGGGGCATAATGGGGGCATTACACTGTGGGGGCATCATACATCCTGCATAAGGGGCATAATGGGGCATTACACTGTGTGGGGGCATCATACATCCTGCATAAGGGGCATAATGGGGGCATTACACTGTGTGAGGGCATCATACATCCTGCATAAGGGGCATAATGGGGCCATTACACTGTGTGAGGGCATCATACATCCTGCATAAGGGGCATAATGGGGGCATTACACTGTGGGGGCATCATACATACTGCATAAGGGGCATAATGGGGGCATTACACTGTGGGGGCATCATACATCCTGCATAAGGGGCATAATGGGGCATTACACTGTGCGGGGGCATCATACTTCCTACATAAGGGGCATAATGGGGGCATTACACTGTGCGAGGGCATCATACATCCTGCATAAGGGGCATAATGGGGGCATTACATTGTGTGGGGGCATCATACATCCTGCATAAGGGGCATAATGGGGGCATTACACTGTGTGGGGGGCATCATACATCCTGCATAAGGGGCATAATGGGGGCATCATACATCCTGTATAAGGGGCATAATGGGGGCATTACACTGTGTGGGGGCATCATACATCCTGCATAAGGGGCATAATGGGGGCATTACACTGTGTGGGGGGCATCATACATACTGTATAAGGGGCATAATGGGGGCATTACACTGTGTGGGGGGCATCATACATACTGTATAAGGGACATAATGGGGGCATAACACTGTGGGGGGCATCATACATCCTGCATAAGGGGCATAATGGGGGCATTACACTCTGGGGGGCATCATACATACTGCATAAGGGGCATAATGGGGGCATTACACTGTGGGGGCATCATACATACTGCATAAGGGGTATAATGGGGGCATTACACTGTGGGGGCATCATACATACTGCATAAGGGGCATAATGGGGGCATTACACTGTGGGGGCATCAAACATCCTTCATAAGGGGTATAATGGGGGCATTACACTGTGGGGGCATCATACATCCTGTATAAGGGGCATAATGGGGGCATTACACTGTGTGGGGGGCATCATACATCCTGCATAAGGGGCATAATGGGGGCATTACACTGTGTGGGGGCATCATACATCCTGCATAAGGGGCATAATGGGGGCATTACACTGTGGGGCATCATACATACTGTATAAGGGGCATAATGGGGGCATTACACTGTGTGGGGGGCATCATACATCCTGTATAAGGGACATAATGGGGGCATTACACTGTGTGGGGCATCATACATCCTGCATAAGGGGCATAATGGGGGCATTACACTGTGGGGGGCATCATACATACTGCATAAGGGGCATAATGAGGGCATTACACTGTGGGGGCATCATACATACTGCATGAGGGGTATAATGGGGGCATTACACTGTGGGGGCATCATACATACTGCATAAGGGGCATAATGGGGGCATTACACTGTGGGGGCATCATACATCCTTCATAAGGGGCATAATGGGGGCATTACACTGTGGGGGCATCATACATCCTGTATAAGGGGCATAATGGGGGCATTACACTGTGTGGGGGGCATCATACATCCTGCATAAGGGGCATAATGGGGGCACTACACTGTGTGGGGGCATCATACATCCTGCATAAGGGCATAATGGGGCCATTACACTGTGGGGCATCATACATACTGTATAAGGGGCATAATGGGGGCATTACACTGTGTGGGGGGCATCATACATCGTGTATAAGGGACATAATGGGGGCATTACACTGTGTGGGGCATCATACATCCTGCATAAGGGGCATAATTGGGGCATTACACTGTGGGGGGCATCATACATCCTGCATAAGGGGCATAATGAGGGCATTACACTGTGGGGGCATCATACATACTGCAAAAGGGGCATAATGGGGGCATTACACTGTGTGGGGGCATCATACATCCTGCATAAGGGGCATTACACTGTGGGGGCATCATACATCCTGCATAAGGGGCATAATGGGGGCATTACACTGTGTGGGGGCATCATACATACTGCATAAGGGGCATAATGGGGGCATTACACTGTGTGGGGGCATCATACATACTGCATAAGGGGCATAATGGGGGCATTACACTGTGTGGGGGCATCATACATCCTGCATAAGGGGCATAATGGGGGCATTACACTGTGGGGGCATCATACATCCTGCATAAGGGGCATATGGGGGCATTACACTGTGGGGGCATCATACATCCTGCATAAGGGGCATAATAGGGGCATTACACTGTGTGGGGGCATCATACATCCTGCATAAGGGGCATAATGGGGGCATTACACTGTGGGGGCATCATACATCCTGCATAAGGGGCATAATGGGGGCATTACACTGTGTGGGGGCATCATACATACTGCATAAGGGGCATAATGGGCGCATTACACTGTGGGGGCATCATACATACTGCATAAGGGGCATAATGGGGGCATTACACTGTGTGGGGGCATCATACATCCTGCATAAGGGGCATAATGGGGGCATTACACTGTGGGGGCATCATACATCCTGCATAAGGGGCATAATGGGGGCATTACACTGTGGGGGCATCATACATCCTGCATAAGGGGCATAATAGGGGCATTACACTGTGTGGGGGCATCATACATCCTGCATAAGGGGCATAATGGGGGCATTACACTGTGGGGGCATCATACATCCTGCATAAGGGGCATAATGGGGGCATTACACTGTGTGGGGGCATCATACATACTGCATAAGGGGCATAATGGGGGCATTACACTGTGGGGGCATCATACATCCTGCATAAGGGGCATAATGGGGGCATTACACTGTGGGGGCATCATACATCCTGCATAAGGGGCATAATAGGGGCATTACACTGTGTGGGGGCATCATACATACTACATAAGGGGCATAATGGGGGCATTACACTGTGGGGGCATCATACATCATGCATAAGGGGCATAATGGGGGCATTACACTGTGTGGGGGCATCATACATCCGGCATAAGGGGCATAATGGGGGCATTACACTGTGGTGGCATCATACATCCTGCATAAGGGGCATAATTGGGGCATTACACTGTGTGGGGGCATCATACATCCGGCATAATGGGGGCATTACACTGTGGGGCAGTAAAGGGGTCCTGTACTATGAGAACAATACGTTTCCTCCCTTCCTGTCTCCATAGTTGGGTCGTATGTATCTATTACAGGAAACAGAACAAAAACCTTATGAATCTTATAAAGGGGCAACACAAGACCCCAAAAGAGTCTCCGTGCTGAAGGGGTTAATGCCCCCTGCGCCCAGTAATGGGGTCTCCACATATATGGCTGCTCTGTGCGCACAGGAGCTGTGATGAGGTCACAGGGGGGAGGAGTCAGGGGTCACATGATCAGGGGCCTCAGTGAATGCAGGACTCTGCTGTGCTGGTTGTCATGGTGCTGGCTGAGCTGAAGTTTATGTGTGGGGTCAGGAGGGGTTTACAGTGTGGATGTAGCAGAGCCGTGTGTGTACGAGGTGTACGGAGCGGAGCCGCGTGTGTACGAGGTGTACGGAGCGGAGCCGCGTGTGTACGAGGTGTACGGGGCGGAGCCGCGTGTGTACGAGGTGTACGGAGCAGAGCCGTGTGTGTACGAGGTGTACGGAGCGGAGCCGTGTGTACGAGGTGTACGGAGCAGAGCCGCGTGTGTACGAGGTGTACGGGGCGGAGCCGTGTGTACGAGGTGTACGGGGCGGAGCCGCGTGTGTACGAGGTGTACGGAGCAGAGCCGTGTGTGTACGAGGTGTACGGAGCGGAGCCGTGTGTACGAGGTGTACGGAGCAGAGCCGCGTGTGTACGAGGTGTACGGAGCAGAGCCGTGTGTGTACGAGGTGTACGGAGCGGAGCCGCGCGTGTACGAGGTGTACGGAGCAGAGCCGCGTGTGTACGAGGTGTACGGAGCGGAGCCGCGCGTGTACGAGGTGTACGGAGCAGAGCCGCGCGTGTACGAGGTGTACGGAGCAGAGCCGCGCGTGTACGAGGTGTACGGAGCAGAGCCGCGCGTGTACGAGGTGTACGGAGCAGAGCCGCGCGTGTACGAGGTGTACGGAGCAGAGCCGCGCGTGTACGAGGTGTACGGAGCAGAGCCGCGCGTGTACGAGGTGTACGGAGCAGAGCCGCGCGTGTACGAGGTGTACGGAGCAGAGCCGCGCGTGTACGAGGTGTACGGAGCAGAGCCGCGCGTGTACGAGGTGTACGGAGCAGAGCCGCGCGTGTACGAGGTGTACGGAGCAGAGCCGCGCGTGTACGAGGTGTACGGAGCAGAGCCGCGCGTGTACGAGGTGTACGGAGCGGAGCCGCCTGTGTACGAGGTGTACGGAGCGGAGCCGTGTGTGTACGAGGAGTACGGAGCGGAGCCGCGCGTGTACGAGGTGTACGGAGCGGAGCCGCGCGTGTACGAGGCGTACGGAGCGGAGCAGCGCGTGTACGAGGCGTACGGAGCGGAGCCGGGCGTGTACGAGGCGTACCGAGCGGAGCCGCGCGTGTACGAGGTGTACGGAGCGGAGCCGCGTGTGTACGAGGTGTACGGAGCGGAGCCGCGTGTGTACGAGGTGTACGGAGCGGAGCCGCGCGTGTACGAGGTGTACGGAGCGGAGCCGCGCGTGTACGAGGCGTACGGAGCGGAGCCGGGCGTGTACGAGGTGTACGGAGCGGAGCCGCGCGTGTACGAGGTGTACGGAGCGGAGCCGGGCGTGTACGAGGTGTGCGGAGCGGAGCCAGGCGTGTACGAGGTGTACGGAGCGGAGCCGCGCGTGTACGAGGCGTACGGAGCGGAGCCGCGCGTGTACGAGGCGTACGGAGCGGAGCCGCGTGTGTACGAGGTGTACGGAGCGGAGCCGCGTGTGTACGAGGTGTACGGAGCAGAGCCCTGTGTACGAGGCGTGCGGAGCCGGGCGTGTACGAGGCGTGCGGAGCGGATGCTGCCCCTCTCCAGGAGCGATCACAGCAGCACGGCATGAGACGTTCTTGTACTACACTGACTGTCCTGACAGAACACAGCTCGTCAGGACATAGCCCCGACCTCCAGCGACAGCCGGACAGTCCCATTGGATCGGGGACGGTTGGGAGGTTTCTGTATATAAGTTGTGTGTGATAATTGCAGAATTATTAATGTCTTAGCATAAAAGGATGTGCCTGAGTGTTTGTGCCGGGGTCCACATGCATGGAGGGGTTGAGGCGGTGCTGGCTGTATTATGCAGACGGTATCTGCCTGTAACAGTAGTAACCAGAAACTACTAGAAACTCTGCACCAAAATGAAGCAAATCCTTATTCTGGGACCTTCGCCTTGTACGTAACACCCCCAGATCCGGTACAAGCCGGGCAGATGTTCTCATTCATGTCATTTTCTGCTTAAGGTTCTGTGGTTTTCTGGCCAACTATAAAAAAGAAAAAGCGTAAAACAATATTTGTTTCTGCTGCATTGACATAAGTACAATCTTTCATTATATATAAATCTATTACACGTCGGGTCAATGCTGTAAAGGACAGTAAAGTGCCATGGTTATGGTTGTGGTTGTGGTTTTTGGGTCACTCTTCTTCCCTCCCAAAAATGCAATCAGAAACTTGTAACTACTGATCTCTCCACAAGAAAAAGCCAACAACTCCATCAATGGGATCATTTTATAAAATTAGGTCTTCGCAGGATGAAAATGGTCTCACAAACCACATTTTTTTTTAAATGTTCCTAAAAAACCCCAAAGAAACAAAAATAATAACCTTACTTTGATTTTTCCCCCATTTTTCAATACTTTATGTGGTAAATTGAGTGTTCTCATTCCAAACAACAACTAGTCCCACAAAACACAAGCCCTCCGTCTGTTAATGAAAAAACAAAGTTATATTTTTTGGGAAAAGGGGAGGAAAAAAATAAAAAATTGGTCTTGTCAGAATAATGTAATTGCTATATATATTTTTAAAATTGAATAATTTTACCCCAAAATTTTGATCTGTTATAATATTATCATTCTTCATGCGAGATTAATCATTAGTCTGTAAATAAATCCAAACATCTGGAAGATGTAGAACAATATATCTCTGATTCTCCTCTGCCAGGATAAGCGCCTCCTTTCTGTCCTTTCTGTGATGGAGAAAACGCTGGAAAGATTCAGAAAGTCCGATGAGTTTTTGGAGCTTATTGTAAAGGGCCTTAATGACGACCTGGGAAAGAAACCACCAGAAACAAAGGATCCAACCAGGTAAGTTCTAATGATCCCATCTGATAAAATGATCAGCTTTATTTCCATGGGATTGTTATGTAGAAGAGATGGGACCTGCAGCATTTTGATCCTGAACTTCACTATGTATAGATGTAGCAAAGCTTAATGTGACAATTCACACAGCGCAGTGATAAATTGTCTCAGAAGGTTAGCTCTCATAACAGAATTAAGATCACTTATAGTGGAACTAAACTTACAATTTGTTTTCAGAATTGTGAAAATTATGGCACTTTGCAAAGCACTTCATTAGTTTCTTTGGCGTCATATCCATAAAATGATGATATTAAAGTGGCCTCCAGACCCTGCTTTTCCCCAGTGCAGGAGCGTCGCTGGGGTCCTAAGAGATCAGGGACCCCAGCCCCAAAGTACATGTTTCCCCATATAACCTCCCTGCCACTTAAAAGAGGATTTATACCTATATAATTACAGTATACCACTGTTACTAATCTAAAATACACTATACAAAGACCAATATTCCCAAAATTACTACTATACAAGGCCAAAATGATCCTGCTACACAATGTCCTCTACCATCACCACCACACAGTGAGTACATACAGTACAGACCAAAAGTTTGGACACACCTTCTCATTTAAATATTTTTCTGTATTTTCATGACTATGAAAATTGTACATTCACACTGAAGATATCAAAACTATGAATTAACACATGTGGAATTATATACTTAACAAAAAAGTGTGAAACAACTGAAAATATGTCTTATATTGTAGGTTCTTCAAAGTAGCCACCTTTTGCTTTGATGACTGCTTTGCACACTCTTGGCATTCTCTTGATGAGCTTCAAGAGGTAGTCACCGGAAATGGTCTTCCAACAATCTTGAAGGAGATCCCAGAGATGCTTAGCACTTGTTGGCCCTTTTGCCTTCACTCTGCGGTCCAGCTCACCCCAAACCATCTCGATTGGGTTCAGGTCTGGTGACTGTGGAGGCCAGGTCATCTGGCGTAGCACCCCATCACTCTCCTTCTCAGTCAAATAGCCCTTACACAGCCTGGAGGTGTGTTTGGGGTCATTGTCCTGTTGAAAAAGAAATGATGGTCCAACTAAACGCAAACCGGATGGAATAGCATGCCGCTGCAAGATGCTGTGGTAGCCATGCTGGTTCAGTATGCCTTCAATTTTGAATAAATCCCCAACAGTGTCACCAGCAAAGCACCCCCACACCATAACACCTCCTCCTCCATGCTTCACGGTGGGAACCAGGCATGTAGAGTCCATCCATTCACCTTTTCTGCGTCGCACAAAGACACGGTGGTGGGAACCAAAGATCTCAAATTTGGACTCATCAGAGCAAAGCACAGATTTCCTCTGGTCTAATGTCCATTCCTTGTGTTCTTTAGCCCAAACAAGTCTCTTCTGCTTGTTGCCTGTCCTTAGCAGTGGTTTCCTAGCAGCTATTTTACCATGAAGGCCTGCTGCACAAAGTCTCCTCTTAACAGTTGTTGAAGAGATGTGTCTGCTGCTAGAACTCTGTGTGGCATTGACCTGGTCTCTAATCTGAGCTGCTGTTAACCTGCGATTTCTGAGACTGGTGACTCGGATAAACTTATCCTCAGAAGCAGAGGTGACTCTTGGTCTTCCTTTCCTGGGGCGGTCCTCATGTGAGCCAGTTTCTTTGTAGCGCTTGATGGTTTTTGCAACTGCACTTGGGGACACTTTCAAAGTTTGCCCAATTTTTCGGACTGACTGACCTTCATTTCTTAAAGTAATGATGGCCACTCATTTTTCTTTACTTAGCTGCTTTTTTCTTGCCATAATACAAATTCTAACAGTCTATTCAGTAGGACTATCAGCTGTGTATCCACCAGACTTCTGCACAACACAACTGATGGTCCCAACCCCATTTATAAGGCAAGAAATCCCACTTATTAAACCTGACAGGGCACACCTGTGAAGAGAAAACCATTTCCGGTGACTACCTCTTGAAGCTCATCAAGAGAATGCCAAGAGTGTGCAAAGCAGTCATCAAAGCAAAAGGTGGCTACTTTGAAGAACCTAGAATATAAGGCATATTTTCAGTTGTTTCACACTTTTTTGTTAATTATATAATTCCACATGTGTTAATTCATAGTTTTGATGCCTTCAGTGTGAATGTACAATTTTCATAGTCATGAAAATACAGAAAAATCTATAAATGAGAAGGTGTGTCCAAACTTTTGGTCTGTACTGTATATGAAAGAAAACCCCACAGGGTAAAAGACCATCAAAGGAGTCCAGGGAGTATAAAATCTATAATATTTATTCAGCAATAGAAAAATAGGATGATGGGGGAAGGGACACAACACATATGTGATTGTTAGACATGTAAGCAAAAAAAGCAAGGCACGCAAGGAAGGGGCTATTCCAGGTATAATGGCTGTCTATAGTATCATCATGGGTATACTAAAATATCCCAAAATAGACACCGCATATATTCCACTGGGGGCAACAGTCATGATATACAGGTGCATCTCACTAAATTAGAATATCATCAAAAAGTTAATTTATTTCAGTTCTTCAATACAAAAAGTGAAACTCATATATTATAAAGAGTCATTACAGACAGAGAGATCTATTTCAAGTGTTTATTTCTGTTAATGTTGATGATTATGGCTTACAGCCAATGAAAACACAAAAGTCATTATCTCAGTAAATTAGAATAATTAACAAAAAACACCTGCAACGGCTTCCTAAGTGTTTAAAAATGTCCCATAGTCTGTTTCAGTAGGCTCCACAATCATGGGGAAGACTGATAACTTGACAAATGCCAAGAAGGCAGTCATTGACACACTGCACAAGGTCCCAGAGTTCCAATTTTCCTTTGGAAATCAAGGTCCCAGAGTCTGGAGGAAGAGTGGAGAGGCCACAATCGAAGCTGCTTGAGGTCTAGGGTGAAGTTTCTACAATCAGTGATGGTTTGGGGGAGCCATGTCATCTGCTGGTGTAGGTCCACTGTGTTTTATCAAGACCAAAGTCAGCGCAGCCGTCTACCAGGACATTTTACAGCACTTCATGCTTCCCTCTGCCGGCAAGCTTTTTGGAGATGGAAATGTCATTCTCCAGCAGGACTTGGCACCTGTCCACACGGCCAAAAGTACCAATACCTGGTTTACACACAACAGTATCACTGTGCTTAATTGGTTAGCAAACTCACATGACCTTAACCCCATAGAGGATCTATTATAGAGAATCTATGGGGTATTGTCAAGAGGAAGATAAGATACACCAGACCCAACAAAGCAGACGAGCTGAAGGCTGCTATCAAAGCCACCTTGGCTTCCATAACACCTCAGCAGTGCCACAGGCTGATCGCTTCCATGCCACGCCGCATTGATGCAGTAATTGATGCAAAAGGAGCCCTGACCGAGTATTGAATGCATTTACTGACCATACATTTCAGTAGGCCAACATTTCGGATTTTAAAAACATTTTTCAAGCTGATGTTATAAAGTATTCTAATTTACTGAGATAATGACTTTTGTGATTTCATTGGCTGTAAGCCATAATCAGTGGCGTACCGCCAATGGTGGCGGGCCACACCACCTCTATGGGGCCCGTGAGCCTCGGGGGAGCGAGGAGGATAGGTGAGTACTGGGGGGGTGGGAGGTTGCGGCAGAGGAGTGGGCACACGCAGTAGCGGCTGCTGTAGCTACCACGTGTGCCCGCTGCTAAAGGGACATGAATATTCCCTCGTCTCCACTTCCATGGGCGTGGAGAAGAGGGAATATTCATTCTCTTTAGTAGCGGGCACGGAGGAGCGCTGAGCCGTGGCTCCTGCTTACAGTGCCCGCTACTAAAGAGAATGCAACTGAGACCGGGCGCTGCTCAGATACCAACATGAGCTGCTGGCAGACAGAACACAGCAGCTCTGGAGCAGAGGTGAGGAAGGAAGGTGAGTATAAGTGTTTATTTTTTGTGTGTGCAGTGATGGGACCACACATACCAGGATTGGGGGCTGAGGAGGCCATACATACCAGGATTGGGGGATGAGGAAGCCATGCATACCAGGATTGGGGGATGAGGAGGCCACACATACCATTCCTGACCCCATTTCTGGCGATTGGATATTTCCCTGGATCTCGTGTATCCTGCTGCATATTGCTGTATATAACATAGGCTTACGTCATGTGAACAATGGCCAAATAGCTGTTGGCTGAGAACTCGTCCTGTATGATAAAATCTGCGATGGAGGTTCCTAATACGGCTTCCAACGAAGATGTGAAATCATCCAAATGTGTATAAGAACTAGCGAGTGATAAAGGAGACAATGGCTGGTAGGTAATAAGTCATTACCTGTCTGCCAATATCTTCTTCTGGAAGACTTCAAGATATCATGTATTACATATTACATATTATTCTGAAAGAGCACCATGTAATACCACATGTGTCCTGGAGAGGCCGCTACGTCCAGCAAAACACAGCTGATTGCTGAGGGGGTTCACTGCCAGACCCCCGACTATCAACTGATCGCCTGCAAGTCCTTATTTGGGGACAGGAGTTGTTCACACTTGGCATATTTTGTGATTCATGAGGGGAGGACAGTAGCCGGATATAGACTTTTTCTATAAAGTCAGATTAAAGGGGTTTTCAGGAATGTTTTTATGTAATATATAGGAGGTTCCCAGTGGTAGAGAAAACACACAGAGCTTTACTTTCTCCTGCTGCTCCAGCTCTGGATCTTCAGCTCTTCCTGTGGTCTATTGTGACTGGCTGCAGGGGTGATGGCTCAACTTCAGCACACATCATTGCTGCAGCCAATCACTGAGCTTAGAAGCTCTGTCAGCGTGGCCCACTGAGCCAAGTGATTGGCTGCAGAGCTGCAGTCATGATGTCACCCTTGAAGCCAGTGACTAAAGATCAGCGGCAGCGGTGAAGTGCTGGAGCTGGAGCAGGAGGTAGTAAAGCTTCATCTGTTCTACTTAAGTGACGATTTAGATGATTTATATTTAAGTGATGAAAAATAATTTGCTTGTGTCGCCACTTTCCGAGATCTGAAAGCCGCGGCGTTTTCATGTTTCGGGAATGGGGCTGCGTGAGGGCTAGTTTTTTGCACCACAAACTGATGGTTATATTGATATCATTTTGGGGTATATACAATGTTTTGATTGCCTGTTATTATATATTTTTTTCTTGTTCAACAAATGAAAATCTGTAATTCTGGCATTTTATTTAATGTTCTAGTTACGCTGTTTACTAAATGGATTAATTTATTTTATATTTTGATGGATCTGACTTTTACAGATGCAGCGATACCAAATATGTGTATTTTTTAAATGTTTTATATTTCTTAATTTTTAATGGGGGGAAAACTGGGATGATTTGAACATTTATACTTTTTTCATTTTTTTTTTTACTTTTCACTGTATTTGTTCGTCTCTTTAGAGGGCTTGAACCTGCAATCATCTGATTGCTTGTGCTATATACAGCATTGCTATATATAGCAGAAATCACGGTCTCCTATGAACACTTGCAACAGGCTGGCTGTCACAGGAATGCAGTGATGACAGACAGTGTGCAGTGATGGGGCCACACATACCAGGATTGGGGGGTGAGGAGGCCCCACATACCAGGATTGGAGGATGAGGGGGTCATGCATACGAGGATTGGGGGTTGAGGGGGCCACACATACCAGGATTGGCATTGTGAGGAGGCCCCACATACCAGGATTGAGGGATGAGGGGGCCATGCATACCAGGATTGGGGGATAAGAAGGCCACACATACTAGGATTGGGGGATGAGGAGGCCACACATACCAGGATTGGGGGATGAGGAGGCCACACATACCAGGATTGGGGGATGAGGAGGCCACACATACCAGGATTGGGGGATGAGGAGGCCACAGATACCAATATTGGGGGATGAGGAGGCCATACATACCAGTATTGGGGGATGAGGGGGCCAGGCATACCAGGATTAGGGGATGAGGGGGCCACGCATACCAGGATTGGGGGATGAGGGGGGGCACGCATACCAGGATTGGGGGATGAGGGGGGGGGCACGCATACCAGGATTGGGGGATGAGGGGTGCCATGCATACCAGGATTGGGGATGAAGTGGGCCATATATACCAGGAATGGGGGATGAAGAGGCCATGCATACCAAAATTGGGGGATGAAGAGGCCATACATACCAGGATTGCGGGATGAGGAGACCATTCATATTAGGATTGGGGAATGAAGAGACCATGCATACCAGGATTGGGGGATGAGGGGGGGCCATGCATGCCAGGATTGGGGGATGAGGGGTGGCCATGCATACCAGGATTGGGGGATGAGGGGGGCCATGTATACCAGGATTGGGGGATAAGGGGTGCCATGTGTACCAGGATTGGGGGATGAGGGCTGCCATACATACCAGGATTGGTGATGAGGGAGCCATACATACCAGGATGGTGAAATTTTCCAGTAGCTGCTGCATTTCCCGCCCTAGGCTTATACGCAACTCAATACGTTTTCCCAGTTTTTTTGTGGTAAAATTAGGGGCCTCGGCTTATACTCGGGTCGTCTTATTTAAAACATACGGTATTTTAAAATCAGTGAGTACGTGGTGCCCATAACACGGCAGGACTGTGGCATTATACTATATGGGGGCTGCATTTTACCCTTTGGGGTGTGAAATATACTGTATGGAGGACTATGGCGAGTGCATTATATTCTATCGAGGACCATGGGAAGTTCATTATACTATATGGAGGATTATGGGGGGTTCATTATACTATATGGAGGATTTTGGAGGGTGCATTATACTATATGGAGGATTATGGGTGGCATATTATACTATATGGAAGTCTATGTGGGGCCATTATGATATTTTGAGGGCTATGTGGGGGGCCGTTATACTGTATGAAAGCAATTATACGGTGTGAAGGTTTGTGTGGGGTCCATCATACTGTTTGGAGGGCTGTGTGGGGCCATTATACTGTTTGGAGGGCTAGTGTGGGCCATTATACTGTATGTAGGCCCATTATACTGTATGGAGGGCTGTGTGGGAGTCACAGTTGGGGGATCATACAGTGTTAGGGTCACCATACTTTGCCTTGGGAGTTGAAGTGGGGTACAATAAGGTCATTATACTGTTCATGTAGAGGCTAATGTGGAGGAATGCACCATGGGGGTATCATACTGTGTTTGGGGGGCACTTTTATTGGCATCATACTTCATGGGGGCAATGAAAGAGGGATCTAGGACTTCAGTAGGAGGAACATTAGAAAAGCGAAGTAAAGGCTGGAAAGTTGTGAGATCGGCTCTTCTGTGACACAGACAAATATTTCTTTATTTTTTTGGTGTGGGGGGGTCCAATTAGAACTTCTGCTATGGGGCCTCATGATTTCTATGTGCGCCCCTGGCCATAATCATCAACATTAACAGAAATAAACACTTGAAATAGATCACTTTGATTGTAATGACTCTATATAATATATGAGTTTCATTTTCAGCATTGAAGAACTAAAATAAATAAACTTTTTGATGATATTCTAATTTAGTGAGATGCACCTGTATATATAAGGGGTGTGGGTGCCATCATACTATAAGGGGCTATGGGAGTCATCATGCTATATATAAGGGCCAGTGGGGCCATCATATTATATAAAATGGGGAGTGGGTGCCAGAATACAGTTTATAAGGGGCCGTGGGGCCATCATACAGTATAAAGGGAGCTGTAGGGGCCATAATATAGTGTACAAGTGGGTGTGGGGGCCATCATACAGTATATATTGGGCTGCGGGGGCCATCATACAGTACTGTATATATGGGGCTGTGAGGGCCATTATACAGGATATAGGGAGTTGTAGGGACCATCATGCCAGTTATAAGGAGTTGTAGAGACCATCATACAGTGCATAGGGAGCTGTGGAGACCATCATACAGGGCATAGGGAGCTGTGGGGACCATCAGACAATACATAGGGAGCTGTGGAGACCATCATACAGTGCATAGGGAGCTGTGGGGACCATTATGCAGTGCATAGGGAGCTGTGGGAACCATCATACAGTGCATAGGGAGCTGTGGGGACCATCAGACAATGCATAGGGAGCTGTGGAGACCATCATACAGTGCATAGGGAGCTGTGGGGACCATTATGCAGTGCATAGGGAGCTGTAGGGACCATCAGACAATGCATAGGGAGCTGTGGGGACTATGATACAGTACATAAGGAGCTGTCGGGACCATCATACAGTGTAAAAAGAGCTGTGGGGACCATCATACAGTGCATAAGGAGCTGCGGGGACCATCATACAGTGCGTAGAGAGCTGTGGGGACCATCAGACAATGCATAGGGAGCTGTGGAGACCATCATACAGTGCCTAAGGAGCTGTGGGGACCATCATACAGTGCATAGGGAGATGTGGGGACCATCATACAGGGCATAGGGAGCTGTGGGGACCATTATGCAGTGCATAGGGAGCTGTGAGTACCATCATACCGAGCGTAGGGAGCTGCGGGGACCATCATACAGTACATAAGGAGCCGTGGGGACCATCATACAGTGTATAAAGAGCCGTGGGGACCATCATTCAGTGCATAAGGAGCTGCGGGGACCATCATACAGTGCGTAGAGAGCTATGAGGACCATCATACAATGCATAGGGCACTGTGGGGACCATTATACAGAGCTTAGGAAGCTGTGGGGACCATCATACAGAGCATAGGGAGCTGTGGGGCCATCATACCGAGCATAGGGAGCTGTGGGGACCATCATACAGTGTCTAGGGAGCTGTGGGGACCCTCATACAGTATCTAAGGAGCTGTGGGGACCATCATACAGTGTATAGGGAAGTATGAGGACCATCATACAGTATCTAAGGAGCTGTGGGGACCATCATACAGTATCTAAGGAGCTGTGGAGACCATCATACAGTGCATAGTGAGCTGTGGGGACCATCATACAGAGCGTAGATAGCTGTGGCGACCATCATACAGTGCATAGGGAGCTATTGGTACCATCATACAGGGCATAGGGAGCTGTAGGGACCATCATACAGAGCATAGAGAGCTGTGGGGACCATTATGCAATGCATAGGGGAGCTGTGGGGATCATCATACAGTGTATATGGAGCTGTGGGGACCCTCATACAGTATCTAAGGAGCTGTGGGGACAATCATACAGTGTGTAGGAAGCTGTGGGGACCATTATACAGTTTCTAAGGAGCTGTGGGGACCATCATACAGTGTATAAGGAGCTGTGGGGATCATCATACAGAGCGTAGGGAGCTGTGGGGACCATGATACCAGTGCATATGGAGCTGTGGGTACCATCATACAGTGCATATCGAGCTGTGGAGACCATTATACAGTGCATAGGGAGCTGTGGGGACCATCATACAGGGTATAGGGAGCTGTGGAGACCATCATACAGAGTGTAGGGAGCTGTGGGGACCATGATACAGAGCATATGGAACTGTTGGTACCATCATACAGTGCATAGGGAGCTGTGGGGACCATTATGCAGTGCATATGGAGCTGTGGGGACCATCATACAGTGTGTACGGATCTGTGGGGACCATCATACAGTGTCTAGGGAGCTGTGAGGACCATCATGCAGTGCATAGGGAGCTATGGGGACCATCATGCAGTGTATAGGGATCTGTGCGGACCATCATACAGTGCATAGGGAGCTGAGGGGACCATCATACAGTGTGTACTGAGCTGTGGGACTATCATACAATATACAGGGTGCTATGGGGGCACTCAGGACATTATTTCTTTTAAATGGGTGCATCATCAGAAATTTCTTCTTTCACCACCCCGAAATCATCGTCCATAGACTTGAAGAAGAACTTTGTAGTTGGGTGTAGTTTGATTGTGACTTTAAGGGGGCATTATTACTTATAGGGGATACTCAACGGTATTTGTTGCTTGGAGGGAACACTTCAGATATTGAAACTTTCATAAGAGCATATCTGGCATTATTACTTGCTAGGTAGCACAGTGGGGTCTTTACTACTTTCTATGGGACGCTATTATTTTTATAGGTCCCCTCTATCTGGCACACAGTCTTTGTAGCATTAATTGGTGGAGGGTAATCATAGTAATGACATAATTTTTGAAGTATTGAGGTTCCTATTCCACGTGGGAAGAGCAGGCAGCATGGGGAGGTTGTGCAGGGTGGGAATAGATGGGGACGGTGCTGGAAATGTGAGAAGTCAGATGGTCTTTGTACAGGGTGCTTTTTTATGTAGAGGCAATGGTCATATCATAATACTATGTACTCACTGTGTAGTGTTGATGGTAGAGGGCATTGTGTAGCGGGATTATTATTGCCTTGTATAGAAGTAATTTTGGGAATATTGGTCTTTCAGTTGTGTATTTTAGGTTAGCAACAATGGTGTACTGTAATTATATATGTATAGGTCCTCTTTTAAGTGGCGGGGAGGTTGTATGGGGAAACACCTACTTTGGGGCTTTGGCCCCTGATCTTTTAGGACCCCAGCAACGTCCCGGCATACAAGGGATATGGGGCACAAAGTGTTCTGGCCGTTTCCTTTACAGTATGAAGCATTTTCCACACAGTATCCTTCCTGTGTAATATACTCCAGGACTGGTGAGGCGCACTGTCGCTCCCTATTTCGCCATAACTCGGCCTCAGGACTGCAGTGCTGATCAGCAGGTCTGCTTACTTGTTCTTCGGTTTCGCGCACTATGTCTTCCACTACTGGCACCCTTGAACCCTTGCACTCGTGACTCCCACTAGTACATCATATTCAGTGCTGCTTTGGGGTCCGTAACTCGGCGTCCAATCCAAGGACCCTTCTCTGTAAGGCCACTCTGTCTCATCGGTCCAAAAAAGTCGGGCGCACTTCATGGCCGCCTCCTATAGAATGAATGGAGCAGCATTTTAGCATGCGGACCACCGTTCCAATCTAAAGGGGATGAAGGTTCCTGTAGATTGGAGCTTGTTTTCATTGGACAACCCCTTTAATTTTTCACACCCTGTTTCTGCATTTAAGTCTATTTTTTGGTAAATATTCGATGACCTGGTGTAATTTGTGATGTGTTGTTGTTCACCTGAGGTTGTATTGACCTCATTTTATAACTTCTAAGGACCAGACTTTCTTTAATATTTCCTGAATAGAACACAATAGAATTGTATGGAAAACATTATTGTGTTCTTCACAATTCAAGGCAACGTGTCCTTATGAGATCTTTTTCTTGAAGGTATATGGCCCTCAGGTTCTTTATCACCATGCAATCTGAAGAGCCAACTTAGACTAAGTCACAGGGGTCGACAAAGTTGTTCAGAATCTAGGAGCCAGCCAAAAAATTTAGGAGCCAGAATTTTTTTTGTTGACAAACTGTACATATAGACCCCCTCACACACGGCGTCTCCCCGGGGAGCACGGCCTTTGTATGTACTTACACAGGTAGCGGCCCCCCGGCCACAGCGATCCTTCCCCCCAGGGCCGGCTCCAGGTTTTTCTGGGCTTCGGGCGAAAGAGTCTCAGTGGGCCCTTTTAACACATACACGATTCATGATGCACAGATACGGCGGAGAAATAAATATATAAATATATATATATATATATATATATATATATATATATATATATTTATTTATTACACATGGCCCAGCCTGCCCCCTCATCCTTCACATACGCAGACATATGCGCGCGCACACACGGTACGCAGACATATGCGTGCGCACACACGGTACGCAGACATATGCGTGCGCACACACGGTACGCAGACATATGCGTGCGCACACACGGTACGCAGACATATGCGTGCGCACACACGGTACGCAGACATATGCGTGCGCACACACGGTACGCAGACATATGCGTGCGCACACACGGTACGCAGACATATGCACGCACACACGGTACGCAGACATATGTATGCACACACGGTACGCAGACATATGCACGCACACACGGTACGCAGACATATGCGTGCGCACACACGGTACGCAGACATATGTACACATACAGACATACACATAGATAAAACAGACAAATATATATACACAGTCATATACACTGACATTCACATACATGCACTCACACAGACCCATTACTAATATTTTTAATATGGGGATTGGGGAAGCCTCACTCACCTGTCCCCGGTCCAGTGTCCTGTCCAGCAGCTCCTCGGGTATGGGGCAGTGCAGGGCCCCAGGCGTGTCACAGCCATCATGGTCCTGGACCATCAGAGGGGCCCACTTGCGGTCGGGTCCGGGCCGCTCCCCCCCATCTGTGCAGGACCTCCGCTCCGACGGTGTTTGATTGCCGGCACTTCCCCCAGACATGTCCGCGCGCTGTGCGACTGTGTCTGCTAGTAATGACGCGGCAGGAGCGACACACAAGCACAATTAAAGGTGCAGTGCCGTCGACCCTGCCGTGTCATTACTAGCAGACACAGCCGGACAGCGCGCGGCCATGTCTGGGGGAAGTGCCGGCAATCAAGCAGCGCCTGCGTCCCTGAACAGGTGCCGAGGAAGCGGCCCGGGCCCCGACAGTGAGTGGGCGGGTGGGTGTGTGAGCCCGGCCCCGACAGTGAGTGGGCGGGCGGGTGTGTGGGCTAGGCGCCAGACAACATTTTCTAGGCGCCACTGGCGACCAGGCGCCTGGGTTTGTCGAGCCCTGGACTAAGAGTGGCCACCACTGGGCATACACCATGGTGCAGCAAGGGCTAGCAATCTGTCCCTCCACTTGTGTGGGTACTTATTGCTTAGGGAATGTCAGTCCAATTCTTCTTTTTAAGAGGGTTCACTGTCTGTGCATCTCTGTGCCCGAAGAATATTAACCTGGTGTTACTGTATTACTGCTGTTCCAAGTGGCAAGCACATGGTTCTCTTAGAGACAGGACCCTTGTTTAAACCCAAGTAGACTTGAATTGGAAAGGCCACTGGTCTGGACCAGGACTCTGGTTGTGTCCGGTGATGACGGCATGCACGGTTTCTATGGACGTGTCTGTGTGTAGTCAGAAAAGCATTTCAGTGGTGGCCTAATAACTGCAAGGAGCGACGGAGGTGTTGGACAAAGGTAAACGAGTGGCTGCAGAACGGTTGGTAAATGTGGCCACTTCATGCGAATATTGGCCACTGATGACTGAGGCCTCCCTCCTGGTTTGGTCCTGGAGCCCCCCGGCCACTTGTTGAACATCTTTCCTGTTTTTTACTGTTACACAAGACCCTGTGTCTCCTGTATTCTGCGGCTGCGTCCCGTTCTTCAGTCTTCTTTCTGTAGCATGGTGTGTACGACGTCCTGGATACAATGTTACTGCTCCATCACAGACTGAACCCCAGAACAATTGTCATGGAATTTGGTACCAGAGTTCTCTCTGTGTATGGAGCCCCCATATTTTGTGATTACTCTTATCATTCTCACTGAGTAAGGTGAAATCCAGGAGAAAAACACACAAAACAATATATATATATATATAATTAATTTTTTTATTGAAATAGCAATAAGCAACATTGTAATGAAAATATTACTGGTCCTTTAAGAAATTAAACTATGGTCACAGTCACTCTCAGATTGGCCCCGGTGGAGACCACAAAACGAGCTGCGGTCATTGGGGACCACCTGAGGGTCATTGGGACCCAAAGATCCAGAAGAAGGCAAAGAAACCCCCCCAAAAGAATTCTGATTCAGGGGGGAAAAAAAATTCCTTCCTGACCCCATTTCTGGCGATCGGATATTTCCCTGGATCTGGTGTATCCTGCTGCATATTGCTGTATATAACATAGGCTTACGTTATGTGAACAATGGCCAAATAGCTGTTGGCTGAGAACTCGTCCTGTATGATAAAATCTGCGATG
Organism: Phyllobates terribilis; assembly: GCF_046119375.1. Taxonomy (NCBI): domain Eukaryota; kingdom Metazoa; phylum Chordata; class Amphibia; order Anura; family Dendrobatidae; genus Phyllobates; species Phyllobates terribilis. The sequence goes on from NW_027363621.1 coordinate 359,876, forward strand.
GAGGTTCCTAATACGGCTTCCAACGAAGATGTGACATCATCCAAATGTGTATAAGAACTAGCGAGTGATAAAGGAGACAATGGCTGGTAGGTAATAAGTCATTACCTGTCTGCCAATATCTTCTTCTGGAAGACTTCAAGATATCATGTATTACATATTATTCTGAAAGAGCACCATGTAATACCACATGTGTCCTGGAGAGGCCGCTACGTCCAGCAAAACACAGCTGATTGCTGAGGGTGTTCACTGCCGGACCCCCGACTATCAACTGATCGCCTGCAAGTCCTCATTTGGGGACAGGAGTTGTTCACACTTGGCATATTTTGTGATTCATGAGGGGAGGACAGTAGCCGGATATAGACTTTTTCTATAAAGTCAGATTAAAGGGGTTTTCAGGAATGTTTTTATGTAATATATAGGAGGTTCCCAGTGGTAGAGAAAACACACAGAGCTTTACTTTCTCCTGCTGCTCCAGCTCTGGATCTTCAGCGCTGCCTGTGCTCTATTGTGACAGGCTGCAGGGGTGATGGCTCAGCTTCAGCACACATCATTGCTGCAGCCAATCACTGAGCTTAGAAGCTCTGTCAGCATGGACCACTGAGCCAAGTGATTGGCTGCAGAGCTGCAGTCATGATGTCACCCTTGAAGCCTGTGACTAAAGATCAGCGGCAGCGGTGAAGTGCTGGAGCTGGAGCAGGAGGTAGTAAAGCTTCATCTCTTCTACTTAAGTGACGATTTATAGGATTTATATTTAAGTGATGAAAAATAATTTGCTTGTGTCGCCACTTTCCGAGATCTGAAAGCCGCGGCGTTTTCATGTTTCGGGAATGGGGCTGCGTGAGGGCGAGTGTTTTGCACCACAAACTGATGGTTATATTGATATCATTTTGGGGTATATACAATGTTTTGATTGTCTGTTATTATATATTTTTTTCTTGTTGCAACGACTGAAAATCTGTAATTCTGGCATTTTATGTAATGTTCTAGTTTCGCCGTTTACTAAATGGATTAATTTATTTTATATTTTGATGGATCTGACTTTTACAGATGCAGCGATACCAAATATGTGTATTTTTTAAATGTTTTATATTTCTTAATTTTTAATGGGGGGAAAACTGGGATGATTTGAACTTTTATACTTTTTTCATTTTTTTTTACTTTTCACTATATTTGTTCGTCTCCTTAGGGGGCTTGAACCTGCAATCATCTGATTGCTTGTGCTATATACAGCATTGCTATATATAGCAGAAATCACGGTCTCCTATGAACACTAGCAACAGGCTGGCTGTCACAGGAATCCAGTGATGACAGACACAGGGATCTTCAGTGATCAAGTCACGGGTGCGCCAATGAAGAGATGGAATGGTGCACCCCCTGCTGGCGCACATTAAATGCCGCTGTCACACACTGATAGCAAGATTTAATAGGCTAACTGTCGTGGGCAGAGCTCCGCTCAACCTGCGACTGTTAGAGGCATATGATTGCTGAATAACACAGCCATCATCTGCCGAGAAAGATGCAGACTCGGCGTGTGAGCCTGCAAGAAATGCGGGGAGCAGAATTATGACGGATATAGTCCTTCATAAGTTAAGATGAATTTCTTAGTTAAAGAGTGACCGTCATTAACTGTATTTTCTAGACTATATGACGCACTTTTTAACAACAAAAAATCTTGCTCAGTATTGTGTGCGTCCTATAGACCAGAAGCAGCGTCCTATCAAGTATGCTTATCATGTGTCTGGCACCTGCCGGAGCAGATTTCAGCTGATCGTGGGGGTGCCAGGTGTCAGACCCTCCGATCTCATACTGATCAGCTATCTTACAGATAGGTCATCAATTCTTAAGTCCCAAATAACCCTTTAAGGGGACTGGGAATGAAATCACCACCAAGGCACCAACAGAATAATAAATATGTCCTTGTATAAACTGTTGGTTCATTATAAGCTCATTTTCTACACAATGCAGAAATGAATGATTTATACAGGGGCATCTTTATAAACTCATTACACAGTGGTATTTCACAATGGTGGTGGTTTAGGGGCCTGAAATGAAGTGATGGGTTACCTTTAATACATCCATGAACATTCACACACATACACACTCACCTCAACACACACATACATACACACACAGACACAAATACACACTCACCTCTATACACATAAAATAAACACACGTGCACACACCCCTTCAGTGCTGCAGTGCTCGGTAGACAAACACACAGACCAGGGACACACAAACCATCACACAGCCACCCCGTTATTGATGGGGTCACAGACACACACATCTTCAGTGCTGGGGTCACAGACACACATCCCTTTGGTGCTGAGGTCACACAAACAGACACAGACACACACCTTCAGTGCTGGGGCCACACACACAGCCCTTCAGTGCTGCATTTCAGGGGACATGTACACGTGTGCCAAACACACGTGCACACACCCCTTCAGTGTTGCAGTGATGAGGAAACAAGCACACACCCCATTAGTGCAGGGACACGCAAACCATCACACATCCACCCCTTTATTGATGGGGTCACAGAGACACCCCTTCATTTCTGGGATCACAGACACATCCCTTTGATGCTGAGGTCACACAAACAGACACAGACACACACCTTCAGTGCTGGGGCCACACACACAGCCGTTCAGTGCTGCAATTCAGGGGATATGCACACTTGTGCCAAACACACGTGCACACACCCCTTCAGTGCTGCAGTGTTGAGGACACAAACACACACCCCATTAGTGCAGGGACACACAAACCATCACACAACCACCCCTTTTATTGATGGGGCCATAGAGACACACCCCTTCATTGCTGGGGTCACAGACACACATCCCTTTGGTGCTGAGGTCACACAAACAGACACAGACACACACCTTCAGTGCTGGAGCCACACAAACAGCCCTTCAGTGCTGCATTTCAGGGGACATGTAGATGTGTGCCAAACACACGTGCACACACCCCTTCAGTGTTGCAGTGATGAGGAAACAAGCACACACCCCATTAGTGCAGGGACACGCAAACCATCACACAGCCTCCCCGTAATTGATGGGGCCATAGAGACACACATCTTTATTGCTGGGGTCACAGACACACATCCCTTTGGTGCTGAGGTCACACAAACAGACACAGACACACACCTTCAGTGCTGGGGCCACACACACAGCCCTTCAGCGCTGCATTTCATGAGACATGTACACTTGTGCCAAACACACGTGCACACACCCCTTCAGTGCTGCAGTGTTGAGGACACAAACACCCACCCCATTAGTGCAGGGACACACAAACCATCACACAACCATCCCTTTTATTGATGGGGCCATAGAGACACACCCCTTCATTGCTGGGGTCACAGACACACATCCCTTTGGTGCTGAGGTCACACAAACAGACACAGACACACGCCTTCAGTGCTGGGGCCACACACACAGCCCTTCAGTGCTGCATTTCATGGGACATGTACACGTGTGCCAAACACACGTTCACACACCCCTTCTGTGCTGCAGTGTTGAGGAAACAAGCACACACCCCATTAGTGCAGGGACACGCAAACCATCACACATCCACCCCTTTATTGATGGGGTCACAGAGACACCCCTTCATTTCTGGGATCACAGACACACATCCCTTTGGTGCTGAGGTCACACAAACAGAGACAGACACACACCTTCAGTGCTGGGGCCACACACACAGCCCTTCAGCGCTGCATTTCATGAGACATGTACACTTGTGCCAAACACACGTGCACACACCCCTTCAGTGCTGCAGTGTTGAGGACACAAACACCCACCCCATTAGTGCAGGGACACACAAACCATCACACAACCATCCCTTTTATTGATGGGGCCATAGAGACACACCCCTTCATTGCTGGGGTCACAGACACACATCCCTTTGGTGCTGAGGTCACACAAACAGACACAGACACACACCTTCAGTGCTGGGGCCACACACACAGCCCTTCAGTGCTGCATTTCAGGGGACATGTAGACGTGTGCCAAACACACTTGCACACACCCCTTCAGTGTTGCAGTGATGAGGAAACAAGCACACACCCCATTAGTGCAGGGACACGCAAACCATCACACAGCCTCCCCGTAATTGATGGGGCCATAGAGACACACATCTTTATTGCTGGGGTCACAGACACACATCCCTTTGGTGCTGAGGTCACACAAACAGACACAGACACACACCTTCAGTGCTGGGGCCACACACACAGCCCTTCAGTGCTGCATTTCATGGGACATGTACACGTGTGCCAAACACACGTTCACACACCCCTTCTGTGCTGCAGTGTTGAGGAAACAAGCACACACCCCATTAGTGCAGGGACACGCAAACCATCACACATCCACCCCTTTATTGATGGGGTCACAGAGACAATCCTTCATTTCTGGGATCACAGACACACATCCCTTTGGTGCTGAGGTCACACAAACAGAGACAGACACACACCTTCAGTGCTGGGGCCACACACACAGCCCTTCAGCGCTGCATTTGATGAGACATGTACACTTGTGCCAAACACACGTGCACACACCCCTTCAGTGCTGCAGTGTTGAGGACACAAACACCCACCTCATTAGTGCAGGGACACACAAACCATCACACAACCATCCCTTTTATTGATGGGGCCATAGAGACACACCCCTTCATTGCTGGGGTCACAGACACACATCCCTTTGGTGCTGAGGTCACACAAACAGACACAGACACACACCTTCAGTGCTGGGGCCACACACACAGCCCTTCAGTGCTGCATTTCAGGGGACATGTAGACGTGTGCCAAACACACTTGCACACACCCCTTCAGTGTTGCAGTGATGAGGAAACAAGCACACACCCCATTAGTGCAGGGACACGCAAACCATCACACAGCCTCCCCGTAATTGATGGGGCCATAGAGACACACATCTTTATTGCTGGGGTCACAGACACACATCCCTTTGGTGCTGAGGTCACACAAACAGACACAGACACACACCTTCAGTGCTGGGGCCACACATACAGCCCTTCAGCGCTGCATTTCATGAGACATGTACACTTGTGCCAAACACACGTGCAGACACCCCTTCAGTGCTGCAGTGTTGAGGACACAAACACCCACCCCATTAGTGCAGGGACACACAAACCATCACACAACCATCCCTTTTATTGATGGGGCCATAGAGACACACCCCTTCATTGCTGGGGTCACAGACACACATCCCTTTGGTGCTGAGGTCACACAAACAGACACAGACACACACCTTCAGTGCTGGAGCCACACAAACAGCCCTTCAGTGCTGCATTTCAAGGGACATGTAGACGTGTGCCAAACACACGTGCACACACCCCTTCAGTGTTGCAGTGATGAGGAAACAAGCACACACCCCATTAATGCAGGGACACGCAAACCATCACACAGCCTCCCCGTAATTGATGGGGCCATAGAGACACACATCTTTATTGCTGGGGTCACAGACACACATCCCTTTGGTGCTGAGGTCACACAAACAGAGACAGACACACACCTTCAGTGCTGGGGCCACACACACAGCCCTTCAGCGCTGCATTTCATGAGACATGTACACTTGTGCCAAACACACGTGCACACACCCCTTCAGTGCTGCAGTGTTGAGGACACAAACACCCACCCCATTAGTGCAGGGACACACAAACCATCACACAACCATCCCTTTTATTGATGGGGCCATAGAGACACACCCCTTCATTGCTGGGGTCACAGACACACATCCCTTTGGTGCTGAGGTCACACAAACAGACACAGACACACACCTTCAGTGCTGGGGCCACACACACAGCCCTTCAGTGCTGCATTTCATGGGACATGTACACGTGTGCCAAACACACGTTCACACACCCCTTCTGTGCTGCAGTGTTGAGGAAACAAGCACAAACCCCATTAGTGCAGGGACACGCAAACCATCACACATCCACCCCTTTATTGATGGGGTCACAGAGACACCCCTTCATTTCTGGGATCACAGACACACATCCCTTTGGTGCTGAGGTCACACAAACAGACACAGACACACACCTTCAGTGCTGGGGCCACACACACAGCCCTTCAGCGCTGCATTTCATGAGACATGTACACTTGTGCCAAACACACGTGCACACACCCCTTCAGTGCTGCAGTGTTGAGGACACAAACACCCACCCCATTAGTGCAGGGACACACAAACCATCACACAACCATCCCTTTTATTGATGGGGCCATAGAGACACACCCCTTCATTGCTGGGGTCACAGACACACATCCCTTTGGTGCTGAGGTCACACAAACAGACACAGACACACACCTTCAGTGCTGGAGCCACACAAACAGCCCTTCAGTGCTGCATTTCAGGGGACATGTAGACGTGTGCCAAGCACACGTGCACACACCCCTTCAGTGTTGCAGTGATGAGGAAACAAGCACACACCCCATTAGTGCAGGGATACGCAAACCATCACACAGCCTCCCCGTAATTGATGGGGCCATAGAGACACACATCTTTATTGCTGGGGTCACAGACACACATCCCTTTGGTGCTGAGGTCACACAAACAGACACAGACACACACCTTCAGTGCTGGGGCCACACACACAGCCCTTCAGCGCTGCATTTCATGAGACATGTACACTTGTGCCAAACACACGTGCACACACCCCTTCAGTGCTGCAGTGTTGAGGACACAAACACCCACCCCATTAGTGCAGGGACACACAAACCATCACACAACCATCCCTTTTATTGATGGGGCCATAGAGACACACCCCTTCATTGCTGGGGTCACAGACACACATCCCTTTGGTGCTGAGGTCACACAAACAGACACAGACACACACCTTCAGTGCTGGGGCCACACACACAGCCCTTCAGTGCTGCATTTCATGGGACATGTACACGTGTGCCAAACACACGTTCACACACCCCTTCTGTGGTGCAGTGTTGAGGAAACAAGCACACACCCCATTAGTGCAGGGACATGCAAACCATCACACATCCACCCCTTTACTGATGGGGTCACAGAGACACCCCTTCATTTCTGGGATCACAGACACACATCCCTTTGGTGCTGAGGTCACACAAACAGAGACAGACACACACCTTCAGTGCTGGGGCCACACACACAGCCCTTCAGCGCTGCATTTCATGAGACATGTACACTTGTGCCAAACACACGTGCACACACCCCTTCAGTGCTGCAGTGTTGAGGACACAAACACCCACCCCATTAGTGCAGGGACACACAAACCATCACACAACCATCCCTTTTATTGATGGGGCCATAGAGACACACCCCTTCATTGCTGGGGTCACAGACACACATCCCTTTGGTGCTGAGGTCACACAAACAGACACAGACACACACCTTCAGTGCTGGGGCCACACACACAGCCCTTCAGTGCTGCATTTCAGGGGACATGTAGACGTGTGCCAAACACACTTGCACACACCCCTTCAGTGTTGCAGTGATGAGGAAACAAGCACACACCCCATTAGTACAGGGACACGCAAACCATCACACAGCCTCCCCGTAATTGATGGGGCCATAGAGACACACATCTTTATTGCTGGGGTCACAGACACACATCCCTTTGGTGCTGAGGTCACACAAACAGACACAGACACACACCTTCAGTGCTGGGGCCACACACACAGCCCTTCAGCGCTGCATTTCATGAGACATGTACACTTGTGCCAAACACACGTGCACACACCCCTTCAGTGCTGCAGTGTTGAGGACACAAACACCCACCCCATTAGTGCAGGGACACACAAACCATCACACAACCATCCCTTTTATTGATGGGGCCATGGAGACACACCCCTTCATTGCTGGGGTCACAGACACACATCCCTTTGGTGCTGAGGTCACACAAACAGACACAGACACACACCTTCAGTGCTGGGGCCACACACACAGCCCATCAGTGCTGCATTTCATGGGACATGTACACGTGTGCCAAACACACGTTCACACACCCCTTCTGTGGTGCAGTGTTGAGGAAACAAGCACACACCCCATTAGTGCAGGGACACGCAAACCATCACACATCCACCCCTTTATTGATGGGGCCACAGAGACACCCCTTCATTTCTGGGATCACAGACACTCATCCCTTTGGTGCTGAGGTCACACAAACAGAGACAGACACACACCTTCAGTGCTGGGGCCACACACACAGCCCTTCAGCGCTGCATTTCATGAGACATGTACACTTGTGCCAAACACACGTGCACACACCCCTTCAGTGCTGCAGTGTTGAGGACACAAACACCCACCCCATTAGTGCAGGGACACACAAACCATCACACAACCATCCCTTTTATTGATGGGGCCATAGAGACACACCCCTTCATTGCTGGGGTCACAGACACACATCCCTTTGGTGCTGAGGTCACACAAACAGACACAGACACACACCTTCAGTGCTGGGGCCACACACACAGCCCTTCAGTGCTGCATTTCAGGGGACATGTAGACGTGTGCCAAACACACTTGCACACACCCCTTCAGTGTTGCAGTGATGAGGAAACAAGCACACACCCCATTAGTGCAGGGACACGCAAACCATCACACAGCCTCCCCGTAATTGATGGGGCCATAGAGACACACATCTTTATTGCTGGGGTCACAGACACACATCCCTTTGGTGCTGAGGTCACACAAACAGACACAGACACACACCTTCAGTGCTGGGGCCACACACACAGCCCTTCAGCGCTGCATTTCATGAGACATGTACACTTGTGCCAAACACACGTGCACACACCCCTTCAGTGCTGCAGTGTTGAGGACACAAACACCCACCCCATTAGTGCAGGGACACACAAACCATCACACAACCATCCCTTTTATTGATGGGGCCATGGAGACACACCCCTTCATTGCTGGGGTCACAGACACACATCCCTTTGTTGCTGAGGTCACACAAACAGACACAGACACACACCTTCAGTGCTGGGGCCACACACACAGCCCATCAGTGCTGCATTTCATGGGACATGTACACGTGTGCCAAACACACGTTCACACACCCCTTCTGTGGTGCAGTGTTGAGGAAACAAGCACACACCCCATTAGTGCAGGGACACGCAAACCATCACACATCCACCCCTTTATTGATGGGGCCACAGAGACACCCCTTCATTTCTGGGATCACAGACACACATCCCTTTGGTGCTGAGGTCACACAAACAGAGACAGACACACACCTTCAGTGCTGGGGCCACACACACAGCCCTTCAGCACTGCATTTCATGAGACATGTACACTTGTGCCAAACACACGTGCACACACCCCTTCAGTGCTTCAGTGTTGAGGACACAAACACCCACCCCATTAGTGCAGGGACACACAAACCATCACACAACCATCCCTTTTATTGATGGGGCCATAGAGACACACCCCTTCATTGCTGGGGTCACAGACACACATCCCTTTGGTGCTGAGGTCACACAAACAGACACAGAGACACACCTTCAGTGCTGGGGCCACACACACAGCCCTTCAGTGCTGCATTTCAGGGGACATGTAGACGTGTGCCAAACACTTGCACACACCCCTTCAGTGTTGCAGTGATGAGGAAACAAGCACACACCCCATTAGTGCAGGGACACGCAAACCATCACACAGCCTCCCCGTAATTGATGGGGCCATAGAGACACACATCTTTATTGCTGGGGTCACAGACACACATCCCTTTGGTGCTGAGGTCACACAAACAGACACAGACACACACCTTCAGTGCTGGGGCCACACACACAGCCCTTCAGCGCTGCATTTCATGAGACATGTACACTTGTGCCAAACACACGTGCACACACCCCTTCAGTGCTGCAGTGTTGAGGACACAAACACCCACCCCATTAGTGCAGGGACACACAAACCATCACACAACCATCCCTTTTATTGATGGGGCCATAGAGACACACCCCTTCATTGCTGGGGTCACAGACACACATCCCTTTGGTGCTGAGGTCACACAAACAGACACAGACACACACCTTCAGTGCTGGGGCCACACACACAGCCCTTCAGTGCTGCATTTCATGGGACATGTACACGTGTGCCAAACACACGTTCACACACCCCTTCTGTGGTGCAGTGTTGAGGAAACAAGCACACACCCCATTAGTGCAGGGACACGCAAACCATCACACATCCACCCCTTTACTGATGGGGTCACAGAGACACCCCTTCATTTCTGGGATCACAGACACACATCCCTTTGGTGCTGAGGTCACACAAACAGACACAGACACACACCTTCAGTGCTGGGGCCACACACACAGCCCTTCAGCGCTGCATTTCATGAGACATGTACACTTGTGCCAAACACACGTGCACACACCCCTTCAGTGCTGCAGTGTTGAGGACACAAACACCCACCCCATTAGTGCAGGGACACACAAACCATCACACAACCATCCCTTTTATTGATGGGGCCATGGAGACACACCCCTTCATTGCTGGGGTCACAGACACACATCCCTTTGGTGCTGAGGTCACACAAACAGACACAGACACACACCTTCAGTGCTGGGGCCACACACACAGCCCATCAGTGCTGCATTTCATGGGACATGTACACGTGTGCCAAACACACGTTCACACACCCCTTCTGTGGTGCAGTGTTGAGGAAACAAGCACACACCCCATTAGTGCAGGGACACGCAAACCATCACACATCCACCCCTTTATTGATGGGGCCACAGAGACACCCCTTCATTTCTGGGATCACAGACACACATCCCTTTGGTGCTGAGGTCACACAAACAGAGACAGACACACACCTTCAGTGCTGGGGCCACACACACAGCCCTTCAGCGCTGCATTTCATGAGACATGTACACTTGTGCCAAACACACGTGCACACACCCCTTCAGTGCTGCAGTGTTGAGGACACAAACACCCACCCCATTAGTGCAGGGACACACAAACCATCACACAACCATCCCTTTTATTGATGGGGCCATAGAGACACACCCCTTCATTGCTGGGGTCACAGACACACATCCCTTTGGTGCTGAGGTCACACAAACAGACACAGACACACACCTTCAGTGCTGGGGCCACACACACAGCCCTTCAGTGCTGCATTTCAGGGGACATGTAGACGTGTGCCAAACACACTTGCACACACCCCTTCAGTGTTGCAGTGATGAGGAAACAAGCACACACCCCATTAGTGCAGGGACACGCAAACCATCACACAGCCTCCCCGTAATTGATGGGGCCATAGAGACACACATCTTTATTGCTGGGGTCACAGACACACATCCCTTTGGTGCTGAGGTCACACAAACAGACACAGACACACACCTTCAGTGCTGGGGCCACACACACAGCCCTTCAGCGCTGCATTTCATGAGACATGTACACTTGTGCCAAACACACGTGCACACACCCCTTCAGTGCTGCAGTGTTGAGGACACAAACACCCACCCCATTAGTGCAGGGACACACAAACCATCACACAACCATCCCTTTTATTGATGGGGCCATGGAGACACACCCCTTCATTGCTGGGGTCACAGACACACATCCCTTTGGTGCTGAGGTCACACAAACAGACACAGACACACACCTTCAGTGCTGGGGCCACACACACAGCCCATCAGTGCTGCATTTCATGGGACATGTACACGTGTGCCAAACACACGTTCACACACCCCTTCTGTGGTGCAGTGTTGAGGAAACAAGCACACACCCCATTAGTGCAGGGACACGCAAACCATCACACATCCACCCCTTTATTGATGGGGCCACAGAGACACCCCTTCATTTCTGGGATCACAGACACACATCCCTTTGGTGCTGAGGTCACACAAACAGAGACAGACACACACCTTCAGTGCTGGGGCCACACACACAGCCCTTCAGCACTGCATTTCATGAGACATGTACACTTGTGCCAAACACACGTGCACACACCCCTTCAGTGCTTCAGTGTTGAGGACACAAACACCCACCCCATTAGTGCAGGGACACACAAACCATCACACAACCATCCCTTTTATTGATGGGGCCATAGAGACACACCCCTTCATTGCTGGGGTCACAGACACACATCCCTTTGGTGCTGAGGTCACACAAACAGACACAGAGACACACCTTCAGTGCTGGGGCCACACACACAGCCCTTCAGTGCTGCATTTCAGGGGACATGTAGACGTGTGCCAAACACTTGCACACACCCCTTCAGTGTTGCAGTGATGAGGAAACAAGCACACACCCCATTAGTGCAGGGACACGCAAACCATCACACATCCACCCCTTTATTGATGGGGTCACAGAGACACCCCTTCATTTCTGGGATCACAGACACACATCCCTTTGGTGCTGAGGTCACACAAACAGACACAGACACACACCTTCAGTGCTGGGGCCACACACACAGCCCTTCAGCGCTGCATTTCATGAGACATGTACACTTGTGCCAAACACACGTGCACACACCCCTTCAGTGCTGCAGTGTTGAGGACACAAACACCCACCCCATTAGTGCAGGGACACACAGACCATCACACAATCATCCCTTTTATTGATGGGGCCATAGAGACACATCCCTTCATTGCTGGGGTCACAGACACACATCCCTTTGGTGCTGAGGTCACACAAACAGACACAGACACACACCTTCAGTGCTGGGGCCACACACACAGCCCTTCAGTGCTGCATTTCATGGGACATGTACACGTGTGCCAAACACACGTTCACACACCCCTTCTGTGGTGCAGTGTTGAGGAAACAAGCACACACCCCATTAGTGCAGGGACACGCAAACCATCACACATCCACCCCTTTATTGATGGGGCCACAGAGACACCCCTTCATTTCTGGGATCACAGACACACATCCCTTTGGTGCTGAGGTCACACAAACAGAGACAGACACACACCTTCAGTGCTGGGGCCACACACACAGCCCTTCAGCACTGCATTTCATGAGACATGTACACTTGTGCCAAACACACGTGCACACACCCCTTCAGTGCTGCAGTGTTGAGGACACAAACACCCACCCCATTAGTGCAGGGACACACAAACCATCACACAACCATCCCTTTTATTGATGGGGCCATAGAGACACACCCCTTCATTGCTGGGGTCACAGACACACATCCCTTTGGTGCTGAGGTCACACAAACAGACACAGACACACACCTTCAGTGCTGGGGCCACACACACAGCCCTTCAGTGCTGCATTTCAGGTGACATGTAGACGTGTGCCAAACACACTTGCACACACCCCTTCAGTGTTGCAGTGATGAGGAAACAAGCACACACCCCATTAGTGCAGGGACACGCAAACCATCACACATCCACCCCTTTATTGATGGGGTCACAGAGACACCCCTTCATTTCTGGGATCACAGACACACATCCCTTTGGTGCTGAGGTCACACAAACAGACACAGACACACACCTTCAGTGCTGGGGCCACACACACAGCCCTTCAGCGCTGCATTTCATGAGACATGTACACTTGTGCCAAACACACGTGCACACACCCCTTCAGTGCTGCAGTGTTGAGGACACAAACACCCACCCCATTAGTGCAGGGACACACAAACTATCACACAACCATCCCTTTTATTGATGGGGCCATAGAGACACACCCCTTCATTGCTGGGGTCACAGACACACATCCCTTTGGTGCTGAGGTCACACAAACAGACACAGACACACACCTTCAGTGCTGGAGCCACACAAACAGCCCTTCAGTGCTGCATTTCAGGGGACATGTAGACGTGTGTCAAGCACACGTGCACACACCCCTTCAGTGTTGCAGTGATGAGGAAACAAGCACACACCCCATTAGTGCAGGGACACGCAAACCATCACACAGCCTCCCCGTAATTGATGGGGCCATAGAGACACACATCTTTATTGCTGGGGTCACAGACACACATCCCTTTGGTGCTGAGGTCACACAAACAGACACAGACACACACCTTCAGTGCTGGGGCCACACACACAGCCCTTCAGCGCTGGATTTCATGAGACATGTACACTTGTGCCAAACACACGTGCACACACCCCTTCAGTGCTGCAGTGTTGAGGGCACAAACACCCACCCCATTAGTGCAGGGACACACAAACCATCACACAACCATCCCTTTTATTGATGGGGCCATAGAGACACACCCCTTCATTGCTGGGGTCACAGACACGCATCCCTTTGGTGCTGAGGTCACACAAACAGACACAGACACACACCTTCAGTGCTGGGGCCACACACACAGCCCTTCAGTGCTGCATTTCATGGGACATGTACACGTGTGCCAAACACACGTTCACACACCCCTTCTGTGGTGCAGTGTTGAGGAAACAAGCACACACCCCATTAGTGCAGGGACACGCAAACCATCACACATCCACCCCTTTATTGATGGGGCCACAGAGACACCCCTTCATTTCTGGGATCACAGACACACATCCCTTTGGTGCTGAGGTCACACAAACAGAGACAGACACACACCTTCAGTGCTGGGGCCACACACACAGCCCTTCAGCACTGCATTTCATGAGACATGTACACTTGTGCCAAACACACGTGCACACACCCCTTCAGTGCTGCAGTGTTGAGGACACAAACACCCACCCCATTAGTGCAGGGACACACAAACCATCACACAACCATCCCTTTTATTGATGGGGCCATAGAGACACACCCCTTCATTGCTGGGGTCACAGACACACATCCCTTTGGTGCTGAGGTCACACAAACAGACACAGACACACACCTTCAGTGCTGGGGCCACACACACAGCCCTTCAGTGCTGCATTTCAGGTGACATGTAGACGTGTGCCAAACACACTTGCACACACCCCTTCAGTGTTGCAGTGATGAGGAAACAAGCACACACCCCATTAGTGCAGGGACACGCAAACCATCACACATCCACCCCTTTATTGATGGGGTCACAGAGACACCCCTTCATTTCTGGGATCACAGACACACATCCCTTTGGTGCTGAGGTCACACAAACAGACACAGACACACACCTTCAGTGCTGGGGCCACACACACAGCCCTTCAGCGCTGCATTTCATGAGACATGTACACTTGTGCCAAACACACGTGCACACACCCCTTCAGTGCTGCAGTGTTGAGGACACAAACACCCACCCCATTAGTGCAGGGACACACAAACTATCACACAACCATCCCTTTTATTGATGGGGCCATAGAGACACACCCCTTCATTGCTGGGGTCACAGACACACATCCCTTTGGTGCTGAGGTCACACAAACAGACACAGACACACACCTTCAGTGCTGGAGCCACACAAACAGCCCTTCAGTGCTGCATTTCAGGGGACATGTAGACGTGTGTCAAGCACACGTGCACACACCCCTTCAGTGTTGCAGTGATGAGGAAACAAGCACACACCCCATTAGTGCAGGGACACGCAAACCATCACACAGCCTCCCCGTAATTGATGGGGCCATAGAGACACACATCTTTATTGCTGGGGTCACAGACACACATCCCTTTGGTGCTGAGGTCACACAAACAGACACAGACACACACCTTCAGTGCTGGGGCCACACACACAGCCCTTCAGCGCTGGATTTTATGAGACATGTACACTTGTGCCAAACACACGTGCACACACCCCTTCAGTGCTGCAGTGTTGAGGGCACAAACACCCACCCCATTAGTGCAGGGACACACAAACCATCACACAACCATCCCTTTTATTGATGGGGCCATAGAGACACACCCCTTCATTGCTGGGGTCACAGACACACATCCCTTTGGTGCTGAGGTCACACAAACAGACACAGACACACACCTTCAGTGCTGGGGCCACACACACAGCCCTTCAGTGCTGCATTTCATGGGACATGTACACGTGTGCCAAACACACGTTCACACACCCCTTCTGTGGTGCAGTGTTGAGGAAACAAGCACACACCCCATTAGTGCAGGGACACGCAAACCATCACACATCCACCCCTTTATTGATGGGGTCACAGAAACACCCCTTCATTTCTGGGATCACAGACACACATCCCTTTGGTGCTGAGGTCACACAAACAGAGACAGACACACACCTTCAGTGCTGGGGCCACACACACAGCCCTTCAGCGCTGCATTTCATGAGACATGTACACTTGTGCCAAACACACGTGCACACACCCCTTCAGTGCTGCAGTGTTGAGGACACAAACACCCACCCCATTAGTGCAGGGACACACAAACCATCACACAACCATCCCTTTTATTGATGGGGCCATAGAGACACACCCCTTCATTGCTGGGGTCACAGACACACATCCCTTTGGTGCTGAGGTCACACAAACAGACATCGACACACACCTTCAGTGCTGGGGCCACACACACAGCCCTTCAGTGCTGCATTTCAGGGGACATGTAGACGTGTGCCAAACACACTTGCACACACCCCTTCAGTGTTGCAGTGATGAGGAAACAAGCACACACCCCATTAGTGCAGGGACACGCAAACCATCACACAGCCTCCCTGTAATTGATGGGGCCATAGAGACACACATCTTTATTGCTGGGGTCACAGACACACATCCCTTTGGTGCTGAGGTCACACAAACAGACACAGACACACACCTTCAGTGCTGGGGCCACACACACAGCCCTTCAGCGCTGCATTTCATGAGACATGTACACTTGTGCCAAACACACGTGCACACACCCCTTCAGTGCTGCAGTGTTGAGGACACAAACACCCACCCCATTAGTGCAGGGACACACAAACCATCACACAACCATCCCTTTTATTGATGGGGCCATAGAGACACACCCCTTCATTGCTGGGGTCACAGACACACATCCCTTTGGTGCTGAGGTCACACAAACAGACACAGACACACACCTTCAGTGCTGGAGCCACACAAACAGCCCTTCAGTGCTGCATTTCAGGGGACATGTAGACGTGTGCCAAGCACACGTGCACACACCCCTTCAGTGTTGCAGTGATGAGGAAACAAGCACACACCCCATTAGTGCAGGGACACGCAAACCATCACACAGCCTCCCCGTAATTGATGTGGCCATAGAGACACACATCTTTATTGCTGGGGTCACAGACACACATCCCTTTGGTGCTGAGGTCACACAAACAGACACAGACACACACCTTCAGTGCTGGGGCCACACACACAGCCCTTCAGCGCTGCATTTCATGAGACATGTACACTTGTGCCAAACACACGTGCACACACCCCTTCAGTGCTGCAGTGTTGAGGACACAAACACCCACCCCATTAGTGCAGGGACACACAAACCATCACACAACCATCCCTTTTATTGATGGGGCCATAGAGACACACCCCTTCATTGCTGGGGTCACAGACACACATCCCTTTGGTGCTGAAGTCACACAAACAGACACAGACACACACCTTCAGTGCTGGGGCCACACACACAGCCCTTCAGTGCTGCATTTCATGGGACATGTACACGTGTGCCAAACACACGTTCACACACCCCTTCTGTGGTGCAGTGTTGAGGAAACAAGCACACACCCCATTAGTGCAGGGACACGCAAACCATCACACATCCACCCCTTTATTGATGGGGTCACAGAGACACCCCTTCATTTCTGGGATCACAGACACACATCCCTTTGGTGCTGAGGTCACACAAACAGAGACAGACACACACCTTCAGTGCTGGGGCCACACACACAGCCCTTCAGCGCTGCATTTCATGAGACATGTACACTTGTGCCAAACACACGTGCACACACCCCTTCAGTGCTGCAGTGTTGAGGACACAAACACCCACCCAATTAGTGCAGGGACACACAAACCATCACACAACCATCCCTTTTATTGATGGGGCCATAGAGACACACCCCTTCATTGCTGGGGTCACAGACACACATCCCTTTGGTGCTGAGGTCACACAAACAGACACAGACACACACCTTCAGTGCTGGGGCCACACACACAGCCCTTCAGTGCTGCATTTCAGGTGACATGTAGACGTGTGCCAAACACACTTGCACACACCACTTCAGTGTTGCAGTGATGAGGAAACAAGCACACACCCCATTAGTGCAGGGACACGCAAACCATCACACATCCACCCCTTCATTGATGGGGTCACAGAGACACCCCTTCATTTCTGGGATCACAGACACACATCCCTTTGGTGCTGAGGTCACAAAAACAGACACAGACACACATCTTCAGTGCTGGGGCCACACACACAGCCCTTCAGCGCTGCATTTCATGAGACATGTACACTTGTGCCAAACACACGTGCACACACCCCTTCAGTGCTGCAGTGTTGAGGACACAAACACCCACCCCATTAGTGCAGGGACACACAAACTATCACACAACCATCCCTTTTATTGATGGGGCCATAGAGACACACCCCTTCATTGCTGGGGTCACAGACACACATCCCTTTGGTGCTGAGGTCACACAAACAGACACAGACACACACCTTCAGTGCTGGAGCCACACAAACAGCCCTTCAGTGCTGCATTTCAGGGGACATGTAGATGTGTGTCAAGCACACGTGCACACACCCCTTCAGTGTTGCAGTGATGAGGAAACAAGCACACACCCCATTAGTGCAGGGACACGCAAACCATCACACAGCCTCCCCGTAATTGATGGGGCCATAGAGACACACATCTTTATTGCTAGGGTCACAGACACACATCCCTTTGGTGCTGAGGTCACACAAACAGACACAGACACACACCATCAGTGCTGGGGCCACACACACAGCCCTTCAGCGCTGCATTTCATGAGACATGTACACTTGTGCCAAACACACGTGCACACACCCCTTCAGTGCTGCAGTGTTGAGGACACAAACACCCACCCCATTAGTGCAGGGACACACAAACCATCACACAACCATCCCTTTTATTGATGGGGCCATAGAGACACACCCCTTCATTGCTGGGGTCACAGACACACATCCCTTTGGTGCTGAGGTCACACAAACAGACACAGACACACACCTTCAGTGCTGGAGCCACACAAACAGCCCTTCAGTGCTGCATTTCAGGGGACATGTAGACGTGTGCCAAGCACACGTGCACACACCCCTTCAGTGTTGCAGTGATGAGGAAACAAGCACACACCCCATTAGTGCAGGGACACGCAAACCATCACACAGCCTCCCCGTAATTGATGTGGCCATAGAGACACACATCTTTATTGCTGGGGTCACAGACACACATCCCTTTGGTGCTGAGGTCACACAAACAGACACAGACACACACCTTCAGTGCTGGGGCCACACACACAGCCCTTCAGCGCTGCATTTCATGAGACATGTACACTTGTGCCAAACACACGTGCACACACCCCTTCAGTGCTGCAGTGTTGAGGACACAAACACCCACCCCATTAGTGCAGGGACACACAAACCATCACACAACCATCCCTTTTATTGATGGGGCCATAGAGACACACCCCTTCATTGCTGGGGTCACAGACACACATCCCTTTGGTGCTGAAGTCACACAAACAGACACAGACACACACCTTCAGTGCTGGGGCCACACACACAGCCCTTCAGTGCTGCATTTCATGGGACATGTACACGTGTGCCAAACACACGTTCACACACCCCTTCTGTGGTGCAGTGTTGAGGAAACAAGCACACACCCCATTAGTGCAGGGACACGCAAACCATCACACATCCACCCCTTTATTGATGGGGTCACAGAGACACCCCTTCATTTCTGGGATCACAGACACACATCCCTTTGGTGCTGAGGTCACACAAACAGAGACAGACACACACCTTCAGTGCTGGGGCCACACACACAGCCCTTCAGCGCTGCATTTCATGAGACATGTACACTTGTGCCAAACACACGTGCACACACCCCTTCAGTGCTGCAGTGTTGAGGACACAAACACCCACCCCATTAGTGCAGGGACACACAAACCATCACACAACCATCCCTTTTATTGATGGGGCCATAGAGACACACCCCTTCATTGCTGGGGTCACAGACACACATCCCTTTGGTGCTGAGGTCACACAAACAGACACAGACACACACCTTCAGTGCTGGGGCCACACACAGAGCCCTTCAGTGCTGCATTTCAGGGGACATGTAGACGTGTGCCAAACACACTTGCACACACCCCTTCAGTGTTGCAGTGATGAGGAAACAAGCACACACCCCATTAGTGCAGGGACACGCAAACCATCACACAGCCTCCCCGTAATTGATGGGGCCATAGAGACACACATCTTTATTGCTGGGGTCACAGACACACATCCCTTTGGTGCTGAGGTCACACAAACAGACACAGACACACACCTTCAGTGCTGGGGCCACACACACAGCCCTTCAGCGCTGCATTTCATGAGACATGTACACTTGTGCCAAACACACGTTCACACACCCCTTCTGTGGTGCAGTGTTGAGGAAACAAGCACACACCCCATTAGTGCAGGGACACGCAAACCATCACACATCCACCCCTTTATTGATGGGGTCACAGAGACACCCCTTCATTTCTGGGATCACAGACACACATCCCTTTGGTGCTGAGGTCACACAAACAGAGACAGACACACACCTTCAGTGCTGGGGCCACACACACAGCCCTTCAGCGCTGCATTTCATGAGACATGTACACTTGTGCCAAACACACGTGCACACACCCCTTCAGTGCTGCAGTGTTGAGGACACAAACACCCACCCCATTAGTGCAGGGACACACAAACCATCACACAACCATCCCTTTTATTGATGGGGCCATAGAGACACACCCCTTCATTGCTGGGGTCACAGACACACATCCCTTTGGTGCTGAGGTCACACAAACAGACATAGACACACACCTTCAGTGCTGGGGCCACACACACAGCCCTTCAGTGCTGCATTTCAGGGGATATGTAGACGTGTGCCAAACACACTTGCACACACCCCTTCAGTGTTGCAGTGATGAGGAAACAAGCACACACCCCATTAGTGCAGGGACACGCAAACCATCACACAGCCTCCCCGTAATTGATGGGGCCATAGAGACACACATCTTTATTGCTGGGGTCACAGACACACATCCCTTTGGTGCTGAGGTCACACAAACAGACACAGACACACACCTTCAGTGCTGGGGCCACACACACAGCCCTTCAGCGCTGCATTTCATGAGACATGTACATTTGTGCCAAACACACGTGCACACACCCCTTCAGTGCTGCAGTGTTGAGGACACAAACACCCACCCCATTAGTGCAGGGACACACAAACCATCACACAACCATCCCTTTTTTTGATGGGGCCATAGAGACACACCCCTTCATTGCTGGGGTCACAGACACACATCCCTTTGGTGCTGAGGTCACACAAACAGACACAGACACACACCTTCAGTGCTGGGGCCACACACACAGCCCTTCAGTGCTGCATTTCATGGGACATGTACACGTGTGCCAAACACACGTTCACACACCCCTTCTGTGCTGCAGTGTTGAGGAAACAAGCACACACCCCATTAGTGCAGGGACACGCAAACCATCACACATCCACCCCTTTATTGATGGGGTCACAGAGACACCCCTTCATTTCTGGGATCACAGACACACATCCCTTTGGTGCTGAGGTCACACAAACAGACACAGACACACACTTTCAGTGCTGGGGCCACACACACAGCCCTTCAGCGCTGCATTTCATGAGACATGTACACTTGTGCCAAACACACGTGCACACACCCCTTCAGTGCTGCAGTGTTGAGGACACAAACACCCACCCCATTAGTGCAGGGACACACAAACCATCACACAACCATCCGTTTTATTGATGGGACCATAGAGACACACCCCTTCATTGCTGGGGTCACAGACACACATCCCTTTGGTGCTGAGGTCACACAAACAGACACAGACACACACTTTCAGTGCTGGGGCCACACACACAGCCCTTCAGTGTTGCATTTCTGGAGACATGTACATGTGTGCCAAACACATGTGCACACACCCCTTCAGTGCTGCAGTGTTGAGGACACAAACACACACCCCATTAGTGCAGGGACACACAAACCATCACACAGCCACCCCTTTATTGATGGGGCCATAGAGACACAGCCCTTCATTTCTGGGGTCACAGACACACATCCCTTTGGTGCTGAGGTCACACAAACAGACTCAGACACACACCTTCAGTGCTGGAGCCACACACACAGCCCTTCAGTGCTGCATTTTAGGGGACATGTAGACGTGTGCCAAACACACGTGCACGCACCCCTTCAGTGTTGCAGTGATGAGGACACAAACACACACCCCATTAGTGCAGGGACACACAAACCATCACACAACCACCCCTTTTATTGATGGGGCCATAGAGACACACCCCTTCATTGCTGGGGTCACAGACACACATCCCTTTGGTGCTGAGGTCACACAAACAGACACAGACACACACCTTCAGTGCTGGACCCACACACACAGCCCTTCAGTGCTGCATTTCAGGGGACATGTACACGTGTGCCAAACACACGTGCACACACCCCTTCAGTGTTGCAGTGATGAGGAAACAAGCACACACCCCATTAGTGCAGGGACACGCAAACCATCACACAGCTTCCCCGTTATTGATGGGGCCATATAGACACACATCTTTATTGCTGGGGTCACAGACACACATCCCTTTTGTGCTGAGGTCACACAAACAGACACAGACACACACCTTCAGTGCTGGAGCCACACACACAGCCCTTCAGTGCTGCATTTCAGAGGATATGTACACGTGTGCCAAACACACGTGCACACACCCCTTCAGTGCTGCAGTGTTTAGGAAACAAGCACACACCCCATTAGTGCAGGGACACGCAAACCATTACACAGCCTCCCCGTTATTGATGGGGTCACAGAGACACCCCTTCATTTCTGGGATCACAGACAGACATCCCTTTGGTGCTGAGGTCACACAAATAGACACAGACACACACTTTCAGTGCTGGGGCCACACACACAGCCCTTCAGTGCTGCATTTCTGGAGACATGTACATGTGTGCCAAACACACGTGCACACACCACTTCAGTGCTGCAGTGTTGAGGACACAAACACACACCCCATTAGTGCAGGGACACACCAACCATCACACAGCCACCCCTTTATTGGTGGGGTCACAGGCACACATCCCTTTATTGGTGGGGTCACAGACACACATCCCTTTATTGGTGGGGTCACAGACACACATCCCTTTATTGGTGGGGTCACAGACACACATCCTTGTAGTGCTGGGGTCACAGACACTCTTCCCTTTAGATCTGGGGTCACACAAACCTTCAATGCTGTGCCTACACACATACTCACATGCACGCACACCTACCTTCTTGCTGAATCCCAAAAAGTCTTCTCAGTTGATAATTGCCGGACGTATGATAGTTACTCCACAGATCTCAGAGCAGCCTTGAGGAATGTCAGGAAGAAAGAAAACAATGCAGCTAATAATCATGTGTAAATATCATGGGGATGAGGACACAGTCCATACAGCACACACTGCAGATCTCTTCCTGATCTTGCTCTGCTGTTTGTGCTGTGACACAATGCTGTGCAGCCAGTCCTCCTCCCTTTCCGATGTGACCCGACCCCCAGCTTTCAGTGATGAGCTACTTACCTGGACTGGTCCTCTTCAAGCTGTGACACAAGATGGCTCAGGAATAGAACTTTATACATTCTGTAGCAGTTATGATGTCATGTGAGGTCTATGATGTCATGTTCTCGGTGCTGTCATGTGCTTTGTGATGTCATCATAACGGACACTGCTGTTTTATGTATCAAGTTTACACTTCAGGAAATAAATTACTAAACAAAAAAGTCACAGACTGCAAATATCCCACAGCCCCATGTTATAATTCATGACAGCTATTTAAATGAACCTTTATTTTAATCCATATAACCTACTGCTATATGAAAAAAACCTCGAGACCTGAACTGTAATTTAAATTGTCGTGCATGCAGCATGTAAGAGCATGTTCACACATGGCCACTAACCAGAAAAAAACTAAGACAGAAATACAATACACAATTCCCTGCAGTAAATAAATAAATCGCAATAGTGCATGAAAATAATAAAGCGTACTTAGTTAACATAATTTTGATCTAAATAATGCGAAAGCCATCCCGCCTCGTAACGGTGACCCTTATGGGACAGTCCTAACTCTAATATTTAAAACTTTACCGTTATTTGTGTATTGTGTTTCTGTCTTTGTCTTCTACTGCTATGTGAGTTACAGGAAAACACTGGACTAAAATCACTGACTGCGGTGGATTCCCCAATAAAATGTACATTTTATTTCCTTAAATAACATTTTCCTATACACACCTTACCTAATAATCGTGACATTTTGTGGAGCGTGCCAAATATTACCCTCCATTTAAAGCCTGCCAGCTGTGTTTTGTTGAACCTATTCACACTTGGTCGCAGACCAATACCACACTACAAGACCAGTGCCTAAAACCGTGATTTATACAGCTGACATGTGCCCTCAACAGCCGCGGGTGGAATCGCGATCCACTTGCGGCTGTTAACATGTTAAATGCTGCTGTCTGTAGCGTCGGCGTCCCTGCCTCCTGCTAGGCAGGGACGCCGTTCCCCTCACCTCTCCGCTCCGTGCCCGGCAGCTTCCTCCCGCTATGCTGGCAGCGCGCGCTGCTTCCCGGCCTCTGTACTTAGGGCACGCGCGCATGCGCTCTCCCTCTCTTAAAGGGGCCGCGCGCACCGTCCTAAGGAGTCCCCGGCTAATGGCCGGAGGACCTCACCATATATAAGGCACCTCCTCCAAAATGGAGGTGCCCGAGCAATGTTGTTGCAAAGCCTTTCAACTCTGCTTCAGCCCTCAGGTCCCGTTACCAGATACCTGCCAGTTACCTGCCAGATCTCTGCTTGATACCTACCTGATTCCTGTCTATCTGCTTGCATTCCTGCGGTCCGACAGTCTGCCTTCCAACACCTGTCAGTGTGTCTATGGATCTGCCCGCCCACTCACCTGGGAGCGCTCACCTGCTACCTGCCTGCTAGCCTACCTGGAGGCTCTGCCGTCACTTGCCGTGACCACCTACCTGTCCAGAGACTCCTGCCCGCTTACCTGGGAGCGCTCACCTGCTACCTGCCTGCTAGCCTATCTGGAGGCTCTGCCGTCACATGCCGTGACCATCTGCCTGTCCAGAGACTCTTGCCCGCTCACCTGGCAGCGCTCACCTGCTACCTGCCTGCTAGCCTATCTACAGACTCTTATCCTGCTGTCACTTGCCGTGACCACCTGCCTATCTAGAGACTCTTATCCTACTGTCACTTGCCGTGACCATCCGCCTGTCAAGAGACTGTCCCCGTCACTTGCCGTGACCTCCTGCCCTTCTACCCTGAGACTGTCCCTGTCACTTGCCGTGACTACCTGCCCGCCTTCCCTGGGAGCCACCCGCTTCCTTACAAGGACTGCCCCTTTGTATAGTTGCTCTGAGGTTCCACCTCCCAGACCCGTTACACTGTCAATCTCTGACAGCGGCATTTAACAGCGCCGCCCCGGAAGCGCGTCACTTACCCCGCCCATCTGTGACCCCGTCACGTAATCGCGGGTCACTGATGGGTGGGCATGATAACCCTGGGTCTGCAGCAGACCCCAGTGATTGTCATGTACTGACTCTATGAGCGCCACCTAGTGGTCGGCGCTCATAGCACAGGAGCATTTCTGCTACATAGAGCTGATCTGCTCATCCCCTGTTTGTAGCAGAGGTGATTGGACAGTTGCTGCTTCTAGCCTCCTAATGAGACTATAGAAGCAAGCAAAAAGTGTAAAAAAAAAAATGTTTTTAAAAATATAAAAAAAAATTAAAAATATATAAAAGTTTAAATCACCCCCCTTTCGCCCCATTCCAAATAAAATTCTAAAAATACCACCCACATACACATATTTGCTATTGCCGTGCTCAGAATCGCCCGATCTATCAATATAAAAAAATAATTAATCCAATCGGTAAACGACGTAACGAGAAAAAAATTCTAAACGCCAGAATTACGTTTTTTGGTCGCCGCAACATTGTAATAAAATGCAATAACGGGCGATCAAAACATCAGATCTACCCCAAAATGGTATCAATAAAAACTTCAGCTCGGCGTGCAAAAAATAAACCCGGCCCCAGATCCCGAAAAATGGAGACGCTACGGGTCTTGTAAAATGGTTCCATTTTATTTTTTAATTATGGCACTTTGCAAAGCACTTCATTAGTTTCTTTGGCGTCATATCCATAAAATGATCATATTAAAGTGGCCTCCAGACCCTGCTTTTCCCCAGTGCAGGAGCGTTGCTGGGGTCCTAAGAGATCAGGGACCCCAGCCCCAAAGTACATGTTTCCCCCTATAACTTCCCTGTCACTTAAAAGAGGATTTATACATATATAATTACAGTATACCACTGTTACTAATCTAAAATACACTATACAAAGACCAATATTCCCAAAATTACTACTATACAAGGCCAAAATGATCCTGCTACACAATGTCCTCTACCATCACCACCACACAGTGAGTCCATATATGAAAGAAAACCCCGCAGGGTAAAAGACCATCAAAGGAGTCCAGGGAGTATAAAATCTATCATATTTATTCAGCAATAGAAGAATAGGATGATGGGGGAAGGGACACAACACATATGTGATTGTTAGACATGTAAGCAAAAAAAAGCCAGGCACGCAAGAAAGGGGCCATTCCTGGTATAATGGCTGTCTATAGTATCATCATGGATATACTAAAATATCCCAAAATAGACCCCGCATATATTCCACTGGGGGCAACAGTCATCATATGCAGGTGCATCTCACTAAATTACAATATCATCAAAAAGTTAATTTATTGGAGTTCTTCAATACAAAAAGTGAAACTCCTATATTATATAGAGTCATTATAGACAGAGAGATCTATTTCAAGTGTTTATTTCTGTTAATGTTGACGATTATGGCTTACAGCCAATGAAAACACTAAAGTCAATATCTCAGTAAATTAGAATAATTAACAAAAAACACCTGCAACGGCTTCCTAAGTGTTTAAAAATGTCCCATAGTCTGTTTCAGTAGGCTCCTCAATCATGGGGAAGACTGCTGACTTGACAAATGCCAAGAAGGCAGTCATTGACACCATCCACAAGGTCCCAGAGTTCCAATTTTCCTTTGGAAATCAAGGTCCCAGAGTCTGGAGGAAGAGTGGAGAGGCCACAATCCAAGCTGCTTGAGGTCTAGTGTGAAGTTTCCACTATCAGTGATGGTTTGGGGAGCCATGTCACCTGCTGATGTAGGTCCACTGTGTTTTATCAACACCAAAGTCAGCGCAGCCGTCTACCAGGACATTTTACAGCACTTCATGCTTCCCTTTGCTGGCAAGCGTTTTGGAGATGGAAATGTCATTCTCCAGCAGGACTTGGCCCCTGTCCACACTGCCAAAAGTACCAATACCTGGTTTACACACAACAGTATCACTGTGCTTAATTGGTCAGCAAACTCACATGACCTTAACCCCATAGAGAATCTATTATAGAGAATCTATGGGGTATTGTCAAGAGGAAGATAAGACACCAAACCCAACAAAGCAGACGAGCTGAAGGCTGCTATCAAAGCAACCTGGGCTTCCATAACACCTCAGCAGTGCCACAGGCTGATCGCCTCCATTCCACATTGCCGCATTGATGCAGTAATTGATGCAAAAGGAGCCCAGACCAAGTATTGAGTGCATTTACTGAACATACATTTCAGTAGGCCAACATTTCGGATTTTAAAAACATTTTTCAAGCTGATGTTATAAAGTATTCTAATTTACTGAGATAATGACTTTTGTGATTTCATTGGCTGTAAGCCATAATCAGTGGCGTACCGCCAATGGTGGCAGGCCACACCACTGCTATGGGGCCTGTGAGCCTCGGGGGAGCGAGGAGGATAGGTGAGTATTGGGGGGGGGGTGGGAGGTTGCGGCGGCGGAGGAGCGGGCACACGCATTAGCGGCTGCTGTAGCTACCACGTGTGCCCGCTGCTAAAGGGACATGAATATTCCCTCTTCTCCACTTCCATGGGCGTGGAGAAGAGGAAATATTCATTCTCTTTAGTAGCGGGCACGGAGGAGCGCTGAGCCGTGGCTCCTGCTTACAGTGCCCACTACTAAAGAGAATGCATATTCACGCTTGTCAAGGCTCATAGTCCCGGCGTGGAGAGGAGTGAATGTGCCGGCAGCAGCTCACCTCGACAACTGAGAGCACGCGCTGCTCAGATACCAACATGAGCTGCTGGCAGACAGAACACAGCAGCTCTGGAGCAGAGGTGAGGAAGGAAGGTGAGTATAAGTGTTTATTTTTTGTGTGTGCAGTGATGGGGCCACACATACCTGGATTGGGGGCTGAGGAGGCCATAAATACCAGGATTGGGGGATGAGGGGGCCATGCATACCAGGATTGGAGGATGAGGGGGCCACACATACCAGGATTGGGGGATGAGAAAGCCACACATACCATTCCTGACCCCATTTTTGGCGATCGGATATTTCCCTGGATCTCGTGTATCCTGCTGCATATTGCTGTATATAACATAGGCTTACGTCATGTGAACAATAGCCAAATAGCTGTTGGCTGAGAACTCGTCCTGTATGATAAAATCTGCTATGGAGGTTCCTAATACGGCTTCCAACGAAGATGTGACATCATCCAAATGTGTATAAGAACTAGCGAGTGATAAAGGAGAGAATGGCTGGTAGGTAATAAGTCATTACCTGTCTGCCAATATCTTCTTCTGGAAGACTTCAAGATATCATGTATTACATATTATTTTGAAAGAGCACCATGTAATACCACATGTGTCCTGGAGAGGCCACTACATCCAGCAAAACATCTGATTGCTGAGGGTGCTCACTGCCAGACCCCCGACTATCAACTGATCGCCTGCAAGTCCTCATTTGGGGACAGGAGTTGTTCACACTTGGCATATTTTGTGATTTATGAGGGGAGGACAGTAGCCGGATATAGACTTTTTCTATAAAGTCAGATTAAAGGGGTTTTCAGGAATGTTTTTATGTAATATATAGGAGGTTCCCAGTGGTAGAGAAAACACACAGAGCTTTACTTTCTCCTGCTGCTCCAGCTCTGGATCTTCAGCGCTTCCTGTGCTCTATTTTGACTGGCTGCAGCGGTGATGGCTCAACTTCAGCACACATCATTGCTGCAGCCAATCACTGAGCTTAGAAGCTCTGTCAGCGTGGGCCACTGAGCCAAGTGATTGGCTGCAGAGCTGCAGTCATGATGTCACCCTTGAAGCCAGTGAGTAAAGATCAGCGGCAGCGGTGAAGTGCTGGAGCAGGAGGTAGTAAAGCTTCATCTGTTCTACTTAAATGACGATTTATAGGATTTATATTTAAGTAATGAAAAAAAATCCAGAAATTTGTAAAAAAAAATAGCTTGTGTCGCCACTTTCCGAGATCCGAAAGCCGGGGCGTTTTCATGTTTCGGGAATGGGGCTGCGTGAGGGCTAGTTTTTTGCACCACAAACTGATGGTTATATTGATATAATTTTGGGGTATATACAATGTTTTGATTGCCTGTTATTATATATTAGATGGTGGCCCGATTGCAACGCATCGGGTATTCTAGAATATGTATGCGTCCGACCGGGTGCGACTAATCAGCGAAGCAGTGTTTAAATGGGTTGTGCACTACTTTAAATAAACCCCCCAATGTATCCCCCCGTGGCCCCTAATGAATGTTGGAGGACCGGGGAGCGAGGCCACCGGTCGGGGTACTTCTGCTGCGAGCAGCCGGGAGATGACCTGCTAGCACAGGGTGAGCGGGTGAGCGTGTGAGGGTGAGCGTGTGAGGGTGAGCGTCCGAGGGTGAGCGTCCGAGGGTGAGTGTCCGAGGGTGAGTATCCGAGGGTGAGCTTCAAAGCGTGAGCGTCCGAGCGTGAGCGTCTGAGCATGAGCGTCCGAGCGTGAGCGTCCGAGCGTGAGCATCAGAGCGTGAGTGAGCGTCCGAGCGTGAGCATCAGAGCGTGAGTGTGAGCGTCCGAGCGTTAGCTTCCGAGCGTGAGCATCAGAGCGTGAACGTGAGCGTCCGAGCGTGAGCATCAGAGCATGAGAGTGAGCGTCCGAGCGTGAGCGTCCGAGCGTGAGCGTCCGAGCGTGAGCATCAGAGCGTGAACGTGAGCGTCCGAGCGTGAGCATCAGAGCATGAGCGTGAGCGTCCGAGCGTGAGCGTCCGAGCGTGAGCTGGAGCGTCCGAGCGTGAGCATCAGAGCGTGAACGTGAGCGGCCGGGCGTGAGCGTCCGAGCGCGAGCGTCTGAGCGTGAGCGTCCGAGCGTGAGAGTGAGCGTCCGAGCATGAGCATCAGAGCGTGAATGTGAGCGTCCGAGCGTGAGCATCAGAGCATGAGCGTGAGGGTCCAAGCGTGAGCGTCCAAGCGTGAGCGTCAGAGCGTGAGAGTCCGAGCGTGAGCGTCAGAGCATGAGAGTGAGCGTCCGAGCGTGAGCGTGTGAGCGTCCGAGCGTGAGCATCTGAGCGTGAGCATCAGAGCGTGAACGTGAGCGTCCGAGCGTGAGCATCAGAGCATGAGCGTGAGCGTCCGAGCGTGAGCGTCCAAGTGGGAGCGTCCGAGCGTGAGCATCAGAGCGTGAACGTGAGCGTCCGAGCGTGAGCATCAGAGCGTGAGCGTCCGAGCGGGAGCGTCCGAGCGTGAGCATCAGAGCGTGAACGTGAGCGTCTGAGCGTGAGCATCAGAGCGTGAGCATCAGAGCGTGAGCGTCCAAGCGTGAGCGTCCAAGCGTGAGCGTCCGAGCGGGAGCGTCCGAGCGTGAGCATCAGAGCGTGAACGTGAGCGTCCGAGCGTGAGCATCAGAGCGTGAGCGTCCGAGTGGGAGCGTCCGAGCGGGAGCGTCCGAGCGTGAGCATCAGAGCGTGAACGTGAGCGTCCGAGCGTGAGCATCAGAGCATGAGCGTGAGCGTCCGAGCGTGAGCGTCCGAGCGTGAACGTGAGCGTCCGAGCGTGAGCATCAGAGCATGAGCGTGAGCGTCCAAGCGTGAGCGTCCGAGCGGGAGCGTCCGAGCGTGAGCATCAGAGCGTGAACGTGAGCGTCCGAGCGTGAGCATCAGAGCATGAGCGTGAGCGTCCGAGCGGGAGTGTCCGAGCGTGAGCATCAGAGCGTGAACGTGAGCGTCCGAGCGTGAGCATCAGAGTATGAGCGTGAGCGTCCGAGCGTGAGCGTCCGAGCGGGAGCGTCTGAGCGTGAGCATCAGAGCGTGAACGTGAGCGTCCGAGCGTGAGCATCAGAGTGGGAGCGTCCGAGTGGGAGCGTCCGAGCGGGAGCGTCCGAGCGTGAGCATCAGAGCATGAGCGTGAGCGTCCGAGCGTGAGCGTGAGCGTCCGAGTGGGAGCGTCCGAGCGGGAGCGTCCGAGCGTGAGCATCAGAGCGTGAACGTGAGCGTCCGAGCGTGAGCATCAGAGCATGAGCGTGAGCGTCCGAGCGGGAGCGTCCGAGCGTGAGCATCAGAGCGTGAACGTGAGCGTCCGAGCGTGAGCGTACAAGCGTGAGCGTCCGAGCGTGAGCATCAGAGCGTGAACGTGAGCGTCCGAGCGTGAGCATCAGAGCATGAGCGTGAGCGTCCGAGCGGGAGTGTCCGAGCGTGAGCATCAGAGCGTGAACGTGAGCGTCCGAGCGTGAGCATCAGAGTATGAGCGTGAGCGTCCGAGCGTGAGCGTCCGAGCGGGAGCGTCTGAGCGTGAGCATCAGAGCGTGAACGTGAGCGTCCGAGCGTGAACGTGAGCGTCCGAGCGTGAGCATCAGAGCATGAGTGGGAGCGTCCGAGCGGGAGCGTCCGAGCGTGAGCATCAGAGCGTGAACGTGAGCGTCCGAGCGTGAGCATCAGAGCATGAGCGTGAGCATCCAAGCGTGAGCGTCCAAGCGTGAGCGTCCGAGCGTGAGCGTCCCAGCGTGAGCGTCCGAGCGGGAGCGTCCGAGCGTGAGCATCAGAGCGTGAACGTGAGCGTCCGAGCGTGAGCATCAGAGCATGAGCGTGAGCGTCCAAGCGTGAGCGTCCGAGCGGGAGCGTCCGAGCGTGAGCATCAGAGCGTGAGCATCAGAGCATGAGCGTGAGCGTCCGAGCGGGAGCGTCCGAGCGTGAGCATCAGAACGTGAGCGTCCGAGCGTGAGCATCAGAGCATGAGCGTGAGCGTCCGAGCGGGAGCGTCCGAGCATGAGTATCAGAGCGTGAACGTGAGCGTCCGAGCGTGAGCATCAGAGCATGAGCGTGAGCGTCCGAGCGTGAGCGTCCGAGCGTGAGCATCAGAGCGTGAGAGTGAGCGTCCGAGCGTGAGCGTCCGAGCGTGAGAGTGAGCGTCCAAGCGTGAGCGTCCGAGCGTGAGCATCAGAGCATGAGAGTGAGCGTCCGAGCGTGAGCGTCCGAGCGTGAGTGTCCGAGCGTGAGTGTCTAACGGCCGCCATCTTGTTCTGAAAT
This sequence comes from Phyllobates terribilis, assembly GCF_046119375.1. NCBI lineage: Eukaryota > Metazoa > Chordata > Amphibia > Anura > Dendrobatidae > Phyllobates > Phyllobates terribilis. The sequence continues at coordinate 392,341 of NW_027363621.1, forward strand.
CCCGCGTCGCTGATTGGCCGCGGCCTGACCAATCAGCGATGTGGGATTTCCTGGACAGACAGACAGACGGGATAAGACAATTATATATATATATTAGATTTTTTTCTTGTTGCAACGACTGTAAATCTGTAATTCTGGCATTTTATTTAATTTTCTAGTTACACCGTTTACTAAATGGATTAATTTATTTTATATTTTGATGGATCTGACTTTTACAAACGCAGCGATACCAAATATGTGTATTTTTTAAATGTTTTATATTTCTTAATTTTTAATGGGGGGAAAACTGGGATGATTTGAACTTTTATACTTTTTTCATTTTTTTTTACTTTTCACTGTATTTGTTAGTCTCTTTTGGGGTCTTGAACCTGCAATCATCTGACTGCTTGTGCTATATACAGCATTGCTATATATAGCAGAAATCACGGTCTCCTATGAACACTAGCAACAGGCTGGCTGTCACAGGAATACAGTGATGACAGACAGTGTGCAGTGATGGGGCCACACATACCAAGATTGAGGGATGAGGAGGCCACAGATACCAAGATTGGGGGATGAGGAGGCCACACATACCAGGATTGTGAGATGAGGAGGCCACACATACCAGGATTGGGGGATGAGGAGGCCACACATACCAGGATTGGGGGATGAGGGGGCCACACATACCAGGATTGGGGGATGAGGAGGCCACACATACCAGGATTGGGGGATGAGGGGGCCACGCATACGAGGATTGGGGGATGAGGGGGCCACGCATACCAGGATTGAGGGATGAGAGGGTGCACGCATACCAGGATTGGGGGATGAGGGGTGCCATGCATACCAGGATTGGGGATGAGGGGGCCATATATACCAGGAATGGGGGATGAAGAGGCCATGCATACCAGTATTGGGGGATGAGGGGGGGCCATGCATGCCAGGATTGAGGGATGAGGGGTGCTATCCATACCAGGATTGGTGGATGAGGGGTGGCCATGCATACCAGGATTGGTGGATGAGGGGGGCCATGCATACCAGGATTGGGGGATGAGGGGTGCCATATTTACCAGGATTGGGGGATGAGGGGTGCCATATGTACCAGGATTGGGGGATGAGGGGGCCACACATACCAGGATTGGAGGATGAGGGGGCCATGCATACCAGGATTGGGGGATGAGGGTTGCCATATGTACCAGGATTGGGGGATCAAGGGTGCCATACATACCAGGATTGGTGATGAGGGAGCCATACATACCAGGATGGTGAAATTTTCCAGTAGCTGCTGCCTTTCCTACCCTAGGCTTATACTCAACTCAATACTTTTTCCCAGTTTTTTTGTGGTAAAATTAGGGGCCTCGGCTTATACTCTGGTCGTCTTATTTAAAACATACGGTATTTTAAAATCAGTGAGTACGTGGTGCCCATAATACTGCAGGACTGTGTGGTGCATTATACTATATGGGGGCTGCATTTTACCCTTTAGGGTGTGAAATATACTGTATGGAGGACTATGGGGAGTGCATTATATTCTATCGAGTACCATGGGAAGTTCATTATACTATATGGAGGATTATGGGGGGTGCATTATACTATATGGAGGATTTTGGAGGGTGCATTATACTATATGGAGGATTATGGGTGGCATATTATACTATATGGAAGTCTATGTGGGGCCATTATGATATTTTGAGGGCTATATGGGGGGCCGTTATACTGTATGAAAGCAATTATATGGTGTGAAGGTTTGTGTGGGGTCCATCATACTGTTTGGAGGGCTGTGTGGGGCCATTATACTGTTTGGAGGGCTGTGTGGAGTCATTATACTGTTTGGAGGGCTAGTGTGGGCCATTATACTGTATGTAGGCCTATTATACTGTATGGAGGGCTGTGTGGGAGTCACAGTTGGGGGAATCATACAGTGTTAGGGTCACCATACTTTGCCTTGGGAGTTGAAGTTGGGTACAATAAGGTCATTATACTGTTCATGTAGAGGCTAATGTGGAGGAATGCACCATGGGGGTATCATACTGTGTTTGGGGGGCACTTTTATTGGTATCATACTTCATGGGGGCAATGAAAGAGGGATCTAGGACTTCAGTAGGAGGAACATTAGAAAAGCGAAGTAAAGGCTGGAAAATTGTGAGATCGGCTCTTCTGTGACACAGACAAATATTTATTTATTTTTTTGGTGGGGGGGTCCAATTAGAGCTTCTGCTATGGGGCCTCGTGATTTCTATGTGCGCCCCTGGGCATAATCATCAACATTAACAGAAATAAACACTTGAAATAGATCACTTTGATTGTAATGACTTTATATAATATATGAGTTTCATTTTCAGCATTGAAGAACTAAAATAAATAAACTTTTTGATATTCTAATTTAGTGAGATGCACCTGTATATATAAGGGGTGTGGGTGCCATCATACTATAAGGGGCTATGGGAGTCATCATGCTATATATAAGGGGCAGTGGGGCCATCATATTATATAAAATGGGGAGTGGGTGCCAGAATACAGATTATAAGAGGCTGTGGGGCCATCATACAGTATACAGGGAGCTGTAGGGGCCATAATATAGTGTACAAGTAGGTGTGGGGGCCATCATACAATATATATTGGGCTGCGGGGGCCATCATACAGTACTGTATATATGGGGCTGTGAAAGCCATTATACAGGATATAGGTAGTTGTAGGGACCATCATGCCAGTTATAAGTAGTTGTAGAGACCATCATACAGTGCATATGGAGCTATGGGGACCATCATACAGTGCATAGGGAGCTGTGGGGACCATCAGACAATGCATAGGGAGCTGTGGAGACCATCATACAGTGCATAGGGAGCTGTGGGGACCATTATGCAGTGCGTAGGGAGCTGTGGGGACCATTATGCAGTGCATAGGGAGATGTAGGGACCATCATACAGGGCATAGGGAGCTGTGGAGACCATCATACAGTGCATAGGGAGCTGTGGAGACCATCATACAGTGCATAGGGAGCTGTGGAGACCATCAGACAATGCATAGGGAGCTGTGGAGACCATCAGACAATGCATAGGGAGCTGTGGAGACCATCATACAGTGCATAGGGAGCTGTGGGGACCATTATGCAGTGCGTAGGGAGCTGTGGGGACCATTATGCAGTGCATAGGGAGATGTGGGGACCATCATACAGGGCATAGGGAGATGTGGGGACCATCATACAGGGTATAGGGAGCTGTGGGGGCCATTATGCAGTGCGTAGGGAGCTGTGGGGGCCATTATGCAGTGCATAGGGAGCTGTGGGGACCATTATGCAGTGCATAGGGAGTTGTGGGGACCATCATACAGAGCGTAGGGAGTTGTGGGGACTATCATACAGTACATAAGGTGCTGTGGGGACCATCATACAGTGTATAAGGAGCCGTGGGGACCATCATACAATGTATAATGAGCTGTGGGGACCATCATACAGTGTATAAGGAGCTGCGGGGACCATCATACAGTGCGTAGAGAGCTGTGGGGACCATCAGACAATGCATAGGGAGCTGTGGGGACCATCATACAGTGCATAGGGAGATGTGGATGCCATCATACAGTGCATAGGGAGCTGTGGGGACCATTATGCAGTGCATAGAGAGTTGTGGGGACCATCATACAGAGCGTAGGGAGCTGTGGGGACCATCATACAGTACATAAGGAGCTGTGGGGACCATCATACAGTGTATAAGGAGCCGTGGGGACCATCATACAGTGTATAAGGAGCCGTGGGGACCATCATACAGTGTATAAGGAGCCGTGGGGACCATCATACAGTGTATAAGGAGCCGTGGGGACCATCATACAGTGTATAAGGAGCTGCGGGGACCATCATACAGTGCGTAGAGAGCTGTGGGGACCATCAGACAATGCATAGGGAGCTGTGGGGACCATCATGCAGTGCATAGGGAGATGTGGGGACCATTATGCAGTGTATAGCTAGCTGTGGGGACCATTATGCAGTGTGTAGGGAGCTGTGGGGACCATTATGCAGTGCGTAGGGAGCTGTGGGGACCATTATGCAGTGCATAGGGAGCTGTGGGGACCATTATGCAGTGCATAGGGAGTTGTGGGGACCATCATACAGTGTATAAGGAGCCGTGGGGACCATCAGACAACGCATAGGGAGCTGTGGAGACCATCATACAGTGCCTAAGGAGCTGTTGGGACAATCATACAGTGCATAGGGAGATGTGGGGACCATCATACAGGGTATAGGGAACTGTGTGGACCATTATGCAGTGCATTGGGAGCTGTGGGGACCATCATACCAAGCATAGGGAGCTGCGGGGACCATCATACAGTACATAAGAAGCCATGGGGACCATCATACAGTGTATAAGGAGCCGTTGGGGACCATCATTCACTGCATAAGGAGCTGCGGGGACCATCATACAGTGCGTAGAGAGCTATGAGGACCATCATACAATGCATAGGGAGCTGTGGAGACCATCATACAATACATAGGGAGCTGTGAAGACCATCATACAGTGCATAGGGCACTGTGGGGACCATCATACAGAGCATAGGGCGCTGTGCGGACCATCATACAGAGCATAGGGAACTGTGGGGACCATCATACAGAGCATAGGGAGCTGTGGGGACCCTCATACAGTATCTAAGGAGCTGTGGGGACCATCATACAGTGTGTAGGGAGCTGTGGGGACCATCATACAGTGTATAGGGAAGTATGAGGACCATCATACAGTATTTAAGGAGCTGTGGGGACCATCATACAGTGCATAGTGAGCTGTGGGGACCATCATACAGAGCGTAGATAGCTGTGGGGACCATCATACAGTGCATCGGGAGCAGTGGGTTCCATCATGCAGAGCGTAGATAGCTGTGGGGACCATCATACAGAGCATAGAGAACTGTAGGGACCATTATGCAATGCATAGGGAGCTGTGGGGATCATCATACAGTGCATGGGGAAGCTGTGGGGATCATCATACAGTGTATAGGGAGCTGTGGGGACCATCATACAGTATCTAAGGAGCTGTGGGGACCATCATACAGTGTGTAGGTAGTTATGGGGACCATCATACAGGGCATAGGGAGCTGTGGGGACCATTATGCAGTGCATACGGAGCTGTGGAGACCATCATACAGTGTATAAGGAGCCGTGGGGACCATCATATAGTGTATAAGGAGCCGTGGGGACCATCATACAGTGTGTAAGGAGCTGCGGGGACCATCATACAGTGCGTAGAGAGCTGTGGGGACCATCAGACAATGCATAGGGAGCTGTGGAGACCATCATACAGTGCCTAAGGAGCTGTGGGGGCCATCATACAGTGCATAAAGAGATGTGGGGACCATCATACAGTGCATAGGGAGCTGTGGAGACCATTATGCAGTGCATAGGGAGCTGCGGGGACCATCATACAGTACATAAGGAGCCGTGGGGACCATCATACAGTGTATAGGGAGCTGTGGAGACCATTATGCAGTGCATAGGGAGCTGTGGGGACCATTATGCAGTGCATAGGTAGCTGTGGGGAGCATCAGACAATGCATAGGGAGATGTGGGGACCATCATACAGGGCATAGGGATCTGTGGGGACCATTATGCAGTGCATAGGGAGCTGTGGGGACCATTATGCTGTGCATAGGGAGTTGTGGGGACCATCATACAGAGCGTAGGGAGCTGTGGGGACCATCATACAGTGTATAAGGAGCCGTGGGGACCATCATACAGTGTATAAGGAGCCGTGGGGACCATCATACAGTGCATAAGGAGCTGTGGAGACCATCATACAGTGTATAAGGAGCTGTGTGGACCATCATACAGTGCGTAGAGAGCTGTGGGGACCATCAGACAATGCATAGGGAGCTGTGGAGACCATCATACAGTGCATAGGGAGCTGTGGGGACCATTATGCAGTGCGTAGGGAGCTGTGGGGACCATTATGCAGTGCGTAGGGAGCTGTGGGGACCATTATGCAGTGCATAGGGAGATGTGGGTACCATCATACAGTACATAAGGTGCTGTGGGGACCATCATACAGTGTATAAGGAGCCGTGGGGACCATCATACAGTGTATAATGAGCTGCGGGGACCATCATACAGTGCGTAGAGAGCTGTGGGGACCATCAGACAATGCATAGGGAGCTGTGGGGACCATCATACAGTGCATAGGGACATGTGGGGACCATTATGCAGTGTATAGGGAGCTGTGGGGACCATTATGCAGTGTATAGGGAGCTGTGGGGACCATTATGTAGTGCGTAGGGAGCTGTGGGGACCATTATGCAGTGCGTAGGGAGCTGTGGGGACCATTATGCAGTGCATAGGGAGCTGTGGGGACCATTATGCAGTGCATAGGGAGTTGTGGGGACCATCATACCGTGTATAAAGAGCCGTGGGGACCATCAGACAACGCATAGGTAGCTGTGGAGACCATCATACAGTGCCTAAGGAGCTGTGGGGACAATCATACAGTGCATAGGGAGATGTGGGGACCATCATACAGGGCATAGGGAACTGTGTGGACCATTATGCAGTGCATTGGGAGCTGTGGGGACCATCATACCAAGCATAGGGAGCTGCGGGGACCATCATACAGTACATAAGAAGCCATGGGGACCATCTTACAGTGTATAAGGAGCCGTTGGGGACCATCACTCAGTGCATAAGGAGCTGCGGGGACCATCATACAGTGCGTAGAGAGCTATGAGGACCATCATACAATGCATAGGGAGCTGTGGAGACCATCATACAATACATAGGGAGCTGTGAAGACCATCATACAGTGCATAGGGCACTGTGGGGACCATCATGCAGAGCGTAGGGCGCTGTGGGGACCATCATACAGAGCATAGGAAACTGTGGGGACCATCATACAGAGCATAGGGAGCTGTGGGGACCCTCATAGAGTATCTAAGGAGCTGTGGGGACCATCATACAGTGTGTAGGGAGCTGTGGGGACCATCATACAGTGTATAGGGAAGTATGAGGACCATCATACAGTATTTAAGGAGCTGTGGGGACCATCATACAGTGCATAGTGAGCTGTGGGGACCATCATACAGAGCGTAGATAGCTGTGGGGACCATCATACAGTGCATAAGGAGCTGTGGGTTCCATCATGCAGAGCGTAGATAGCTGTGGGGACCATCATACAGGGCATAGGGAGCTGTGGGGACCATCATACAGAGCATAGAGAACTGTAAGGACCATTATGCAATGCATAGGGAGCTGTGGGGATCATCATACAGTGCATGGGGGAGCTGTGGGGATCATGATACAGTGTCTAGGGAGCTATGGGGACCCTCATACAGTATCTAAGGAGCTGTGGTGACAATCATACAGTGTGTAGGAAGCTGTGGGGACCATCATACAGTGTCTAGGGAGCTGTGGGGACCATCGTACAGTATCTAAGGAGCTGTGGGGACCATCATACAGTGTGTAGGGAGTTATGGGGACCATCATAAAGGGCATAGGGAGCTGTGGGGACCATTATGCAGTGCATACGGAGCTGTGGAGACCATCATACAGTGTATAAGGAGCCGTGGGGACCATCATATAGTGTATAAGGAGCCGTGGGGACCATCATACAGTGTGTAAGGAGCTGCGGGGACCATCATACAGTGCGTAGAGAGCTGTGGGGACCATCAGACAATGCATAGGGAGCTGTGGAGACCATCATACAGTGCCTAAGGAGCTGTGGGGACCATCATACAGTGCATAAGGAGATGTGGGGACCATCATACAGTGCATAGGAAGCTGTGGGGACCATTATGCAGTGTATAGGTAGCTGTGGAGACCATTATGCAGTGCATAGGGAGTTGCGGGGACCATCATACAGTACATAAGGAGCCGTGGGGACCATCATACAGTGTATAGGGAGCTGTGGAGACCATTATGCAGTGCATAGGGAGCTGTGGGGACCATTATGCAGTGCATAGGGAGCTGTGGGGAGCATCAGACAATGCATAGGAAGATGTGGGGACCAGCATACAGGGCATAGGGATCTGTGGGGACCATTATGCAGTGCATAGGGAGCTGTGGGGACCATTATGCAGTGCATAGGGAGTTGTGGGGACCATCATACAGAGCGTAGGGAGCTGTGGGGACCATCATACAGTGTATAAGGAGCCGTGGGGGCCATCATACAGTGTGTAAGGAGCCATGGGGACCATCATACAGTGTATAAGGAGCCGTGGGGACCATCATACAGTGCATAAGGAGCTGTGGAGACCATCATACAGTGTATAAGGAGCTGTGGGGACCATCATACAGTGCGTAGGGAGCTGTGGGGACCATCAAACAATGCATAGGGAGCTGTGGAGACCATCATACAGTGCCTAAGGAGCTGTGGGGACCATCATACAGTGCATAGGGAGATGTGGGGACCATCATACAGGGCATAGGGAGCTGTGGGGACCATTATGCAGTGCGTAGGGAGCTGTGGGGACCATTATGCAGTGCGTAGGGAGCTGTGGGGACCATTATGCAGTGCGTAGGGAGCTGTGGGGACCATTATGCAGTGCATAGGGAGCTGTGGGGACCATTATGCAGTGCATAGGGAGTTGTGGGGACCATCATACAGAGCGTAGGGAGCTGTGGGGACCATCATACAGTACATAAGGAGCTGTGGGGACCATCATACAGTGTATAAGGAGCCGTGGGGACCATCATATAGTGTATAAGGAGCCGTGGGGACCATCATACAGTGCATAAGGAGCTGCAGGGACCATCATACAGTGCGTAGAGAGCTGTGGGGACTATCAGACAATGCATAGGGAGCTATGGAGACCATCATACAGTGCCTAAGGAGTTATGGGGACCATCATACAGTGCCTAAGGAGCTGTGGGGACCATCATACAGTACATAGGGAGATGTGCGGACCATTATACAGGGCATAGGGAGCTGTGGGGACCATTATGCAGTGCATAGGGAGCTGTGGGGACCATCATACAGTGCATAGGGAGATGTGGAGACCATCATACAGTGCCTAAGAAGCTGTGGAGACCATCATACAGTGTCTAGGTAGCTGTGGGGACCATCATAAAGTGCGTAGGGAGCTGTGGGGACCATCATACAGTGTGTAGTGAGCTGTGGGACTATCATACAATATACAGGGTGCTATGGGGGCACTCAGGACATTATTTCTTTTAAATGGGTGCATCATCAGAAATTTCTTCTTTCACCACCCCGAAATCATCGTCCATAGACTTGAAGAAGAACTTTGTAGTTGGGTGTAGTTTGACTGTGGCTTTAAGGGGTCATTATTACTTAAAGGGGATTCTCAACGGTATTTGTTGCTTGGAGGGAACACTTCAGATATTGAAACTTTCATAAGAGCATATCTGGCATTATTACTTGCTAGGTAGCACAGTGGGGTCTTTACTACTTTCTATGGGACGCCATTATTTTTATAGGCACACAGTCTTTGTAGCATTAATTGGTGGAGGGTAATCATAGTAATGACATAATTTTTGAAGTATTGAGGTTCCTATTCCACGTCGGAAGAGCAGGCAGCATGGGGAGGTTGTGCAGGGTGGGAATAGATGGGGACGGTGCTGGAAATGTGAGAAGTCAGATGGTCTTTGTACAGGGTGTTTTTTTATGTAGAGGCAATGGTCATATCATAATACTATGTACTCACTGTGTAGTGTTGATGGTAGAGGGCATTGTGTAGCGGGATTATTATTGCCTTGTATAGAAGTAATTTTGGGAATATTGGTCTTTCAGTTGTGTATTTTAGGTTAGCAACAATGGTGTACTGTAATTATATATGTATAGGTCCTCTTTTAAGTGGCGGGGAGGTTGTATGGGGAAACACCTACTTTGGGGCTTTGGCCCCTGATCTTTTAGGACCCTAGCAACATCCCGGCATACAAGGGATATCGGGGGGCACAAAGTGTTCTGGAGGTTTCCTTTACAGTATAAAGCATTTTCCACACAGTATCCTTCCTGTGTAATATACTCCAGGACTGGTGAGGCGCACTGTCGCTCCCTATTTCGCCATAACTCGGCCTCAGCACTGCAGTGCTGATCAGCAGGTCTGCTTACTTGTTCTTCGGTTTCGCGCACTATGTCTTCCACTACTGGCGCCCTTGAACCCTTGCACTCGTGACTCCCACTAGTACATCATATTCAGTGCTGCTTTGGGGTCCATAACTCGGCGTCCAATCCAAGGACCCTTCTCTGTAAGGCCACTCTGTCTCATCGGTCCAAAAAAGTCGGGCGCACTTCATGGCCGCCTCATATAGAATGAATGGAGCAGCATTTTAGCATGCGGACCACCGTTCCAATCTAAAGGGGATGAAGGTTCCTGTAGATTGGAGCTTGTTTTCATTGGACAACCCCTTTAATTTTTCACACCCTGTTTCTGCATTTAAGTCTATTTTTTGGTAAATATTCGATGGCCTGGTGTAATTTGTGATGTGCTGTTCTTCACCTGAGGTTGTATTGACCTCATTTTATAAATTCTAAGGACCAGACTTTTTTTTAATATATCCTGAATAGAACACAATAGAATTGTATGGAAAACATTATTGTGTTCTTCACAATTCAAGGCAACGTGTCCTTATGAGATCTTTTTCTTGAAGGTATATGGCCCTCAGGTTCTTTATCACCATGCAATCTGAAGAGCCAACTTAGACTAAGAGTGGCCACCACTGGGCGTACACCATGGTGCAGCAAGGGCTAGCAATCTGTCCCTCCAATTGTGTGGGTACTTATTGCTTAGGGAATGTCAGTCCAATTCTTCTTTTTAAGAGGGTTCACTGTGCATCTCTGTGCCCGAAGAATATTAACCTGGTGTTACTCTATTACTGCTGTTCCAAGTGGCAAGCACATGGTTCTCTTAGAGACAGGACCCTTGTTTAAACCCAAGTAGACTTGAATTGGAAAGGCCACTGGTCTGGACCAGGACTCTGGTTGTGTCCGGTGATGACGGCATGCACGGTTTCTATGGACGTGTCTGTGTGTAGTCAGAAAAGCATTTCAGTGGTGGCCTAATAACTGCAAGGAGCGACGGAGGTGTTGGACAAAGGTAAACGAGTGGCTGCAGAACGGTTGGTAAATGTGGCCACTTCATGCGAATATTGGCCACTGATGACTGAGGCCTCCCTCCTGGTTTGGTCCTGGAGCCCCCCGGCCACTTGTTGAACATCTTTCCTGTTTTTTACTGTTACACAAGACCCTGTGTCTCCTGTATTCTGCGGCTGCGTCCCGTTCTTCAGTCTTCTTTCTGTAGCATGGTGTGTACGACGTCCTGGATACAATGTTACTGCTCCATCACAGACTGAACCCCAGAACAATTGTCATGGAATTTGGTACCAGAGTTCTCTCTGTGTATGGAGCCCCCATATTTTGTGATTACTCTTATCATTCTCACTGTGTAAGGTGAAATCCAGGAGAAAAAACACACAAAACAATATATATATATATAATTATTTTTTTTATTGAAATAGCAATAAGCAACATTGTAATGAAAATATTACTGGTCCTTTAAGAAATTAAACTATGGTCACAGTCACTCTCAGATTGGCCCCGGTGGAGACCACAAAACGAGCTGCGGTCATTGGGGACCACCTGAGAGTCATTGGGACCCAAAGATCCAGAAGAAGGCAAAGAAACCCCCCAAAAGAATTCTGATTCAGGGGGGAAAAAAATTCCTTCCTGACCCCATTTCTGGCGATCGGATATTTCCCTGGATCTCGTGTATCCTGCTGCATATTGCTGTATATAACATAGGCTTACGTCATGTGAACAATGGCCAAATAGCTGTTGGCTGAGAACTCGTCCTGTATGATAAAATCTGCGATGGAGGTTCCTAATACGGCTTCCAACGAAGATGTGACATCATCCAAATGTGTATAAGAACTAGCGAGTGATAAAGGAGACAATGGCTGGTAGGTAATAAGTCATTACCTGTCTGCCAATATCTTCTTCTGGAAGACTTCAAAATATCATGTATTACATATTACATATTATTCTGAAAGAGCACCATGTAATACCACATGTGTCCTGGAGAGGCCACTACGTCCAGCAAAACACAGCTGATTGCTGAGGGTGTTCACTGCCAGACCCCCGACTATCAACTGATCGCCTGCAAGTCCTCATTTGGGGACAGGAGTTGTTCACACTTGGCATATTTTGTGATTCATGAGGGGAGGACAGTAGCCGGATATAGACTTTTTCTATAAAGTCAGATTAAAGGGGTTTTCAGGAATGTTTTTATGTAATATATAGGAGGTTCCCAGTGGTAGAGAAAACACACAGAGCTTTACTTTCTCCTGCTGCTCCAGCTCTGGATCTTCAGCGCTTCCTGTGCTCTATTGTGACAGGCTGCAGGGGTGATGGCTCAACTTCAGCACACATCATTGCTGCAGCCAATCACTGAGCTTAGAAGCTCTGTCGGCGTGGGCCACTGAGCCAAGTGATTGGCTGCAGAGCTGCAGTCATGATGTCACCCTTGAAGCCAGTGACTAAAGATCAGCGGCAGCGGTGAAGTGCTGGACCTGGAGCAGGAGGTAGTAAAGCTTCATCTCTTCTACTTAAGTGACGATTTATAGGATTTATATTTAAGTGATGAAAAAAAATTTGCTTGTGTCGCCACTTTCCGAGATCTGAAAGCCGCGGCGTTTTCATGTTTCGGGAATGGGGCTGCGTGAGGGCTAGTTTTTTGCACCACAAACTGATGGTTATATTGATATCATTTTGGGGTATATACAATGTTTTGATTGTCTGTTATTATATATTTTTTCCTTGTTGCAACAACTGAATATCTGTAATTCTGGCATTTTATTTAATGTTCTAGTTACGCCGTTTACTAAATGGATTAATTTATTTTATATTTTGATGGATCTGACTTTTACAGATGCAGCGATACCAAATATGTGTATTTTTTAAATGTTTTATATTTCTTAATTTTTAATGGGGGGAAAACTGGGATGATTTGAACTTTTATACTTTTTTCATTTTTTGTTACTTTTCACTGTATTTGTTCGTCTCTTTAGGGGGCTTGAACCTGCGATCATCTGATTGCTTGTGCTATATACAGCATTGCTATATATAGCAGAGATCACTGTCTCCTATGAACACTAGCAACAGGCTGGCTGTCACAGGAATCCAGTGATGACAGACACAGGGATCTTCAGTGATCAAGTCACGGGTGCGCCAATGAAGAGATGGAATGGTGCACCCCCTGCTGGCGCACATTAAATGCCGCTGTCACACACTGATAGCAAGATTTAATAGGCTAACTGTCGTGGGCAGAGCTCCGCTCAACCTGCGACTGTTAGAGGCATATGATTGCTGAATAACACAGCCATCATCTGCCGAGAAAGATGCAGACTCGGCGTGTGAGCCTGCAAGAAATGCGGGGAGCAGAATTATGACGGATATTGTCCTTCATAAGTTAAGATGCATTTCTTAGTTAAAGAGTGACCGTCATTAACTGTATTTTCTAGACTATATGACGCACTTTTTAACAACAAAAAATCTTGCTCAGTATTGTGTGCGTCCTATAGACCAGAAGCAGCGTCCTATCAAGTATGCTTATCATGTGTCTGGCACCTGCCGGAGCAGATTTCAGCTGATCGTGGGGGTGCCAGGTGTCAGACCCTCCGATCTCATACTGATCAGCTATCTTACAGATAGGTCATCAATTCTTAAGTCCCAAATAACCCTTTAAGGGGACTGGGAATGAAATCACCACCAAGGCACCAACAGAATAATAAATATGTCCTTGTATAAACTGTTGGTTCATTATAAGCTCATTGTCTACACAATGCAGAAATGAATGATTTATACAGGGGCATCTTTATAAACTCATTACACAGTGGTATTTCACAATGGTGGTGGTTTAGGGGCCGGAAATGAAGTGATGGGTTACCTTTAATACATCCATGAACATTCACACACATACACACTCACCTCAACACACACATACATACACACACACATACACACACACACACAAACTCACACATACACACACACACACAAACACACACACACATACACACTCACCTCAACACACACATACATACACACACAGACACAAATACACACTCACCTGTATACAAATACAATAAACACACGTGCACACACCCCTTCAGTGCTGCAGTGCTCCGTCTTTATTGAAGGGGTCACAGAGACACACCCCTTCATTTCTGGGGTCACAGACACACATTCCTTTGGTGCTGAGGTCATACAAACAGACACAGACACACACCTTCAGTGCTGGAGCCACACACACAGCCCTTCAGTGCTGCATTTCAGGGGACATGTACACGTGTACCAAACACACGTGTACACACCCCTTCAGTGTTGCAGTGTTGAGGACACAAACACACACCCCATTAGTGCAGGGACACGCAAACCATCACACAGCCTCCCCGATATTGATGGGGCCATAGAGACACACATCTTTACTGCTGGGGTCACAGACACACATCCCTTTGGTGCTGAGGTCACACAAACAGACACAGACACACACCTTCAGTGCTGGGGCCACACACACAGCCCTTCAGCGCTGCATTTCATGAGACATGTACACTTGTGCCAAACACACGTACACACACCCCTTCAGTGCTGCAGTGTTGAGGACACAAACACCCACCCCATTAGTGCAGGGACACACAAACCATCACACAACCACCCCTTTATTGATGGGGCCATAGAGACACACCCCTTCATTGCTGGGGTCACAGACACACATCCCTTTGGTGCTGAGGTCACACAAACAGACACACTCCTTCAGTGCTGGGGCCACACACACACCCCTTCAGTGCTGCATTTCAGGGGATATGTACACGTGTGCCAAACACACGTGCACACACCCCTTCAGTGCTGCAGTGTTGAGGACACAAACACACACCCCATTAGTGCAGGGACACGCAAACCATCACACATCCACCCCTTTATTGATGGGGTCACATAGACACCCCTTCATTTCTGGGGTCACAGACACACATCCCTTTGGTGCTGAGGTCACACAAACAGACACAGACACACGCCTTCAGTGCTGGAGCCACACACGCAGCACTTCAGTGCTGCATTTCAGGGGATATGTACACGTGTGCCAAACACACGTTCACACACCCCTTCTGTGCTGCAGTGTTGAGGAAATAAGCACACACCCCATTAGTGCAGGGACACGCAAAATATCACACATCCACCTCTTTATTGATGGGGTCACAGAGATACCCCTTCATTTCTGGGATCACAGACACACATCCCTTTGGTGCTGAGGTCACACAAACAGACACAGACACACACTTTCAGTGCTGGGGCCACACACACAGCCCTTCAGTGTTGTATTTCTGGAGACATATACATGTGTGCCAAACACACGTGCACACACCCCTTCAGTGCTGCAGTGTTGAGGACACAGACACACACCCCATTAGTGCAGGGACACACAAACCATCACACAGCCACCCCTTTATTGATGGGGCCATAGAGACACAGCCCTTCATTGCTGGGGTCACAGACACACATCCCTTTGGTGCTGAGGTCACACAAACAGACACAGACACACACCTTCAGTGCTGGAGCCACACACACAGCCCTTCAGTGCTGCATTTCAGGGGACATGTGCACGTGTGCCAAATACACATGCACACACCCCTTCAGTGTTGCAGTGATGAGGAAACAAGCACACACCCCATTAGTGCAGGGACACGCAAACCATCACACAGCCTCCCCGTTATTGATGGGGCCATAGAGACACACATCTTTATTGCCGGGGTCACAGACACACATCCCTTTGGCACTGAGGTCACACAAACAGACACAGACACACACCTTCAGTGCTGGGGCCACACACACAGCCCTTCAGTGCTGCATTTCAGGGGACATGTACACTTGTGCCAAACACACGTGCACACACCCCTTCAGTGCTGCAGTGTTGAGGACACAAACACACACCCCATTAGAGCAGGGACACACAAACCATCACACAACCACCCCTTTTATTGATGGGACCATAGAGACAAACCCCTTCATTGCTGGGGTCACAGACACACATCCCTTTGGTGCTGAGGTCACACAAACAGACACAGACACACACCTTCAGTGCTGGGGACATACACACAGCCCTTCAGTGCTGCATTTCAGGGGACATGTAGACGTGTGCCAAACACACATGCACACACCCCTTCAGTGTTGCAGTGATGAGGAAACAAGCACACACCCCATTAGTGCAGGGACACGCAAACCATCACACAGCCTCCCCGTAATTGATGGGGCCATAGAGACACACATCTTTATTGCTGGGGTCACAGACACACATCCCTTTGGTGCTGAGGTCACACAAACAGACATAGACACACACCTTCAGTGCTGGGGCCACACACACAGCCCTTCAGCGCTGCATTTCATGAGACATGTACACTTGTGCCAAACACACGTACACACACCCCTTCAGTGCTGCAGTGTTGAGGACACAAACACCCACCCCATTAGTGCAGGGACACACAAACCATCACACAACCATCCCTTTTATTGATGGGGCCATAGAGACACACCCCTTCATTGCTGGGGTCACAGACACACATCCCTTTGGTGCTGAGGTCACACAAACAGACACAGACACACACCTTCAGTGCTGGGGCCACACACACAGCCCTTCAGTGCTGCATTTCAGGGGATATGTACACTTGTGCCAAACACACGTGCACACACCCCTTCAGTGCTGCAGTGTTGAGGACACAAACACACACCCCATTAGTGCAGGGACACACAAACCATCACACAGCCACCCCTTTATTGATGGGGCCATAGAGACACAGCCCTTCATTGCTGGGGTCACAGACACACATCCCTTTGGTGCTGAGGTCACACAAACAGACACACACCTTCAGTGCTGGAGCCACACACACAGCCCTTCAGTGCTGCATTTCAGGGGATATGTACACGTGTGCCAAATACATGTGCACACACCCCTTCAGTGTTGCAGTGATGAGGAAACAAGCACACACCCCATTAGTGCAGGGACACGCAAACCATCACATAGCCTCCCCGTTATTGATGGGGCCATAGAGACACACATCTTTATTGCCGGGGTCACAGACACACATCCCTTTGGTGCTGAGGTCACACAAACAGACACAGACACACACCTTCAGTGCTGGGGCCACACACACAACCCTTCAGTGCTGCATTTCAGGGGACATGTACACTTGTGCCAAACACACCTGCACACACCCCTTCAGTGCTGCAGTGTTGAGGACACAAACACACACCCCATTAGTGCAGGGACACACAAACCATCACACAACCACCCCTTTTATTGATGGGGCCATAGAGACACACCCCTTCATTGCTGGGGTCACAGACACACATCCCTTTGGTGCTGAGGTCACACAAACAGACACAGACACACACCTTCAGTGCTGGAGCCACACACACAGCCCTTCAGTGCTGCATTTCAGGGGACATGTACACGTGTGCCAAACACACGTGCACACACCCCTTCAGTGTTGCAGTGATGAGGAAACAAGCACACACCCCATTAGTGCAGGGACACGCAGACCATCAGACAGCCTCCCCGTTATTGATGGGGCCATAGAGACACACATCTTTATTGCTGGGGTCACAGACACACATCCCTTTGGTGCTGAGGTCACACAAACAGACACAGACACACACCTTCAGTGCTGGGGCCACACACACAGCCCTTCAGCGCTGCATTTCATGAGACATGTACACTTGTGCCAAACACACGTGCACACACCCCTTCCGTGCTGCAGTGTTGAGGACACAAACACCCACCCCATTAGTGCAGGGACACACAAACCATCACACAACCATCCCTTTTATTGATGGGGCCATAGAGACACACCCCTTCATTGCTGGGGTCACAGACACACATCCCTTTGGTGCTTAGGTCACACAAACAGACACAGACACACACCTTCAGTGCTGGGGCCACACACACAGCCCTTCAGTGCTTCATTTCATGGGACATGTACACGTGTGCCAAACACACGTTCACACACCCCTTCTGTGCTGCAGTGTTGAGGAAACAAGCACACACCCCATTAGTGCAGGGATACGCAAACCATCACACATCCACCCCTTTATTGATGGGGTCACAGAGACACCCCTTCATTGCTGAGGTCACAGACACACATCCCTTTGGTGCTGAGGTCACACAAACAGACACAGACACACACTTTCAGTGCTGGGGCTACACACACAGCCCTTCAGTGCTGCATTTCTGGAGACATGTACATGTGTGCCAAGCACAAGTGCACACACCCCTTCAGTGCTGCAGTGTTGAGGACACAAACACACACCCCATTAGTGCAGGGACACACAAACCATCACACAGCCACCCCTTTATTGATGGGGCCATAGAGACACAGCCCTTCATTGCTGGGGTAACAGACACACATCCCTTTGGTGCTGAGGTCACACAAACAGACACAGACACACACCTTCAGTGCTGGAGCCACACACACAGCCCTTCAGTGCTGCATTTCAGAGGATATGTACACGTGTGCCAAACACACGTGCACACACCCCTTCAGTGCTGCAGTGTTTAGGAAACAAGCACACACCCCATTAGTGCAGGGACACGCAAACCATCACACAGCCACCCCGTTATTGATGGGGTCACAGAGACACCCCTTCATTTCTGGGATCACAGACAGACATCCCTTTGGTGCTGAGGTCACACAAACAGACACAGACACACACTTTCAGTGCTGGGGCCACACACACAGCCCTTCAGTGCTGCATTTCTGGAGACATGTACATGTGTGCCAAACACACGTGCACACACCCCTTCAGTGCTGCAGTGTTGAGGAAACAAGCACACACCCCATTAGTGCAGGGACACACAAACCATCACACTGCCACCCCTTTATTGGTGGGGTCACAGGCACACATCCCTTTATTGGTGGGGTCACAGACACATATCCCTTTATTGGTGGGGTCACAGACACACATGCTTTTAGTGCTGGGGTCACAGACACAGTTCCCTTTGGATCTGGGGTCATACAAACCTTCAATGCTGTGCCTACACACACACTCACATGCTCGCACACCTACCTTCTTGCTGAATCCCAAAAAGTCTTCTCAGTTGATAATTGCCGGACGTATGATAGTTACTCCACAGATCTCAGAACAGCCTTGAGGAAGGTCAGGAAGAAAGAAAACAATGCAGCTAAAAATCATCTGGAAATATCATGGGGATGAGGACACAGTCCATACAGCACACACTACCGATCTCTTCCTGATCTTACTCTGCTGTTTGTGCTGTGACACAGTGCTGTGCAGCCAGTCCTCCTCCCTTTCTGATGTGACCCGATCCCCAGCGTTCAGTGATGAGCTACTTACCTGGACTGGTCCTCTTCAAGCTGTGACACAAGATGGCTCAGGAATGGAACTTTGTACATTCTGTAGCAGTTATGATGTCATGTGAGCTCTATGATGTCATGTTCTCGGTGCTGTCATGTGCTTTGTGATGTCATCATAACGGACACTGCTGTTTTATGTATCAAGTTTACACTTCAGGAAATAAATTACTAAACAAAAAAGTCACAGACTGCAAATATCCCACAGCCCCATGTTATAATTCATGACAGCTATTTAAATGAACCTTTATTTTAATCCATATAACCTACTGCTATATGAAAAAAACCTTGAGACATGAACTGGAATTTAAATTGTCGTGCATGCAGCATGTAAGAGCATGTTCACACATGGCCACTAACTAGAATAAAACTAAGACAGAAATACAATACACAAACACCCTGCAGTAAATAAATAAATCGCAATAGTGCATGAAAATAATAAAGCGTACTTAGTTAACATAATTTTTGTCTAAATAATGCGAAAGCCATCCTGCCTCGTAACGGTGACCCTTATGGGACATCCTAACCCTAATATTTAAAACGTTACCGTTATTTGTGTATTGTGTTTCTGTCTTTGTCTTCTACTGCTATGTGAGTTACAGGAAAACACTGGACTAAAATCACTGACTGCGGTGGATTCCCCAATAAAATGTACATTTTATTTCCTTAAATAACATTTTCCTATACACACCTTACCTAATAATCGTGACATTTTGTGGAGCATGCCAAATATTACCCTCCATTTAAAGTCTGCCAGCTGTGTTTTGTTGAACCTATTCACACTTGGTCGCAGACCAATACCACACTACAAGACCAATGCCTAAAACCGTGATTTATACAGCTGACATGTGCCCCCAACAGCCGCGGGTGGAATCGCGATCCACTTGCGGCTGTTAACATGTTAAATGCTGCTGTCTGTAGCGTCGGCGTCCCTGCCTCCTGCTAGGCAGGGATGCCGTTCCCCTCACCTCTCCGCTCCGTGCCCGGCAGCTTCCTCCCGCTCTGCTGGCAGCGCGCGCTGCTTCCCGGCCTCTGTGCTTAGGGCACGCGCGCGCGAGCTCTCCCTCTCTTAAAGGGGCCGCGCGCACCGTCCTAAGGAGTCCCCGGCCAATGGCCGGAGGACCTCACCATATATAAGGCACCTCCTCCAAAATGGAGGTGCCCGAGCAATGTTGTTGCAAAGCCTTTCAACTCTGCTTCAGCCCTCAGGTCCCGTTACCAGATACCTGCCAGTTACCTGCCAGATCTCTGCTTGATACCTACCTGATTCCTGTCTATCTGCTTGCATTCCTGCGGTCCGACAGTCTGCCTTCCAACATCTGTCAGTCTGTCTATGGATCTGCCCGCCCGCTCACCTGGGAGCGCTCACCTGCTACCTGCCTGCTAGCCTACCTGGAGGCTCTGCTGTCACTTGCCGTGACCACCTGCCTGTCCAGAGACTCCTTCCCGCTCACCTGCTACCTGCCTGCTAGCCTACCTGGAGGCTCTGCCGTCACTTGCCGTGACCACCTGCCTGTCCAGAGACTCCTGCCCGCTCACCTGGGAACGCTCACCTGCTACCTGCCTGCTAGCGTATCTGGAGGCTCTGCCGTCACTTGCCGTGACCACCTGCCTGTCCAGAGACTCCTGCCCGCTCACCTGGGAGCGCTCACCTGCTACCTGCCTGCTAGCCTATCTGGAGGCTCTGCCTTCACTTGCCGTGACCACCTGCCTGTCCAGAGACTCCTCCCCGCTCACCTGGGAGCACTCACCTGCTACCTGCCTGCTAGCCTACCTGGAGGCTCTGCCGTCACTTGCCGTGACCACCTGCCTGTCCAGAGACTCTTGCCCGCTCACCTGGGAGCGCTCACCTGCTACCTGCCTGCTAGCCTATCTGGAGGCTCTGCCGTCACTTGCCGTGACCACCTGCCTGTCCAGAGACTCTTGCCCGCTCACCTGGGTGCGTTCACCTGCTACCTGCCTGCTAGCGAACCTGGAGGCTCTGCCGTCACTTGCCGTGACCACCTGCCTGTCCAGAGACTCTTGCCCGCTCACCTGGGAGCGCTCACCTGCTACCTGCCTGCTAGCCTATCTGGAGGCTCTGCCGTCACTTGCCGTGACCACCTGCCTGTCCAGAGACTCTTGCCCGCTCACCTGGGAGCGCTCACCTGCTACCTGCCTGCTAGCCTATCTAGAGACTCTTATCCTGCTGTCACTTGCCGTGACCACCTGCCTGTCTAGAGACTCTTACCCTGCTGCCACTTGCCGTGACCATCCGCCTGTCAAGAGACTGTCCCCGTCACTTGCCGTGACCTCCTGCCCTTCTACCCAGAGACTGTCCCTGTCACTTGCCGTGACTACCTGCCCGCCTTCCCTGGGAGCCACCCGCTTCCTTACAAGGACTGCCCCTTTGTATAGTTGCTCTGAGGTTCCACCTCCCAGACCCGTTACACTGTCAATCTCTGACAGCGGCATTTAACAGCGCCGCGCCGGAAGCGCGTCACTTACCCCGCCCATCTGTGACCCCGTCACGTAATCGCGGGTCACTGATGGGTGGGCATGACAACCCTGGGTCTGCAGCAGACCCCAGTGATTGTCATGTACTGACTCTATGAGCGCCATCTAGTGGTCGGCGCTCATAGCACAGGAGCATTTCTGCTACATAGAGCTGATCTGCTCATCCCCTGTATGTAGCAGAGGTGATTGGACAGTTGCTGCTTCTAGCCTCCTAATGAGACTATAGAAGCAAGCAAAAAGTGTAAAAAAAAAAAATGTTTTTAAAAATATAAAAAAAAATTAAAAATATATAAAAGTTTAAATCACCCCCCTTTCGTCCCATTCCAAATAAAATTCTAAAAATACCACCCAGATACACATATTTGCTATTGCCGTGCTCAGAATCGCCCGATCTATCAATATAAAAAAATAATTAATCCAATCGGTAAACGGCGTAACGAGAAAAAAATTCTAAACGCCAGAATTACGTTTTTTGGTCGCCGCAACATTGTAATAAAATGCAATAACGGGCGATCAAAACATCAGATCTACCCCAAAATGGTATCAATAAAAACTTCAGCTCGGTGTGCAAAAAATAAACCCGGCCCCAGATCCCAAAAAATGGAGACGCTACGAGTCTTGTAAAATGGTTCCATTTTATTTTTTAATTATGGAACTTTGCAAAGCACTTCATTAGTTTCTTTGGCGTCATATCCATAAAATGATGATATTAAAGTGGCCTCCAGACCCTGCTTTTCCCCAGTGCAGGAGCGTTGCTGGGGTCCTAAGAGATCAGGGACCCAGCCCCAAAGTACATGTTTCCCCATATAACCTCCCTGCCACTTAAAAGAGGATTTATACCTATATAATTACAGTACACCACTGTTACTAATCTAAAATACACTATACAAAGACCAATATTACCAAAATTACTACTATACAAGGCCAAAATGATCCTGCTACACAATGTCCTCTACCATCACCACCACACAGTGAGTCCATATATGAAAGAAAACCCCGCAGGGTAAAAGACCATCAAAGGAGTCCAGGGAGTATAAAATCTATCATATCTATTCAGCTATAGAAGAATAGGATGATGGGGGAAGGGACACAACACATATGTGATTGTTAGACATGTAAGCGAAAAAAGGAAGGCACGCAAGGAAGGGGCCATTCCAGGTATAATGGCTGTCTATAGTATCATCATTGGTATACTAAAATATCCCAAAATAGACACCGCATATATTCCACTGGGGGCAACAGTCATCATATGCAGGTGCATCTCACTAAATTAGAATATCATCAAAAAATTAATTTATTTGAGTTCTTCAATACAAAAAGTGAAACTCCTATATTATATAGAGTCATTACAGACAGAGAAATCTATTTCAAGTGTTTATTTCTGTTAATGTTGACGATTATGGCTTACAGCCAATGAAAACACTAAAGTCAATATCTCAGTAAATTAGAATAATTAACAAAAAGCACCTGCAACGGCTTCCTAAGTTTTTAAAAATGTCCCATAGTCTGTTTCAGTAGGCTCCACAATCATGGAGAAGACTGCTGACTTTACAAATGCCAAGAAGGCAGTCATTGACACCATCCACAAGGTCCCAGAGTTCCAATTTTCCTTTGGAAATCAAGGTCCCAGAGTCTGGAGGAAGAGTGGAGAGGCCACACTCCAAGCTGCTGGAGGTCTAGTGTGAAGTTTCCACAATCAGTGATGGTTTGGGGGGCCATGTCATCTGCTGGTGGAGGTCCACTGTGTTTTATCAAGACCAAAGTCAGCGCATCCGTCTACCAGGACATTTTACAGCACTTCATGCTTCCCTCTGCCGACAAGCTTTGGAGATGGAAATGTCATTCTCCAGCAGGACTTGGCCCCTGTCCACACTGCCAAAAGTACCAATACCTGGTTTAAAGACAACAGCATCACTCTGCTTAATTGGCCAGCAAACTCACCTGAACTTAACCCCATAGAGAATCTATGGGGTATTGTCAAGAGGAAGATGAGACACCAGACCCAACAATGCTGTCGAGCTGAAGGCTGCTATCAAAGCCACCTGGGCTTCCATAACACCTCAGCAGTGCCACAGGCTGATCGCCTCCATGCCACGCCGCACTATGCAGTAATTGATGCAAAAGGAGCCCCGATCAAGTATTGAGGGCATTTACTGAACATACATTTCAGTAGGCCAACATTTCGGATTTTAAAAACATTTTTCAAGCTGATGTTATGAAGTATTTTAATTTACTGAGATAATGACTTTTGTGATTTCATTGGCTGTAAGCCATAATCAGTGGCGTACCGCAAATGGTGGCAGGCCACACCACTGCTATGGGGCCCGTGAGCCTCGGGGGAGCGAGGAGGATAGGTGAGTATTGGGGGGGTGGGAGGTTGCGGCGGCGGAGGAGTGGGCACATGCAGTAGCGGCTGCTGTAGCTACCATGTGTGCCTGCTGCTAAAGGGACATGAATATTCCCTCTTCTCCACTTCCATGGGCGTGGAGAAGAGGGAATATTCATTCTCTTTAGTAGCGGGCACGGAGGAGCGCTGAGCCATGGCTCCTGCTTACAGTGCCCGCTACCAAAGAGAATGCATATTCACGCTTGTCAACGCTCATAGTCCCGGCGTGGAGAGGAGTGAATATGCCGGCAGCAGCAGCAGCTCACCTCGACAACTGAGAGCGCGCGCTGCTCAGATACCAACATGAGCTGCTGGCAGACAGAACACAGCAGCTCTGGAGCAGAGGTGAGGAAGGAAGGTGAGTATAAGTGTTTATTTTTTGTGTGTGCAGTGATGGGGCCACACATACCAGGATTGGGGGGTGAGGAGGCCATACATACCAGGATTGGGGGGTGAGGAGGCCATACATACCAAGATTGGGGGATGAGGGCGCTATGCATACCAGTACTGGGGGATGAGGGGGCCACACATACCATTCCTGACCCCATTTCTGGCGATCGGATATTTCCCTGGATCTCGTGTATCATGCTGCATATTGCTGTATATAACATAGGTTTACGTCATGTGAACAATGGCCAAATAGCTGTTGGCTGAGAACTCGTCCTGTATGATAAAATCTGCGATGGAGGTTCCTAATACGGCTTCCAACGAAGATGTGACATCATCTAAATGTGTATAAGAACTAGGGAGTGATAAAGGAGACAATGGCTGGTAGGTAATAATTCATTACCTGTCTGCCAATATCTTCTTCTGGAAGACTTCAAGATATCATGTATTACATATTACATATTATTCTGAAAGAGCACCATGTAATACCACATGTGTCCTGGAGAGGCCGCTACGTCCAGCAAAACACAGCTGATTGCTGAGGGTGTCACTGCCGGACCCCCGACTATCAACTGATCGCCTGCAAGTCCTCATTTGGGGACAGGAGTTGTTCACACTTGGCATATTTTGTGATTCATGAGGGGAGGACAGTAGCCGGATATAGACTTTTTCTATAAAGTCAGATTAAAGGGGTTTTCAGGAATGTTTTTATGTAATATATAGGAGGTTCCCAGTGGTGGAGAAAACACACAGAGCTTTACTTTCTCCTGCTGCTCCAGCTCTGGATCTTCAGCGCTGCCTGTACTCTATTGTGACTGGCTGCAGGGGTGATGGCTCAACTTCAGCACACATCATTGCTGCAGCCAATCACTGAGCTTAGAAGCTCTGTCAGCGTGGCCCACTGAGCCAAGTGATTGGCTGCAGAGCTGCAGTCATGATGTCACCCTTGAAGCCAGTGACTAAAGATCAGCGGCAGCGGTGAAGTGCTGGAGCTGGAGCAGGAGGTAGTAAAGCTTCATCTGTTCTACGTAAGTGACGATTTATAGGATTTATATTTAAGTGATGAAAAAAAATTCTGAAATTTGTAAAAAAAATAATAAAAATAATTTGCTTCTGTCGCCACTTTCCGAGATCTGAAAGCCGCGGCGTTTTCATGTTTCGGGAATGGGGCTGCGTGAGGGCGAGTGTTTTTTGCACCACAAACTGATGGTTATATTGATATCATTTTGGGGTATATACAATGTTTTGATTGTCTGTTATTATTTAGTTTTTTCTTGTTGCAACGACTGTAAATCTGTAATTCTGGCATTTTATGTAATGTTCTAGTTACGCCGTTTACTAAATGGATTAATTTATTTTAGATTTTGATGGATCTGACTTTTACAGATGCAGCGATACCAAATATGTGTATTGTTTAAATGTTTTATATTTCTTAATTTTTATTGGGGGAAAACTGGGATGATTTGAACTTTTATACTTTTTTCATTTTTTTTTACTTTTCACTGTATTTGTTCGTCTCTTTAGGGGGCTTGAACCTGCGATCATCTGATTGCTTGTGCTATATACAGCAGTGCTATGTATAGCAGAGATCACGGTCTCCTATGAACACTAGCAACAGGCTGGCTGTCACAGGAATCCAGTGATGACAGACACAGGGATCTTCAGAGATCAAGTCACGGGTGCGCCAATGAAGAGATGGAATGGTGCACCCCCTGCTGGCGCACATTAAATGCCGCTGTCACACACTGATAGCAAGATTTAATAGGCTAACTGTCGTGGGCAGAGCTCCGCTCAACCTGCGACTGTTAGAGGCATATGATTGCTGAATAACACAGCCATCATCTGCCGAGAAAGATGCAGACTCGGCGTGTGAGCCTGCAAGAAATGCGGGGAGCAGAATTATGACGGATATAGTCCTTCATAAGTTAAGATGCATTTCTTAGTTAAAGAGTGACCGTCATTAACTGTATTTTCTAGACTATATGACGCACTTTTTAACAACAAAAAATCTTGCTCAGTATTGTGAGCGTCCTATAGACCAGAAGCAGCGTCCTATCAAGTATGCTTATCATGTGTCTGGCAACTGCCGGAGCAGATTTCAGCTGATCGTGGGGGTGCCAGGTGTCAGACCCTCCGATCTCATACTGATGAGCTATCTTACAGATAGGTCATCAATTCTTAAGTCCCAAATAACCCTTTAAGGGGACTGGGAATGAAATCACCACCAAGGCACCAACAGAATAATAAATATGTCCTTGTATAAACTGTTGGATCATTATAAGCTCATTGTCTACACAATGCAGAAATGAATGATTTATACAGGGGCATCTTTATAAACTCATTACACAGTGGTATTTCACAATGGTGGTGGTTTAGGGGCCTGAAATGAAGTGATGGGTTACCTTTAATACATCCATGAACATTCACACACATGCACACTCACCTCAACACACACATACATACACACACACATACACACTCACCTCTATACACATACACACACATACACACACATACACACACACACACACACACACATATACATACACACACACTCATTCAAAAATAATCTTCATGGGAGGGCTTCTTAAATTCTGAGGAGCAAGAAGTGATTGTTTCCTCGCAGTCCGCTGTTCCTTTTTTGATCACCTCTTAGATTTGTAAGTGGACCCACTAGTCTAGTGTCCATAGAGCACCATACAAGTTTTCTGCTGGGGATTTGTTTTCAGGGCCATGTTCACACATGTCCATGTTGCCGGACACTGCTGTTTCTGTGGCATGTGCATGGATTTATACACTCGCTATTCTCATCAATCTGACTGTGACATAGAAGCTTTCATGAAGCCCGCACCTACTAATTCTCCGCTTTCTCTCTTTTAAGGTCTCTTAGAATAGTTGACATAGAAGACGTTGGTTGTTGGACCCCAGGAAGCACATTTTCTGTATTTCTGATTGGAAGGTAACAATGATTGTTCTCCGTTCTGTTCATAGATTATCTGATCTGTTGTTTTTTTGTACAATTTAACTCCTATTGTTCATTTCGCATCGACTCAGCTCTGTATCTGCTGTAGGATACTTCTAATATTTGTTACTTTCTGTTAGCCATATTGGAATGGTTTATATTAAATACTTCATTTCTGTGAATTGAGCCTTTTACTCAGTAAATGAATGATTTGTGAATTCCTCATTCCTGACGTCATTTCACGCTTCTGTACACACAGTGCCTTTCAGAAATGACAGCGTGTTGCTGTACTCGATGCCCATGGACCATATGATGGAAATACACTGAGCACAAGCCGTAGCAATAAACTTGTGGCTGCTTCCTTTTGCTGAACTTTCGCTAACAATTATTTGATATTGATTTATTGCCTTTAATGAGAGCTACCTATTGACAATTAAAAAAATTAGTGGGTACGGAAAGTATTCAGACCCCTTTAAATGTTTTACTCTGTTTCATTGCAGCCATTTGGTAAATTCTAAAAAGTTCATTTTTTTCTCATTAAAGTCCACTCTGCACCCCATCTTGACTGAAAAAAAACAGAAATGTAGAAATTTTTGCAAATTTATTAAAAAAGAAAAACTGAAATATCACATGGTCATAAGTATTCAGACCCTTTGCTCAGTATTGAGTAGAAGCACCCTTTTGAGCTAGTACAGCCGTGAGTCTTCTTGGGAATGATGCAACAAGTTTTTCACAGCTGGATTTGGGGATCCTCTGCCATTCTTCCTTGCAGATCCTCTCCAATTCCGTCAGGTTGGATGGTGAACGTTGGTGGACAGCCATTTTCAGGTCTCTCCAGAGATGCTCAATTGGGTTTAGGTCAGGGCTCTGGCTGGGCCAGTCAAGAATGGTCACAGAGTTGTTCTGAAGCCACTCCTTTGTTATTTTAGCTGTGTGCTTAGGGTCATTGTCTTGTTGGACGGTGAACCTTCGGCCAAGCCTGAGGTCCAGAGCACTCTGGAAGAGGTTTTCATCCAGGATATCTCTGTACTTGACTGCATTCATGTTTCCTTCAATTGCAACCAGTTGTCCTGTCCCTGCAGCTGAAAAACACACCCATAGCATGATGCTGCCTCCATCATGTTTCACTGTTGGGATTGTATTGGGCAGGTGATGAGCAGTGCCTGGTTTTCTCCACACATACCGCTTAGAATTATCATCAAAAAATTCTATCTTCTTCTCATCAGACCAGAGAATCTTATTTCTCATAGTCTGGGAGTCCTTCATGTGTTTTTGAGCAAACTCTATGCGGGCTTTCATATGTCTTGCACTGAGGAAAGACTTCCATTGGGCCACTCTGCCATAAAGGCCCAACTGGTGGAGGGCTGCAGTGATAGTTGACTTTGTGGAACTTTCTCCTATCTCCCTACTACATCTCTGGAGCTCAGCCACAGTGATTTTGGGGTTCTTCTTTACCTCTCTCACCAAGGCTATTCTCCCACAATTGCTCAGTTTGGCTGGACAGTCTAGGAAGACTTCTAGTGGTCCCAAACTTCTACCATTTAAGGATTATGGAGGCCACTGTGCTCTTAGGAACCTTGAGTAATGCATAAACTCTTTTGTAACCTTGGCCAGATCTGTGCCTTGCCACAATTCTGTCTCTGAGCTCCTTGGGCAGTTCCTTTGAGCTCATGATTCTCATTTGGTCTGACATGCACTGTGAGCTTTGAGATCTTATATAGACAGGTGTGTGCCTTTCCAAATCAAGTCCTATCAGTTTAATTAAACACAGCTGGACCCCAATGAAGGAGTAGAACCATCTCAAGGAGGATCACAAGGAAATGGACAGCATGTGACTTAAATATGAGTGTCTGAGCAAAGGGTCTGAATACTTATGACCATGTGATATTTCAGTTTTTGTTTTTTTAATAAATTTGCAAAAAATTTCTACATTTCTGTTTTAATCACACGCTGATGACCTATCTTATGAAAAGAGTCAAGTCCCAGACAACCGTCTTTTACTCTTTACTGCCATCTTCCCCATATTTAGGGTGGATAGTGTAGGGCGCCCATTGTTCATACCCAGAATCTATGCCTGTTCCATGTGCAGGAGGTGTGAGTTGTATATATTACACAAAGGCCAACATTGGAGATGAACTCCAATCCTGACCGTTTTAACCCCTGTGATCAATAGTGACTTTATTAGTCAATAAAGACTCATTCAGACGTCCGTGGTAATCAGTCCATGCACGGACTTTCCGGACCCTAACGTGACTGCTTTATATATTTCTATGAAGCTGTAGACACTCCTGACCCGAGGGCATGTCATTCTGTACGGGGAGTTGGGGAGGAGCGTCAATGTTACTTTGTAACCGCACAGATTTATGTGTCATTTATGTCCATTTTATAGTATTGGGGTAATTCACCTGGGGGATCTAATAAATTCCAAATCATCAAATATTCTGAATTATTACATGTCCGTCATAAAGTATACAAACCTCCCTTGGATTGGTATAGAGAGCCCAAAAACAAGCTGCTAATTCAAAATGTTATCAGGGTAATTTCCTAATTTTCTGCTCAGTTTCTTGCTTCTGATCTTGTAAAATTCCCCATTCCATTGCTGATCTGTGCCAGATTATCTGCTTCATTAACCCTCAACTGGTGAGGTGGGGTTTTTGTCACGCAACTGGTGAGGTGGGGTTTCCTATACCCCAGTGTTTAGAAATCTCTTATTTTTACAGAAAATGCGAAGATCACGTTTGTTTTAATCGTTTTCTTATTGGCGATTGATTGCATATGAGTGGAACAAATTTTTGACACCCACAAATGGATGGAAGCTAGTGAGACACGTATCCTCATACCAGCATTTTTCAATGAATGGCAGCCGAACAAAAATTCCCTGGGGTGTGGCAACCCCCACCTCACCAGTTGAGGGTTAAAGGGATTTTCCTTTAACCCGTTGGTGCAGCTGTTTTTTTTGTAACTGTGCACTAGTCACCTTCCTTGGGTCCAGCACAGGGTCTCTGCCACTGCTCCCAGTGTCTGTTACTGTCCTTTGGCCTCACGTCGACAGCGCTGCAACCAATAACTGAGATCAGCAGCTTTGCCCGAGTTAACGGCACTACTTGCTCAGAGTCACTGAACTCACTGACTGGCTGCAGCGCTGTCAATGTGACAAATAGCTGACACTCTGCATTAGACCCAGAGAGGGTGAGTAAAGTATTGCTTTAAAAAAGAAAAGAAAATTGTATTAAAAAAACTGTAGTGTAATTCTTTAGCATCTTCTATAAGTGCAGCATAAATGACTGTAATGCTATGTCCGTAAAGGACAGGCCCAATCTAATCTATACACACCAGCACACACAACACAAGGGAGTTTACAAAAATATTCTAATTGCACATTACGGAATAAACTACTTTACATACGTACTTTGTACTGATATAGTCACAATTAGGGTAATATTGCTTGACAACATATTTTAAAATATCTTAAAACAAAACTCAATTTCTGCATATAAATTACAGCCAAAATATGCAACACAAAATAAAAAAATAGATCATGATTTTATTATACTCGTCACAAAAATAAGCAATGATGGCATCAATAAATAAACCATAAATAATATATATAAAAAAAAACACACAAAACCCTTTGCAATCAAGGAGAACTCCCAAAAGACCTGCGGCACCACCGTTGGGGTTTGTTCACACACAGCGCTTGTGCAGAATTGTTTTTTTAAATCTTTGCACCATAAATAGCCACAAAATCTCATTCACATGTTGCATATTTGTTTATTGCCCCACGGTGCGTTCTCAATTCAGGAAGAAGCATGCACCTTTTCATGAAGCGTGAGCGTCTGTCTGACTCCAGCACACCTCCTCATCAAGACCAATGTGAACAGCGCCGCTCTTGATCACTCTGGCCCCATCTCTTTTAGGATCATGTTGAGACTGGACAAAAGTAAGAGCTGCTATATTTTTTGCCCTCATTCATTTGGAGGATTAGTGCCCCTTTAAGAGGCTTTCCCTTTCATTGTTTTTGGGAGTTCTACTTTTAAAAGGGTTGTCCTGGATTAGAAAATGAAAACTCTATTCCCCACCTTCCCCCGCAGACACGGCCCCATGTCTGTTACTGCGGCTCAGCCCCTACATCGCTGGGCTCCCACCCCAGGCACAGATCATGGGAAGAAGACGCTGCTTCTGACCATCACGGACCTCACTTATAAGCTGCATCTTCAGGAGATTTTGGAATCTGCAGTTGGGAGGGACGGTCATTTTATGATGATCTTCCTATTACATCTAGTAGCTTTGTTCTTGTATTGTAGCACTACAAGCGCTTGTAAACTCGTCTAGAAAACCAATATGATATTGGTCACAATGAGCAGACAAGTCAAGAAGTGAGAACGATTATTCTGGTAAGATTATCCATGCAATTTACAAAAAAAACTAATAGCAGCTTCAATGAGCATTCAAGATGGTAGCCGTTCACTATGCAGCAGGCAGACACGTAAAGGATGGCGGGGGGATACTACACAACATTGACTCTTACCATATTAGTACTAGCCCAGTAATGTGACGCTGAGACCCCACATGTAACTACCTTGCAGCACGAATATAAAAGGATCAGTACGTTTTCTGAAAACCAGTGTCGGAAGCACTTAGAGAGACCCCTATGGCTCTTAGCCCCCAGATAACATGCAAGGATTCAAGTACGCGGGACCCCGCTAATCCACTGATGGGCCGGATATCTGCAACGTACAGAGCTGGAATTCCTACAGAAATACAAAAGTGACCAGTAAATTCTGGACTATAAATTCTTATTATCTGCTTTTATTTTCGCTTTTCAAAAGTGGTATCTTATTTTTCCACCCCAATGTATTCTCAAAAAAGTGATGGGAAATGCAATGTGTAGGGCCATCCTATAGGGACCACAGCTGATTTTTCAATTTCTTTGGGGTTACTGCTCTACCTCACTTATATAAGTCAATAAGAAAGTCTCTCCCCACTATATTCTGGAGACCTACATAAAAGTGCCAAAGCTTTTTGTTTTTTTTTCTTTATTTCCTCCAATATTGTATTCATACAGGAAAGCTTCCATTAAAGTTTGCAACATACTGTACTTTTTGGCATCTGTTTGAAGGATGGACCTATTTTGAAGTTCTGAAAAGTCTAATAGATCTGTACCGATACCGATTAATAATTAAAGGGGTTGTCCCGGACTTTAACATTGATGGCCTTTCTTTAAAGAGGTGGTCCACTACATTGTATAATGACCCCATCGATTTACACATGTTAACTAAATAAATGTTTTTGTAAATACCTCCTGCTTCCATATGTACCTGTGGGTGGCGCTATTGCTGACTGCTCAGTCTGCATCACGTGACCCCGGCTGCAGGTATTTAAAAGGTGTAATTTGATGGGGGCATTATACAATGTAGTGACCACCTCTTTAAGATAAGTCATCAATGTTTGATCAATTGGGGTGCTCATTAGCGGAGCTGCACTGCAGAGCTCTGTGGAGGGAATAGTGGCTGCGGCTGCGTACTACACATCTGCCCCCTAATGATTTGAATGGGGGGCCGATATGTAGTACTCCGTCAACAGAGCTCGGCACCTGAGCATTTCTGGCCACCGTTGACACAGGAACAGCTACAGCACGCACTATCAATCAGACATTGATGATCAAGTATAGGCCTTCAATAAAGTCTTGGACAGCCCCTTTAAAGTCTCCAAATGAGATTCTGAAGTTTTGTTTCATTGGCAGTCTATGTGGAAACAGTATAAAGTTACAGAAGATCGGACCGATGGTATACCATAGCACAAAACATTAGTCTTTAAGGGATTATTCAGCCATAGACATTGGGTCATGGTTTTAATCATGTGACAAAAATCACATTGTTTTCCTGTAAATTGCTGTGGTCACAGGCCAAACAGTTTATGCTTGCGTCCTTTTTTTCGAACTTTTCTCGGCCAGGTGGCAAGAACCTTACATGTGATAGTCATGCCTAACATAACTAGGAGGTAGGGAATTAATACCCAATGTCAGATCCTGGATGACCACCATTAGTCTACCAGCAACTTACACAGAAGCAAAGCACATTCAGATCTTTCACACAGTGGACCTAAACCCGAAAACGATGTAAGTGTCCATATTTCCAGTACAGGGCACCTTTGTCAATGACTAACCTTAAATATACAAATATATTGGGACAGGATTCATGCTCCACGGACATGTGGTTTGAAATCATGAAAGGAAACAAAATGCATTATAAGGTTGGCTCTTAAAAAAAGATAACTGTTTCTGAATATTCCCGGAGGCTGCGGACACGCACTTAAGGCGTAGAGCCAATAAACGATGAACGAGCGCTCATAGGAATCATTTCAACATACGATTATTGGCCCATCTAACCAGGACCACAATCGGCAGACAAACTAGGAAAGCACCGTTTCATTGGGTGCGATACATTTTATGCATTCATTAAAATTCTTAACGGCAGCACATTACTCAGTGTAAACAGGAGACGTGCTGCCGATAACATGATACCAGATTATTAGCGATCATTGTGTCCCCGTCATTGTTTCGTCAACCTGTGTATGCACTTTTCCAATTGTCAGTCGTTCAATTGCCTGGATCAGACCGACTATATAGGACATTAGTATCTGGTCTCCGCTGCACAAACTACCACTGATACATGTGAACAAAGTCGATATGTTTTTTTTTCCCCAGTATATCCCTCCCAGCTTACATCACTCCCTATAAATAAATAGAAGCACTAATATAATAGCAAGTGGTTAATAAGACCTCTAAGCAGTCAGGAACACTGCTTCATCTGAATCGGGATCCTTCCCACTGTCCTCGCTGGGTAACGAGTCTCCACCACTCGGAGACCGGCAGCTCAAGTCCTCCACCCCAGATTCCTGGTCACTGTTAGCCGACAGGTCGGTGTCCGAGCTCTTCAAATGGTCCTGGGTTAGGATCAGGGCCGAGTCCTCCTCACCTTGGGATGGACTACGAGAGGGAAACAGCTTCAGGTTGGTGCTGTAATCTTGGGGCGTATTAGCCGGAGAGTGTTTGGTGATGCATATCTGGAAGTTGTGGATTTTTGGCTGGTCATTGAGATTCTTGTAGGTTTCATTTGACTCTCGAGTTTCCAGTTTTGTTAATCTCTAAAGGAAAAATTGTTAGACAAGAGCAAAAGTTACATTGGGTTAGGGCATGTTAATGTAACCTCTATATGCAAGTCGATCAGCAGTGGTTTAATGGTCTGTTTAGTAAGGCCGGCCGCACTTATGTTATCGTCAGCACATTTCTCGTTTACACAGGACAATGTGCTGCTAATGATAATTTTTAAACTTGCTCAAAAATTATCACACCAATGAATGTTTTGCCCCTCCATTGGATGTTTGATGGCCTGTTTAGGCAGCCAACAGTTGGGAATGAGGGAACGCTCCCTAACCCAATTATTGGCCTGCCTAAATGAACCTTTACTTGAAAACTTTATACCAATGAACAAACTTCTCTGGTGCCATAAGAAATCCATAACGCCACAGTGCTCAGGCATTACTGACATTGAAAAGACACAAGGTAGAGACCCTGGTTACAGTGATGTGTCACTTAATGGTCTGATTGCTGTAGTTTTTATAAAATCACTATTTTATCAGCAAGCAGATTATCATTGGGGACTAGTAAACCTGCTGCCAGGTAGTGCTACATATTCATAAGCTCTGTACAACCCCGCCCCCATCACTGATTGGCAGCTTTCTGCAAATGTAGTATACACAAAGTGGCCAATCAGTGGTGTGGGCGGGGTTATACAGAGCTCAGCAGTCAGAGAACTGCCAATCAGTGATGTGGGCGGGGTCTGCTGCAGATAACACAGTAATTTTATCAAAATGACAGCAGGTAGCCCAGTAAGTGACAGATTGTTGGAATCAGGGCCTCTGCCCCTATATTGCGCTGCACTCAGATGGGTAGCAAAAACCTGGTAACAGATTCCCTTTAATGGTGCTCTCTTCCAGTTATTGTGTTGGAGAACACCAAAGACGTAGGGCATCGGCTAAAAATGATTGCCTCTTTTTTATCTTGTGCAGGGTTTCTATATATAATCATTTAAAATTGTTTCTCAGTCACCATTAAAAGCTGAATTGGTTTACACTGAAACCTAAGCGGAGGTATAAACATCAAAAACATATAGGCCAGGAAGCTGGATTTTCAGTATTTCTACCACACCTACTCCATGAACTCCATTTCCTCCTCCAGCTGCTGCATCTCTTCTTTTACTGCCTGTAGAAAATCAGTGACTGACTGGCGAGGGTGCATTCCTTTCTCAAATCGGTTATAGAGGCCCCTCCAAAACCTTCCATGGTGAAAAATAAGTTTGAAGAGTTAGTATATGCACAAGTACAGAAGATTATCATCGAGCAATTCTCATGATATATGTTCTTAAGACGTGCTAGCTCATGGTACACACATGAAGGGCTAGCTCACAATGCTGTATATTCTCCCATGCCAGAGAATTGGGCCGATTATGCTAATGACACTCTGCTTTAACTCTGAGTGTGATCCAATTTTCTCGCATGGAAGAATTGCAGCACAGGTGTGGAGAAGATGGAGGACTTAATTTTTCCATCTTCTCCATTGTCTCTGTGCACGTACATCAGACTGCACTCGGATAACATAGTATATTATTGGTCCGAGTGCTATCCGATAAAACATCACATAGCACTAGCACTCGGCCGTGTTACGTGGCAATGTGAGCGAGTCCTAATGAGTCCCTCAGTGGCTGATCTATGGCTGGTGACTTCAGATCAGTGAAAATATGTGGTGGCAAGTTGGGCCTCATTACTCGGACAGCACACTGACACATCCTATCCTTACACTATTCACATGTCCGTTCTGTTATTTTGCTGACTGATGGTCTGTATATAAACAGAGACATCCCCTACATTGACCTTATTTGCGGACATCCAAGTTGCATCCTACTGCTATTCTTCATTTTCACTGACTGGGTACTTGAAGAAGCTTGGGAAACCTCTGTCACGTTGTTTTTGCATATGGCAAAACCATTGATAAAAACGGACATGTGGACTAAATATGCCCGAAAATTGGATCTAACACACTTGCAAAATTGGTCTGTTTTGTACAGGCAAACAAAAAAAAAACAGCTTTTGCCTGGATTCACACGTGTGTTTTGCGGTCTGAGTATGCTTCAATGCAAAGACTGGCTTCAGGTCTCCTGACCCAAACTCGACTTTATATTATGCGTTTATATAGAAAGTTCCCGATCAGGGACATCCGCATGCCCTATTAAAGGGGTTGTACCAAGTATATAAGTAATCCCCTATCAACAGGATTTAGGAATTGATCGCTAGGGGTCAGTTCCACAGAGAATGAATGGAGTAGAGATGTACATGCTCCCCCTCTGCTCTGTTCAAAGCTTGCTCTACAGAACCTCCTGGGGATTGTTGGGGGTCCCAGCGGTCTCACCCCCAAAGATCAATACTTTATCGCAGTCTAAATATGTGCAAAATGAATCACCGTGTCACAAGCTGTCATAGATGTCAGTAAATCTGTCTAAAGTGAATTGATTTGTGGCAGGCAGAAGATAGAACTGACGAGTGAGCTCTAACGCAACCTGTAACGGGTCTGGGAGGTGGAACCTCTGTGCAACTATACAAGGGGGCAGTCCTTGTAAGGAAGCGGGTGGCTCCCAGGGAAGACGGGCAGGTAGTCACGGCAAGTGATAGGGACAGTCTCTGGGTAGAGGGGCAGGTAGTCACGGCAAGTGACAGGGACAGTCTCTGGGTAAAAGGACGGGTACTCACGGCAAGTGACAGGGACAGTCTCTGGGTAGAAGGACAGCAGGCAGGTGGCTGGTGAGCGCTCCCAGGTGAGCGGGCGAGAGTCTCTGGACGGGCAGGTGGTCACGGCAAGTGACGGCAGAGCCTCCAGGTAGGCTAGCAGGCAGGTAGCAGGTGAGCGCTCCCAGGTGAGCAGGCAAGAGTCTCTGGACAGGCAGGTGGTCACGGCAAGTGATGGCGGAGCCTCCAGGTAGGCTAGCAGGCAGGTAGCAGATGAGCGCTCCCAGGTGAGCGGGCAGTCTGGTCCATAGACAGACTGACAGGTGTCGGAAAGCAGACCGTCGGACCGCAGGCTTGCAAGCAGGTAAACGGATATCAGGCAGGAATCAAGCAGGAATCTGGCAGGTAACTGGCAGGTAACAGGCAGGAATCCGGCAGGTGACTGGCAGGTAACAAGCAGGAATCTGGCAGGTAACTGGCTGGTAACGGGACCTGAGGGCTGAAGCAGAGTGAAGGCTTTGCAACAACATTGCTCGGGCACCTCCATTTTGGAGGAGGTGCCTTAAATATGGGAAGTCCTCCGGCAATTGGCCGGGGACTCCTTAGGACGGCGCGCGCGGTCCCTTTAAGAGAGGGGGAGCGCGCGCGCGCGCGCGCCCTAAGCACACTGCCGGGGAAGGAGCGCGTGCCGGAAGCAGCGGGGAGAGAAGCGCTGGAGGACGCCGCGCCAGGAGCGGGGAGGTGAGAGGGACGGCGTCTCTGCCTAGTACGGGGCAGAGACGCCGATGCTACAGTACCCCCCCCTTTAGGCCCCCTCTTTTTTTGGCCAGAAAGAAATTTTTCAAGGAGAAGCGGGGCGTTGATGTTCTCCCTGGGTTCCCAAGTTCTCTCCTCAGGACCAAACCCCTTCCAATCTACCAGAAAAAAGGTCTTTCCTCTTACCCTCTTGGAGGCCAGAATACTCTCTACCTCAAAGACGTTATCAGCGGAAACCGGAGCAGGAGGGGCACCTGGATTATTGGAAAAAGAGTTAAAGACAACGGGTTTGAGGAGAGATACGTGGAAGGAGTTGGGAATCCGTAGGGTGGCCGGGAGTTTTAATTTGTAGGCCACAGGGTTAATTTGCCTGAGGACTTCGAAGGGACCGATGAATCGAGGGCCCAACTTGAAGGAGGGTACTTTGAGCCACACATGTTTGGACGAGAGCCAAACCTTGTCTCCCGGACGGAATTGAGGCGGATCCAGACGTCTCTTATCAGCATATCTCTTCATCCGCTCAGAGGACAGAAGAAGAGCGGACCTGGTACTCTCCCAAATAGTAGAAAATTCGCTGACAAGAGACTCCGCAGCAGGGTTGTCCACAGAAACGGAGACAGGGAGCGGAATCCGGAGGTGCTGGCCATAGACAATAAAGAACGGGGACTTGGAAGAGGATTCGCTCTCGTGGTTATTATAAGAGAACTCGGCCCAAGGAAGGAGGTCCACCCAATCAGAATGGTGGGCATTAACAAAGTGCCGGAGATAGCTGGTAAGGATCTGATTGATCCGCTCCACTTGACCATTGGACTGAGGGTGGTAAGCGGAGGAGAAGTCCAGGGTGACGTCCAGCAGTTTACATGTGGCTCTCCAGAAGCGTGAGGTAAACTGAACCCCTCGATCCGACACGATGTGGAGGGGTAGGCCATGGAGACGGAAGATATGGCGAATAAAGTCCTTAGCCAGCTCAGGTGCAGACGGAAGACCAGGCAGGGGAATGAATTGGGCCATTTTAGAGAAGCGGTCCGCGACCACCCAAATGACAGTACACCCGGCAGAGACAGGAAGATCGGTAATGAAGTCCATAGCGATGTGTTGCCACGGGGCAACAGGTATGGGAAGCGGCAGGAGATGACCAGCTGGTAAGTGTCTGGGAATTTTGTTGCGGCCACAAGATGAACAGGCAGAGACGAAGTCTACCACATCCTTACGCAGGGTAGACCACCAGTAATGCCGGGAAATGAGTAGGAAGGTCTTCTTTTGGCCGGCATGGCCAGCTAGTTTAGAAGAATGACCCCAGCGAAGAACCCTCTCACGGTCTGGAGGCGCCACGAACGTCTTGCCGGGTGGAAGACGAGTCAAATCCAAGGGGGCCACATTCATCACCTTGGAGGGGTCGATAATGTGCATAGGCTCCTCCTCTTGGTCGGAGGACAGGAAGGATCGGGACAAGGCATCAGCTTTGACATTTTTGTCCGCCGGGCGGAAATGAAGGATGAAATCGAAGCGGGCAAAGAACAAAGACCACCTGGCTTGACGTGGATTAAGTCCCTGGGCATTTTGGAGATATGCCAGGTTCTTGTGATCCGTATAGATGATCACCGCATATAGGGCCCCTTCAAGCAGGTAACGCCACTCCTCCAGCGCCAATTTAACGGCAAGCAGTTCTCGGTCTCCTATGGAGTAATTGCGCTCAGAGGAGGAGAAGATTTTAGAGAAAAAGCCGCAGGTTACCATTCTCCCGGAGGAAGACTTCTGGGTGAGCACCGCTCCGGCTCCAGAGGAGGAGGCATCAACCTCCAGGTAGAACTGTTTGTTGCAGTCCGGACGGTGCAGCACAGGGGCAGAGGAGAAGGCTTGTTTCAGGGAAAGGAAGGCCTCCTCAGCTTCGGATGACCATACCTTGGGATTTGCTCCCTTACGGGTGAGCGCAGATATGGGCGCAGTCCGTGACGAGAAGTGAGGAATGAAGAGACGATAGTAATTAGCGAAGCCCAGGAATCGCTGTATCGCCTTCAAGCCCTCCGGACGGGGCCACTTTAGGACAGCAGAGAGCTTCTCGGGATCCATTCGCAAGCCTGTCTGGGAGATAACATAGCCCAGGAAAGGAAGAGAGGTCTGCTCAAAAAGGCACTTCTCGTATTTAGCATAGAGGTGGTTCTGCCTGAGCCTAAGCAGGACCTGACGAACATCCCTCCGGTGTGTGGGAAGATCCGGAGAGAAGACCAAGATGTCGTCCAGGTATACCACCACGCAGGAGTAAAGAAGGTCACGGAAGATGTCGTTGACCAGTTCTTGGAAGACGGCGGGAGCATTGCAGAGACCGAAGGGCATCACACGGTACTCATAGTGTCCGTCCCGGGTATTAAATGCTGTTTTCCACTCGTCTCCCTGACGGATACGGACCAGGTTATAAGCTCCACGTAGATCCAGCTTGGAGAAGATCCTGGCGCCTTTAAGACGATCAAATAACTCAGAGATGAGCGGAAGGGGGTATTTATTTTTAACCGTGATCTGATTGAGTCCTCTATAGTCAATACAGGGGCGTAGCGAGCCGTCTTTCTTTTTGACAAAGAAGAATCCGGCTCCAGCCGGGGAGGTAGATTTCCGGATAAATCCCCTAGCCAGATTCTCTTCAATGTACTCAGACATGGCCCGGGTCTCGGCTGCAGACAACGGGTAGATACGCCCACGGGGAGGAGTGGTGCCAGGTACCAGGTCGATCGGGCAGTCATATGGCCTATGGGGTGGCAACGTCTCTGCTTCCTTCTTACCGAAGACGTCCGCATAGGGCCAGTAAGGAGCCGGGAGACCTGGTAAATTAGCTGGAGTAGGCGGAGGGCGAACTGGGCGGACCGGAACCAGGCAGGTCCTATGGCAGTCTGGACCCCATCGGAGTACTTCACCGGATCGCCAGTTCAATACGGGTTCGTGTGTCTGGAGCCAAGGTAGACCTAGCAACAGGGAGTGAGAAAGTCCGGACAACACATGGAATGAGATTTCCTCAGAGTGCAGCATTCCCACCTGCAGGGTTATGGGTTCAGTGACGAGCAGGATGGTCTCCGAGAGAAGTCTTCCATCCACGGAGGCGACTGATAATGGTTCAGCCAGGGAGTTGGTGGGAATACGGTATCTCTACCAGAGACTGGGAGATGAGGTTTCCAGCAGCTCCAGAATCCAGGTGGGCAAGTTCAAAGTGACGGTTTTCTCCCCAAGCAATAGAGACCGGTAAAGTCAGAGACGGAGAGGGCTTACTTTTGTCTAGGACGACCTCTGCGAGCGGTCCTAGACACTGGCGTTTCCCGGCTTCTCCGGGCAGGAAGAAGTGCTCCATACTGCCACAATAGAAACAGCTTCCCTCGGCTCGGCGAGATTCTTGGCGAGATTTGACCATCTTGGTCTGGTCGATCTGCATAGGTTCAGGCGAGGGCGCCCGCGGAGTGACTGATTGAGAGGCAGGTCTCAGGGAAGTAGGAGCAGAGCAAGAAAAGTCTTTCTCCCAGGTAGTCTCTTTGGCACGTTCTTGGAACCGGATGCCAATCCGGGTAGCTAGTGACACCAGGTCATCCAGAGTGATAGGAATGTCCCGACCAGCTAACTCGTCCTTAATCCGACCGGAAAGACCCTCCCAGAAGACGGACACCAGAGCCTCATTTTCCCAGGCAAGCTCAGAAGCGAGGGTGCGGAACCGTATGGCATATTGGCCCACGGTGAGACTCCCTTGGCGGAGACGTAGCAGTGAGGAGGCAGAAGAGGTTTTCCGTCCAGGTTCATCGAAGACTTTCCGGAAAGCAGCGAGGAAAGACGGCAGGTCGGACACCAGGGGATCCCCTCTCTCCCACAGGGGATTTAGCCATGCCAGTGCCTCCCCAGTAAGATGGGACATGATGAAGGCCACCTTGGCCCGGTCGGAGATGAACTGGTATGCCAATAGCTCAAAGTGCAGGGTGCACTGGTTTATGAAACCCCGAGCTAAAGTAGGTTCGCCGGCAAAGCGTGGAGGTGCCAGAAGCCGAGGTCCATAGTCGGGTACCATGAAGGGACTGGATTGCGGTACCGCAGGAATGGGCACGGCTGGACCAGAGGTAGACATAGACAAGTCACACAATGCGCCTAGACGAGAATTAACGGACCGTAGATAGGACAGTACCACCTCCTGCTGAGTTTTCTGACGTAAGACTTCCTGGTGCAGATCAGAGATCTGGGGGCCACCGGGTTCCATGGCCCGAGCAAACTGTAACGGGTCTGGGAGGTGGAACCTCTGTGCAACTATACAAGGGGGCAGTCCTTGTAAGGAAGCGGGTGGCTCCCAGGGAAGATGGGCAGGTAGTCACGGCAAGTGACAGGGACAGTCTCTGGGTAGAGGGGCAGGTAGTCACGGCAAGTGACAGGGACAGTCTTTGGGTAGAGGGGCAGGTAGTCACGGCAAGTGACAGGGACAGTCTCTGGGTAAAAGGACGGGTACTCACGGCAAGTGACAGGGACAGTCTCTGGGTAGAAGGACAGCAGGCAGGTGGCTGGTGAGCGCTCCCAGGTGAGCGGGCGAGAGTCTCTGGACGGGCAGGTGGTCACGGCAAGTGACGGCAGAGCCTCCAGGTAGGCTAGCAGACAGGTAGCAGGTGAGCGCTCCCAGGTGAGCAGGCAAGAGTCTCTGGACAGGCAGGTGGTCACAGCAAGTGACGGCGGAGCCTCCAGGTAGGCTAGCAGGCAGGTAGCAGATGAGCGCTCCCAGGTGAGCGGGCAGGCTGGTCCATAGACAGACTGACAGGTGTCGGAAAGCAGACCGTCGGACCGCAGGCTTGCAAGCAGGTAAACGGATATCAGGCAGGAATCAAGCAGGAATCTGGCAGGTAACAGGCAGGAATCCGGCAGGTGACTGGCAGGTAACAAGCAGGAATCTGGCAGGTAACTGGCTGGTAACTGGTAACGGGACCTGAGGGCTGAAGCAGAGTGAAGGCTTTGCAACAACATTGCTCGGGCACCTCCATTTTGGAGGAGGTGCCTTAAATAATAATAAAATAAAATATTACTGGGGGTCTGCTATAAGCCACCAAATATAACAGAGGAGAATGAGAATCTGCTATTAGGACAAATAGACAAAGTAGCAAAACATAATGAAGTGATTGTAATGGGGGATTTCAACTACCTGGATATTGACTGGGAAACAGAAACCTGTAGATCTCAGAAAGGAAAAAGGTTCTTGACAAATATTAAGGATAATTATCTCTCCCAACTAGTGCAGGAACCAACGAGAGGGAAGGCCGTGTTGGACTTAATATTGACTAATAGGCCTGATAGAATAACTGAGGTACAGATAGGGGGGCACCTAGGTAATAGCGACCATAATATTATCGACTTCAAAATGCCCTTCAGTAGGGTTATCAATAAGGGAACAACAAAAACATTAAACTTTAGGAGGGCGAAGTTTGATCAGCTGAAAGAAAGCCTTCAACTTATTGACTGGGACAAAGTTCTTAATCAAAGGAATACGAATAGTAAATGGGAAACCTTCAAAAGAATTCTGAATACTCAGTGCGAGAGGTATATACCGTATGGGAATAAAAGGGCCAGAAATAAGAGGAAACCAATATGGTTGAACAAGAACGTAAAAGGGGCGTTAAATAGCAAAAAAGAGGCATTCAAGAG
Organism: Phyllobates terribilis; assembly: GCF_046119375.1. Lineage (NCBI taxonomy): Eukaryota > Metazoa > Chordata > Amphibia > Anura > Dendrobatidae > Phyllobates > Phyllobates terribilis. The sequence goes on from NW_027363621.1 coordinate 436,075, forward strand.
ATTAAAACAGGAAAACAGTAAGGAGTCACTAATGTGTTACAAGGAAAAAACGAGAACCTGTAAAAAACAAATAAAAATAGCGAAGGAGGAAACAGAGAGACGTATTGCTAGGGAAAGTAGATCAAATCCCAAACTGTTCTTTACGTATATAAATAGTAAAAGGATTAAATCGAATAATATTGGACCGATAAAAAGTGATGAAGGCAAAATCATAGAGAAAGATGAGGATAAAGCTAATCTATTAAATAATTTTTTTTCGACAACTTTCACAAAGGAAAAAGAACTAACAGGCGAAATGAGAAGGGACAAGCTTAATCCTCCACTAAGTATGACAAATCTAACCCAAGCTGGGGTACAGAAACGCCTCAGTAACATTAAAATAAACCAATCACCAGGACCTGATGGCATACACCCACGGGTACTAAGGGAACTAAGTAATGTGATAGACAGACCGTTATATCTTATATTTAAGGACTCTGTTGAGACTGGGTCTGTGCCACTTGATTGGCGACAGGCGAATGTAGTGCCAATATTCAAAAAGGGAGCGAAAAGTGACGCCGGAAACTATCGGCCGGTGAGTCTGACGTCCGTTGTGGGCAAAATTTTTGAAAGCTTCATTAAAGAGGCAATTACGGAGCATCTTGATGCTAATAATCTTTTAATCCCGAACCAACATGGATTCATGAGGAATCGCTCCTGCCAAACAAACCTGATTGACTTCTACGAGGAGGTTAGCTCTCGAGTAGATCAGGGGGAACCAGTGGATGTCGTGTATCTCGACTTCTCAAAAGCGTTCGATAGCGTGCCACATAATAGGTTGGTATACAAAATGAGAATGATGGGGCTGGGGGAAAATGTCTGCAAGTGGGTACCTAACTGGCTAAAGGATAGAAGGCAGAGGGTGGTTATAAATGGAATATACTCAGATTGGGTAAGCGTCACTAGTGGGGTACCACAGGGGTCTGTACTAGGCCCAATGTTATTTAATATCTTTATTAACGACATAGTCAACGGGATAAATAGTAAAATATCAATATTTGCAGATGACACAAAGTTATGTAAAACAATTAATACAAAAGAGGACAGTGCAGACCTACAGAGGGATTTGGATAAGCTGGGTAGGTGGAGCATTAAATGGCAAATGAGGTTTAACGAGGAGAAATGTAAGGTCATATATATGGGAAGGAAAAATGGAAGTCACCAGTACTCACTGAATGGGAAATCATTGGGGCATTCAGAGATGGAGAAGGACTTGGGCATCTTAATTGATAGCAAACTAAATTGGAGTGCCCAAAGTCAGGAAGCTGCTGTAAGGGCAAACAGGGTAATGGGATGTATCAGAAGAGGTATAGCTGCAAAGGATGAGATCATTGTTCTTCCACTGTACAAAGCTCTGGTCAGACCACACTTGGAATACTGTGCTCAGTTATGGGCCCCAATATATAGAAAGGATATAAATGAGCTTGAAAAGGTACAAAGGAGGGCAACAAAATTAATAAAGGGAATGGAGGGACTGCAATACCCAGAGAGGTTGGCAAAACAAGGACTATTCAGCCTGGAAAAGAGAAGGTTGAGGGGGGACATAATAAATGTGTACAAATATGTTAGGGGACAGTATAGAGATCTTGCCCGGGATTTGTTCAAAAGGAGGGATATTACGGTAACAAGAGGGCATTCACTAAGACTGGAAGAGAAAAGGTTCCAGCACCAGCATAGGAAGGGGTTCTTTACGGTAAGAGCAGTGAGAATATGGAATTCACTGAGTGAGGAGACGGTAATGTCAGATTCACTACACCAGTTCAAGCGGGGACTGGATGCATTTCTAGATACCAGGCAGATTTCAGCATATACTTAAAAATAAAATAAAATAGTAGGTTGATACAGGGATTTATTCTGACTGCTGGTTTCAGAGTCGGGAGGGAATTTTTCCTCAGGTGAAGATTGGATAAATCATTTGGGGTTTTTGCCCTCCTCTGGATCAACTTTAGCAATTACAGAACTAACAGGTCGAACTTGATGGACGCAAGTCTTTATTCGGCTTTACAAACTATGTTACGTATGTCACTTGCGCTCAACACTAGTCGCCTGTCACGCTGGTCTCTGTGTACTGGAGGTAGGGGGCCTAAGCTAACCCTAAGCTGGGGCCCTGACTAATCCCTCTACCTGGAGGTACTGTTAAAGGTACAGAGGTCCAGGCCGCCAGCGTAACCCCTACCTCCTGAGGATCCCTGCACCTAAGTAATCTAGTCCTGAGAAGGACCCCGATCACAACAAAAGGGGACGAGTAATAATATGCCCACACTCAGTACTTTGACGAACGAGACAGTACAAGGAAAAAACCAAAACCACCTTGCATACAAAAACTACACAACTACAACAGAGGGAACACCAACGGGAAAGGAGATAAATGATAAAGCGAGGAAGGGAAAAAACTCTCCGAATACACTTATCTCTGAAACTCCAAATACCACGATCCGCTCTGTTAGTCTGCATGAAATGCTTTCACCGACACTTCCCTAACAGACCGGCAGGCATTTGAAGGAGTCTCAATACAGCAGCATTGATTGCAGCTGGGCGAGGCTGGACCTCGTCTAGCACAGAGAGAGAGAGAATTAACTCCCTCACTGCCGAAAAACACAAAGCACCAAAAACTCAGCTGCGAGAAGTCAGGCTGTGTAATCGTGACGATCTTCGTGGCGACACACCCGTGACAGTACCCCCCCTTCTTCGAGGGGCCTCCGGACCCTCAGGGCCAGGTTTATCCGGGTGAGTCGTGTGGAAGGCCCGAACTAATCGGTCTGCGTTAATATCCGACGCAGGAACCCACATCCTCTCCTCAGGACCATACCCTTTCCAATGAACCAGGTACTGAAGGGACCGGCGATTAAAGCGTGAATCGATGACCCTCGATACCTGGAACTCCAAGTTACCATTGACCACCACTGGAGGGGGAGGTAAAGGTGACGGTACCACCGGCGCCACATACCTCTTAAGCAACGATCTGTGGAACACGTTGTGAATTTTAAACGTAGGGGGGAGGTCAAGACGGAATGCCACCGGATTAATTATAGAACTGATTCTGTACGGCCCGATGAACCTGGGACCCAGTTTCCAGGAGGGAACCTTAAGTTTTATATTCCTGGTAGACAACCATACCCGATCGTTCACACTTAGGTCCGGACCAGACACTCTCCTCCTATCAGCCATACGTTTGTATCTCGTTCCCCATAATATTCAGATTCTTCAGCACCCCTCTCCATACTGAAGCGAGTGATGAGGAAAATCGTTCCTCCTCAGGAACCCCCGAAGAGCCCCCCCTACTGAAAGTACAAAACTGGGGGTGAAAACCATATGCCCCAAAAAACGGGGACTTACCAGTGGACTCGCTCCGCCTATTATTAAGAGCAAACTCTGCCAGAGGTAAGAAAGAAGCCCAATCCTCCTGGTTCTCTGACACAAAACACCGGAGATATGTCTCCAAGCTCTGGTTCATTCGTTCCGTCTGACCATTGGTCTGAGGATGAAAAGCCGATGAGAACGACAAATGCATCCCCCGCCGTGCACAAAACGCCTTCCAGAACTTGGACACAAACTGAGACCCCCGATCAGACACCACCTCGGAGGGTACCCCGTGAAGCCTCACAATCTCCCCAATGAACACCTGCGCAAGAGTTTTAGCATTAGGGAGAGCAGGAAGAGCGATAAAATGTGCCATCTTGCTGAACCTGTCCACTACAACGAGTATGACCGTTTTACCCGAAGACGGAGGGAGGTCCGTAATAAAGTCCATAGACAGATGAGTCCAAGGACGCTCCGGGATCTTCAAAGGTAAGAGGGCCCCAGACGGACGGGTATGTGAGGTCTTAGAGCGCGCACAAACCCCACAGGACGCGACAAAAGTTACCACCTCCTTATGTAAGTTAGGCCACCAAAACCGACGCGAGAGGAGATCCACAGTTGCTTTACTCCCCGGGTGTCCTGCAAAAACTGAGTTATGGTGTGCCTCGATCACCTTTTGTCGCAACTGATCTGGAACAAACAGTCTCCCCGGAGGTCCAACGGGGGCGTCCCCCTGAGCCTCCAATACCTCCTCCTCCAGCTCAGAGCATACTGCCGAAACCACCACCCCCTCCTGAAGGATAGGAATCGGGTCGTCCGTATTCCCGGCCCCAGGGAAACTACGAGATAAGGCATCCGCCTTTACATTTTTTGACCCAGGACGATATGTAACGACAAAATTAAACCTGGTAAAAAACAATGACCACCTAGCTTGTCTGGGATTCAGACGTTTCGCGGACTCCAGATATAGCAGGTTCTTGTGATCGGTGATGACGGTGACCGGATGGACTGCCCCCTCCAAAAAATGGCGCCACTCCTCAAAAGCTAACTTAATGGCCAAGAGTTCCCTATTGCCGACATCGTAATTCCTCTCAGCGGACGACAATTTTTTAGAGAAAAAGGCGCACGGATGCCACTTACCAGGGGACGAACCTTGTGACAATACTGCTCCCACCCCTACCTCGGAAGCGTCTACCTCTACAATGAATGACTGTGACGCATCAGGTTGAATGAGTATGGGTGCCGAGGCAAAACATTTTTTCAAGGAGGAAAATGCTTGACAAGCCTTATCAGACCACCTAGAAAAATCCGTCCCCTTTTTAGTCATGTCTGTGAGAGGCTTAACCATGGACGAGAAATTACGAATGAACTTCCGGTAATAATTAGCAAACCCCAGGAAACGTTGTAGTGCCTTAAGATTCTCTGGCCGATCCCACTCAAGAACTGCCCGCACTTTCCCAGGGTCCATACGAAAACCGGACGCTGAAACCAGGAAGCCTAAAAACTGGAGTTCCTGTACGGCGAACACACACTTTTCCCATTTGGCATACAGTTTATTATCCCGCAAGATCTGTAACACCTGCCTAACGTGCTCCTGATGAGACACCAGATCCGGCGAGTAAATTAAGATATCATCCAGATATATGACAACAAACTGTCCCACCAGGCGGCGAAAAATGTCATTAACAAAGTGTTGGAACACCGCCGGGGCATTAGTCAGACCGAATGGCATGACAAGGTTCTCATAATGCCCCTCCGGAGTGTTAAACGCCGTCTTCCACTCATCCCCCTCCTTCATCCTAATCAGATTGTACGCCCCCCTAAGATCCAACTTAGAGAACCATTTGGCGCCCACGATCTGATTAAAGAGATCGGGAATAAGTGGGAGCGGATACGGATCTCAGACCGTAATCCGATTAAGTTCACGGAAATCCAGGCAAGGGCGTAGGCCTCCATCTTTCTTCTTAACAAACAAGAACCCCACAGCCATCGGTGAAGATGAAGGTCTAATATGCCCCTTAGCCAGACTTTCTGAAATATAATCCTTCATGGCCTGCCTCTCAGGACCAGAAAGGTTATACAACCTAGCTTTAGGTAACTTGGCCTCAGGGAGCAGTTTTACAGAACAGTCATACTCGCGATGAGGAGGTAGTTCCTGACACCCTTTCTCCGAGAATACATCCTCAAAGTCCGCCAGAAATGGAGGTAAGACCCAAGGAGTAACCGCACCGATGACCGTGTTCATGCAGTTTTTATTACAGAATTTACTCCATTGGCTTATCTCTCTGGATTGCCAATTAATAACCGGGTTATGCTTAGTTAACCAAGGAAGGCCCAACACTATAGGAGTGGGAAGACCCTCCAACACGTAGCAAGACAACAGTTCTTTATGTATCGCCCCCACTTGAAGTTTTACGTTATGCACAGCTTGCAAAAAACTTCCCTGACCGAGAGGCCTGGCATCGATCGAGAATATGGGGATGGGTTTAGCCAACTCACTCAATCGCATACCTTGAACCCGGGCAAACCGAGCGTCCACCAGATTAGCCCCGGCCCCACTATCCAGAAGAACAGATATCCTCTCAGTTCTCGTACCCACCACCACCTCCACCGGTACGAGAAACTGAGACGAACCTAGGGACGAAATACCTACTCCCAGATTGCCGTCCACCACACAACCTGGGATCAACAGTTTTCCGACGACTCTTCACTCTGCAAGGGACGGGATGGACACCCCCCAATAAAATGTCCCTTTCTCCCGCAGAAGAAACACCTTCCTGTCTTATGGCGCACCACCGGTCCCCTCCCCCGAAATGATGTCCCTCCTAATTGCATAGGCTCCTCTGGACTGACCAGGGGAACCACCATATGAGGGGACCTTGTAGGAGGTGGAGTCATCACAGGGGGTGGAGTTATCCCGCACCTCTCCCGAAGCCGTCTGTCAACGCGAATAGCAAGGGCCATAGCGGCTTCCAGTGACGCGGGAGAGTCATACTGTGCCAACACATCCTGTAATTTGTCGGATAAACCTTGACAAAACTGGCTCCTAAGAGCCGGGTCATTCAACTGGGTGTCCGTGGCCCACCTACGGAACTCCGAACAGAATTCCTCCGCCGGACGATCTCCCTGCTGGATCCTACATAACAGACTCAGCAAGGGAGATCCGATCCGGGTCATCATATACGAGTCCCAGAGCAGCGAAATACCTATCCACTGACTGGAGAGCCGGGGAACCCGAGGGAAGAGAGAACGCCCAAGATTGTGGGTCCCCTTGTAGGAGCGAGATGACAATTCCCACCCTTTGTTCTTCACTCCCCGATGACCGAGGCCGCAGCCGAAAGTACAACTTGCATGCCTCCCGGAAAACAAAAAACTTGTCCCGCCCCCCAGTGAACCTGTCAGGGAGAGCTACTTTAGGTTCTGGTCCGGCTTGCTCCTGAGGATACAAAACCTTGGACCTAACGTCCGCCAGCTCCATGGACAAACTCTGCAACTGCCGAGCTAGACCGGCTACTGGATCCATGGTAGCTGGAGAAAATCTAAGTGGTCGGTGAAAATGTCACGCTGTCTCTGTGTACTGGAGGTAGGGGGCCTAAGCTGACCCTAAGCTGGGGCCCTGACTAATCCCTCTACCTGGAGGTACTGTTAAAGGTACAGAGGTCCAGGCCGCCAGCGTAACCCCTACCTCCTGAGGATCCCTGCACCTAAGTAATCTAGTCCTGAGAAGGACCCCGATCACAACAAAAGGCGACGAGTAATAATATGCCCACACTCAGTACTTTGACGAACGAGACAGTACAAGGGAAAAACCAAAACCACCTTGCATACAAAAACTACACAACTACAACAGAGGGAACACCAACGGGAAAGGAGATAAATGATAAAGCGAGGAAGGGAAAAAACTCTCCGAATACACTTATCTCTGAAACTCCAAATACCACGATCCGCTCTGTTAGTCTGCATGAAATGCTTTCACCGACACTTCCCTAACAGACCGGCAGGCATTTGAAGGAGTCTCACTACAGCAGCATTGATTGCAGCTGGGCGAGGCTGGACCTCGTCTAGCACAGAGAGAGAGAGAATTAACTCCCTCACTGCCGAAAAACACAAAGCACCAAAAACTCAGCTGCGAGAAGTCAGGCTGTGTAATCGTGACGATCTTCGTGGCGACACACCCGTGACATCGCCATATCCTCATCATTTTTTTCTTTACTTTTGAAAAAATCCCAACCCTAACATAACCCTAACCTTAACACAACTCTAGTCCTAACTGTAACCCTAATCCTAACCCCAACCCTAACACAACCCTAACCCTACCCCAAGGGATCTATTCACTATAAAGAGGCAGCAGAGTTTCTCTGGACTCTATCTGGCCTCTGTTTAGCGCTGTCCTTTTTTTCAGAGGTTCACAAAACTGTGGCTAATGGCACTTTTATGCACATCTAATTAAAAGACAGACACCGTGGGATCACAGGCAAGACTGCGTCCACGTTGCCTCCATCTGACTCATTACAGGGAGTCTTCCGCAGGGGGTTCCATCTGAATCTTGTATTTCAGAGATTTACACAGAAACCCCGGTGTAAACCCTCAGCGCAGAATACAGGATAAATGTGAGCTGAGCCATCCTGCGATCTTTGGGAGGCAGAATGAACAAATCAGCAGCAGGTAAAGAATTGATTTTATTTATTTTTTATACCGTTCCTCATGTGGTATACCATATTTTTCGGACTATAAGATGCACTGGACCATATGACGCACCTAGGTTTTAGAGGAGGAAAAAAAAATGTAAGCAAAAAATGTGGTCATGATGCACTTTTAAGGGGGAGGGGGTCTTCTGCTGACACTGGTATAGGGGTAATGTCCCCCAATTCTGACAATATCCCATATTCTGATATATGTGCCCCCCCCTTCCTTTTATACGTGGTCCCCATCCCCATCCTGGTATGCCTGACATCCCTCCATCCTGGTATGCATGGCACCCCTCATCCCTATCCTGGTATGCATGGCACTCCTCATCCCTATACTGGTATGCATGGCACCCCTAATCCCTATCCTGGTATGCATGGCACCCCTCATCCCTATCCTGATATGCACGACACCCCTCATCCCTGTCCTAGTATGCATGGCACCCCTCATCCCTGTCCTGGTATGCATGGCACCCCTTATCCCTGTCCTGGTATGCATGGCACCCCTCATCCCTGTCCTGGTATGCATGGCACCCCTCATCCCTGTCCTGGTATACATGGCACCCCTAATCCCCATCATGCTGCACATTAAAAAAAAATAAACACTCCTACTCACCTCTCTTCTCTCCTCCAGCGCTGCGTCCTGTCTGCCTGCACTGATCTCTCCATGTGAGCCGCGCATGACGTCACTGCGATGCGCGGCTCACATAGAAAGCTCAGCTGCCGGAAGACACTGCTCCCCACGCCGGGACTGTGTGCACGGGGAGCAGTGACTTCACTCTCCTTCATAGCGGCACACAGCGGAGGTGCGCTGCGGCTGCTGCTGGCTATCTCCTGTGCTCGCTCATTAAAGGGCATGAATATTCAAACCCTCCCCACGCCCATGGGCGTGGAGAGAGGTTGAATATTCATGCCCTTTAACAGAGTGCACAGGTGATTCCGGCAGCAGCAGGAGCCGCAGCGTGGCTACACTGTGTACCGCTATTAAGGAGCATGAATATTCAGTGCTCCCCACGTCCCATGGGGCGTGGGGAGCAGTGAATATTCATTTTCTTTAGCAGCAGGGACAGTGTAGGCTGCAGCGGGCGGCTGCTGCCTCCTGTGCCCCGCTCCTCCACCGCTACCGCTCCCCCCACACCCCACATATATAAACACCACCCACCCCCAACATTCGGACCATAAGACGCACCCCCCATTTTCCTCCAAAATTTGGGAGGAAAAAAGTGCGTCTTATGGTCCGAAAAATACGGTAAGTGATTAGACTACTTTATTCTTTGGGTCGGTGCGATTAGTGATACCAGATTTATATCGGGTTTTTATGTTTGGCTGCTGTCACACTAAAATACACTTATTTTTGCAAAGACTAGTTTTTGCATCGCCATATTTTGATAGCTATAATTTTTCCATATTTCGACCGACAAAGTCATGTAAAGGTTTGCTTTTTGCCGGACAATTTGAAGTTTTTATTGGTGCCATTTTCTGGCATGTGACATTGTTTAATGGCTTTTTATTCCAATTTTTGGGAGGAATAAACAAAAACCAACAGTTCAGGAAGTTTTTTTTTATGCTGTTCCACATGTAGGGTGACACCACTGAATTTAAATTCTTAGTGATATTGGACGTTTTTTGATATCTGAATTATTTCTGTCGTTACAGAGTGTCCAAGTAAAAAATTGTTTGATTAAATCCAAAATGGATCTTAAAGGCAGAGAACAGGTCTGGCAATCTAAGGCTATAGACATTTTTAAAAAAGGTAGTACATGTGGTTTTAGTGACACCTCCACCTCAAATAAAGAAACCATACATCAATACAAAAATCTATTATTCAAGAAAACCAAACTTTGGTGGACGAAAACTGCACTTGAGAATTATCTAGATCAAAAAATAATTCCTGGGAGTCTGAGAATCCAGCTTTTTCCCACTTTAGAACTTGAAGATGAAATCCTTGTTAGTAAATGGATCACAGTAGCCACTACATGCTCCATGTTGTTCATTAAGATCAAAGTGGACAAAAATACCTCCTAAGGCTAAGTGCCAACGATGCAGAAATGCTGTAGATTTTTTCCGCATCTCCCTAGCAGGAAAAACGCATGCGGATTTTACATGCGTTTTTCCGGCCATATAGAAGCGTTTGTCAAGCGTTTTTGCATGCATTTCCGCATGCGGGTTATCAAGCGCTTTAACAAGCAATTTTAGCATCACTTGGAATAGTGCTTCACAACTTGGTCACACTATATAAATCCATGCAAGGCATGGATTTATATAGTGTGACCAAGTGAATAGTTAAAAAAAAGAATAAAAATGGTAAAAAATAAAAATAAACATTATACTTACCCAGGGGTGGATTAAGAGTAGCAAGGGCCCCGGGCAGTTTAGAAGGCGCGGGCCCCCTCCACACACCTGATTTATCACGTGACATGTCACATGATCCCCTGTGATAGATCATGTGATAGTTCATGGGAAATTAATTTGGCATAATATTAATTGTGCTGCCTCATCTGAGAGCAGCACAATATTGGGGCAGATACCCTGATTCCAGCGATGTGTCACTTTTTCAGCTGCTTGTTGTCATTTTGAGAAAATCACCATTTTATCTGCTGCAGATCTAGCAGCTCTCTGAATGCTGTGCTCTGTATAGCCCCGCCCACACCACTGATTGGCAGCTTTCTGCCCATGCTCAGTGTACACAGAAATCTACTGATCAGTGATGGGGGTGGGGTCCTACAGAACTTACTAGTCATCTAGTGATAATTACCTTCTGACAAATCAATGATTTTATCAAAACAACACTAAGCAGCCCAGTAAGTGACACGTTACTGGAATCAGTGCCTCTAACCCTACATTATGCTGCTCTCAGATTAGGTGGCAAAAACCTGATGACAGATTCCCTTTAACCCCTTAAGCCCCGCGGGTGGTTTGCACGTTAATGACCGGGCCAATTTTTACAATTCTGACCACTGTCACTTTATGAGGTAATTACTCTCGAACGCTTCAACGGATCCCCCTGATTCTGAGATTGTTTTTTCGTGACATATTGTACTTCATGATTGTGGAAAAATTTCTTCGATATCACTTGCGTTTATTTGTGAAAAAAACGGAAATTTGGCGAAAATTTTGAAAATTTTGCAATTTTCAAAATTTGAATTTTTAAGCCCTGAAATCAGAGCGATATGTCACACAAAAGAGTTAATAAATAACATTTCCCACATGTCTACTTTACATCAGCACAATTTTGGAACCAAAATTTTTTTTTGTTAGGGAGCTATAAGGGTTAAAAGTTGACCAGCGATTTCTCATTTTTCCAACAAAATTTACAAAACCATTTTTTTAGGGACCACATCACATTTGAAGTCACTTTGAGAGGTCTTTATGACAGAAAATACCCAAAAGTGACACCATTCTAAAAACTGCACCCCTCAAGGTGCTCAAAACCACATTCAAGAACTTTATTAACCCTTCAGGTGCTTCACAGGAATTTTTTGAATGTGGAAGAAAAAAATGAACATTTAACTTTTTTCACAAAAATGTTAATTTAGACCCAATTTTTTTTATTTTCACAGGGGTAACAAGAAAAAATGGACCCCAAAATTTGTTGTGCAATTTCCCCTGGGCACGCAGATACCCAATATTTGGGAAAAAAATACTGTTTGGGCGCACGGCAGGGCTCGGAAGGGAAGGAGCGCTATTTGACTTTTTGATTGTAAAATTTGCTTGAATAATTAGCGGACGCCATGTTGTGTTTGGAGAGCCCATGTGTGCCCAAACTTTGGAGCTCCCCCACAAGTGACCCCATTTTGGAAACTAGACCCCCCAAGGCACCTTTCTAGATGCATAGTGAGCACTTGGAACCCCCAGGTGCTTCACAAATTGATTCGTAACAATGAAAAAGTGAAAAAAAAAAACACTTTTTCATTTTTATGAATCAATTTGTGAAGCACCTGAGTGTTCCAAGTGCTCACAATGCATCTAGATAGGTGCCTTGGGGGGTCTAGTTTCCAAAATGGGGTCACTTGTGGGGGAGCTCCAATGTTTGGGCACACAGCGGCTCTCCAAACGCAACATGGTGTCGCTAACAATTTGAGCCGATTTTCCGTTAAATTTGTTAGAGGACACCATGTTGCATTTAGAGAGTCCCTGTGTGCCCAAACATTGGAGCTCCCCCACAAGTGACCCCATTTTGGAAACTAGACCCCCCAAGGCACCAATCTAGATGCATAGTGAGCACTTGGAACCCCCAGGTGCTTCACAAATTGATTCGTAACAATGAAAAAGTGAAAAAAAAAACACTTTTTCATTTGTATGAATCAATTTGTGAAGCACCTGAGGGTTCCAAGTGCTCACTATGCATCTAGATAGGTGCCTTGGGTGGTCTAGTTTCCAAAATGGGGTCACTTGTGGGGGAGCTCCAATATTTGGGCACACAGCGGCTCTCTAAATGCAACATGGTGTCCGCTAACAAATTTAACGCAAAATTGGCTCAAATTGTTAGCGACACCATGTTGCGTTTGGAGAGCTGCTGTGTGCCCAAACATTGGAGCTCCCCCACAAGTGACCCCATTTTGGAAACTAGACCCCCCAAGGCACCTTTCTAGATGCATAGTGAGCACTTGGAACCCCCAGGTGCTTCACAAATTGATTCGTAATAATGAAAAAGTGAAAAAAAAAACACTTTTTCATTTTTACGAATTAATTTGTGAAGCACCTAGGGGTTCCAAGTGCTCACTATGCATCTAGATAGGTGCCTTGGGGGGTCTAGTTTCCAAAATGGGGTCACTTGTGGGGGAGCTCCAATGTTTGGGCACACAGGGACTCTCTAAATGCAACATGGTATCCGCTAACAAATTGAATGGAAAATCGGCTCAAATTGTTAGCGGACGCCACATTGCGTTTGGAGAGCCCCTCTGTGCCCAAACTTTGGAGCTCCCCCACAAGTGACCCCATTTTGGAAACTAGACCCCCCAAGGCACCTTTCTAGATGCATAGTGAGCACTTGGAACCCCCAGGTGCTTCACAAATTGATTCGTAATAATGAAAAAGTGAAAAAAAAACACTTTTTCATTTTTACGAATTAATTTGTGAAGCACCTAGGGGTTCCAAGTGCTCACTATGCATCTAGATAGGTGCCTTGGGGGGTCTAGTTTCCAAAATGGGGTCACTTGTGGAGGAGCTCCAATGTTTGGGCACACAGGGACTCTCCAAATGCAACATGATATCCGCTAACAATTTGAGCCGACAATTTGTTAGCGGATATCATGTTGCATTTGGAGAGTCCCTGTGTGCCCAAACATTGGAGCTCCCCCACAAGTGACCTCATTTTGGAAACTAGACCCCCCAAGGCACCTATCTAGATTCATAGTGAGCACTTGGAACCCCAGGTGCTTCACAAATTGATTCATAAAAATGAAAAAGTGTTTTTTTTTTTCACTTTTTCATTTTTACGAATCAATTTGTGAAGCACCTGGGGGTTCCAAGTGCTCACTATGCATCTAGAAAGGTGCCTTGGGGGGTCTAGTTTCCAAAATGGGGTCACTTGTGGGGGAGCTCCAAAGTTTGGGCACAGAGGGGCTCTCCAAACGCAATGTGGTGTCCGCTAACAATTTGAGCCGATTTTCCATTTAATTTGTTAGCGGATACCATGTTGCATTTAGAGAGTCCCTGTGTGCCCAAACATTGGAGCTCCCCCACAAGTGACCCCATTTTGGAAACTAGACCCCCCAAGGCACCTATCTAGATTCATAGTGAGCACTTGGAACCCCAGGTGCTTCACAAATTGATTCATAAAAATGAAAAAGTGTTTTTTTTTTCACTTTTTCATTTTTACGAATCAATTTGTGAAGCACCTGGGGGTTCCAAGTGCTCACTATGCATCTAGAAAGGTGCCTTGGGGGGTCTAGTTTCCAAAATGGGGTCACTTGTGGGGGAGCTCCAATGTTTGGACACACAGGGGCTCTCCAAACGCAACATGGCGTCCGCTAACAATTTGAGCCGATTTTCCATTCAATTTGTTAGCGGACACCATGTCGCGTTTGGAGAGCCCGTGATGTGCCTAAACAGTGGAGCTCCCCCACAAGTGTCCCCATTTTGGAAACTATACCCCTCAAAGATTTTATTAAGGTGTATAGTGAACATTTTGAACCCAGAGGTACGGCACATTATTTGTTTACATTAGGTCATCATATTGAATAAGTTTTCATTATTCTTGAGCGCAAGTGCTCGCTACTTGAGTTTGCATCGGGTACTCAGGTATGCACCATGTACAGCGTGTGCTCGAGTGACATGCTCGAGTCCCTGCTCCGCATGTTTCACGGTTATTAGACACCCAAAAAAAAACATGCGGGGATCGCTCGTGCATGGCAGGCAATCCCCGTAAAGTTTTTTGGCCGCGAAGCATATGGGGCAGAGACTCGAGCATGTCACTCAAATACCCACGATACTAAATGCATACCAGAGCACCCGATGCAAACTCAAGTAGCGAGCACTTGCTCTCAACACTAGTCGCCATATCGTCATCTTTTTTTCTTACTTTTGAAAAAAATCCCAACCCCAGCCCTAACCCTAGCACAACCCTAGCCCCAGCACAACCCTAGCCCCAGCACAACCCTAGCCCCAGCACAACCCTAGCCCCAAACCCAGCCCTAACCCTAGCCCAATCCTAACTCAAGAGTTTATTTTTGACGCCGTTCCTTGTGCGGTATAAGTGATTAGACGACTTTATTCTTCGGGTCGGTGTGATTACAGCAATGCCAGAATCATATGGGGTTTTTATGACTGACAGCTGTCACACACTAAAAGACGCATTTTTTGTAAAATCTAGTTTTTGCATCGCCATATTTTGAGAGCTATAATTTTTCCAAATTTTGGCAGACAGTCATGTGACGGCTCGTTTTTTGCGGGATGACTTGACGTTGTTATTGGTGCCATTTTCAGGCACGTGACATTTTTTGATCGCTTTCTATTCCGATTTTTGGGAGGCAGAATAAACAAAAACCAACAATTCAGGAATTGTTTTTTTTTTTTTTTTTTTATTCTGTTCCGCGTGTGGTAAAATTGATGAGGCAGCTTTACTCTTCGGGTCAGTACGTTTACAGCGGTACCACATTTGTATAATTTTTCTATGTTTTGGCGCTTATACACAATAAAAGCTATTTTATAGAAAAAAATATTTTTTAGTATCGCTTTATTCTGAGAGCTATAACTTTTTTATTTTTCGGCTGATGGAGCTATATGGCGGCTTGTTTTTTGCGGGACGAGATGACGTTTTCAGCGGTATCATTTTTGTTTATATGCGTCTTTTTGATCGCGTGTTATTCCACTTTTTGTTTGGCGGTATGGTGATAAAGCATTGTTCTTTGCTTGGTTTTTTTTTTTTTTTTTTTACCGTGTTCACTGAAGGGGTTAACTAGTGGGACAGTTTTATAGGTCAGGTTGTTCCAGACGCGGCGATACCAAATATGTGTACTTTTATTGTTTTTTTTTTATTTTTTTTATAATAATATTTATTGATGGGTACATTATATTTTTATTTTTGGTGTATTATTTTTTTTTTTTTTTTATAATATTTTTGCACATTTTTTTTTTTTTTTTTTTTCCACTTTCACACAGTTTATACACTTTATTACTTTGTCCCACTCTGGGACTTTCACTTTTTTTTTTCTGATCGCCTGCATGGCACAGGAATGGAGCACCATCCCTATGCCATGAAGGCTGTCAGAAGTGCACAGTGTGAAGATTGCTTGGAGATGCACTGCGCATGTCCAAGCAATCTTCCTGCTCTCTGGTGACCCGGATGTTGTCATGACGACATCGGGTCGTCATGGCAACACCCGGGAAGCCTTTGCAGACTGCGCTGGAAGCCGGAAGAGGAGGTGAGTATCGGCGATCACCTCCCCTTGCCCCCGCAATGCCGCGATCGACTTCGATCGACTTCGATCGCAGCATCGCGGGGGTTAATGTGCTGGGAGCGGTGCGTGACCGCTCCCTGCACATAGTACCGGGTGTCAGCTGTGACAATCAGCTGACACCCGGCGGCGATCGCGCCCGCACAGCCTGTGTGCGCGCGCGATCGCCATGACGTACTAATACGGGTCTGGCTCTTAAGTCCCAGGGCACAGACGCGTATTAGTACGTCAGATGTTATTAAGGGGTTAAAGGAGCTGTAAAGACAAAAAAGTTTGTATTAAAAAAAATACAAGCCATTTGTTAAATTAACTTTTTTTCATTGTTAATTCACATTAGACTGTATCTTCAACACTTTTGTCAGCAGGTCTTATTACAGACTCTGAATAGGGCAGCTCTCTCCCTCTCCCTCAGCAGAAAGTCACAGCATGGTTAAAAAACGGGATCTTTTATGATTTTCTCATAATAAATAAAAAAGGACATGCAAGTCCTCCAAACTATTTTCCGTTTCTCTATAGGCGAGGTCCTAAATCTTTCTTGTTCTTTAGTTGATCACATGTCAAAAAGGCAAAGCATTTACTATGAACTCGCCTAAAAAAATATACACTTGGAGAGTAATATCATCATCTGCATGTAAATATTCCTTGACTCTAAGGGCTCGCTCACACTGTCGTATAATACGGCCGAATGCTATGTGATGTTTTATCGGATAGGACTCGGCCCTATGTTATACTATGGGACAGTGCGATTATTGGCATGAGAAAATAATCTCATTCGATATTCGGACCATTGTGCACCCATACAAGTCTATGGGTGCACGTAAAACATTGGACTGCACTCGGATGTCATCCAAGTGCAGTCCGATGAACACTCACAGAGACTATGGAGAAGATGGAGAAATTAAGCTCTCCATCTTCTCCATATCTGTGCTGCGAGAGAATCGGATCACACTCAGTTGAAGCTCTGACAGAGTTTGAGCCGAGTGTCATTAGCATAATTGGCCCTATTCTCTTGCATGAGAGAATATATGGCTTAGTGAGTGGACCTTAAAACTGAATAGCAGTGACGGAGAGGCACCTCACAAGCGGGATCCATGTAGCTCTCAGATGTCATGTAGGTAGGGCTTCATTCCATGGGGTAGGGCTTAATTTCAAGGTATATAAAAAAAATGGACTTCAAATAAAAATTAAATGAACACAAAAAGCACTAATTGAATTATTTTTTTCATATTTATGTTTGCAGCCCCTTTAAAAACCCTTTGAGGACCAAGGCACATATATGTCCCATAGTTTTAAACTGGAAAAAAATTTGATTGAATAAAATTTAAGGTCCTCAAAGGTTTAAGTAGGTCATAAATTCATATGAATACTTGCTCATACAATTGCACATGCCAAAAGATGAAGAAGAACAGAATCAAAAATATGACATTAAGTGGAGAACTTACAGGTATTCAAGGTGAAAGAGACCAGCAAAGGCATCGTCTCGAATGACAGTAAATGAGTTAGAATTCAGCAAGCTGAAAATGAAGACAGCAGGTTAGAAGCGAACCAGACTTTATGGTGCTCAGAATTAGTCAAGCAGAATTTATTGACTGCTCTTGCAAAGCACTGAGACTCCCGCTGTGTATAGATGGCGCCGTGCGGCCTCCCGCTGTGTATAGATGGCGCCGTGCGGCCTCCCGCTGTGTATAGATGGCGCCGTGCGGCCTCCCGCTGTGTATAGATGGCACCGTATAGATGGCTACGTGCGGCCTCCTGCTGAGTATACGTGTATAGATGGCTACGTGCGGCCTCCTGCTGAGTATAGATGCGGCACGGCGCTCCCCCCAGAGACAGCAGGAGGCCGCACAGCGCCATCTATACTCAGCGGGAGACCGCACGTAGCCATCTATACACAGCAGGAGGCCGCACGGCGACATCTATACTCAGCGGGCGGCCGCACGTAGCCATCTATACACAGCGGGGGGCGCACGTAGCCATCTATACACAGCGGGGGGCCGCACGGCGCCATCTATAAACAGCGGGGGGCCGCACGTAGCCATCTATACACAGCGGGAGGCTGCACGGAGCCCCCCCAGAGACATCAGGAGGCCGCACGGCGCCAACTATACTCAGCAGGAGGCCGCATGCAGTCATACACACACACAAACATATACAGACACGCATAAACACATTTGAAACACAAAAATACATACAAACAGACATCACACAATGACATCTGCCCACACACACACACACACACACAAACAGACAGACATCACACACACACCTGCCCACACACACACACACCTGCCCACACACACACACCTGCCCACATACACATCTGTGTGTGTGTATGTATAGTGTGTGTGTATAATGTGTGTGTATGTATAGTGTGTGTGTTTGGATAGTGTGTGTGTGTCTGTGTGTATAATTTGTGTGTGTATTTTTTTTTTAAGTTAAAAACAAGTAAAATGCTTGTGGCATCAATATCAAGACTCCAGATATAAGGGCCTATTCACACTGAATTTTGCAATGCATTCATCTCCTCTTTCCAGGCTTCTATCTAAATCCCTGAAAAATGGCATTCAGATGTGCCTTGACATAGCCATTGATTTGAACAAAGGCAAACCGAGGCTAAAGTCTGAATCTTTAGGCTCCATTTTCTCTGCTTTCAGATGTCTCATTTCAGACAGCACAATCCTGAATTTCAGGGATTCAGTTGTAAGCCTTGTGTAAAGACCTGAATGCAGCGCTGAATGTAGTGTGAATAGGTCCTTACATCCTACACCACCTCAGGGGATTGTTGTTATGGAGTATTGCCCCTGGGTGGCCGCAGTTATGACC
Source organism: Phyllobates terribilis (assembly GCF_046119375.1). Taxonomy (NCBI): domain Eukaryota; kingdom Metazoa; phylum Chordata; class Amphibia; order Anura; family Dendrobatidae; genus Phyllobates; species Phyllobates terribilis. Next base: position 454,820 of record NW_027363621.1, read on the forward strand.
ACCACCAGGGCTCGCGGTCACCCACCCTAACTTTGTATTCTGGGGAGCTGGTATAATGAATATCTGAGAAGAGCCCTAGAGAAGCAAGAGCATTGGACAACCAAGAGGTGGTGGCCTCAAGTCAGGTGTAGTGTTCAACAGGGCAAGACTTTCTAACCTGCCCACACACACACACACACACATATACACACACACACACCTGCCCACACAGACACACACACACACCTGCCCACACAGACACACACACACCTGCCCACACACACACACACCTGCCCACACACATACACACCTGCCCACACACTCACACACACACCTGCCCAGACACACGCACACCTGCCCACACACAAACACACCTGCCCACACACACACACACACACCTGCCCACACACATACACACCTGCCCACACACACAAACAACTGCGCACACACACACACACCTGCCCACACACACACACCTGCCCCCACACACACACACCTGCCCACACACACATCTGCCCACACAGACACCTGCCCACAAACACACACACACACATATACACACACCTGCCCACACACACACCTGCCCACACACACACACACACACCTGCCCACACACACACCCACACCTGCCCACACAGACACCTGCCCACACACACACACACATATACACACACACACATATACACACACACACACATATACACACACACCTGCCCACACAGACACCTGCCCCCACAGACACCTGCCCACAAACACACACACACCTGCCCACACACACACACACACTCACCATCCCCCGGCTCAATTCCTCCTGCCTGCTCTCTCTCTTTTCCGGTGCCGCACTGCAGGCCGGGGCGCACTGCGTGACGTCACAGCTAGGAGACACAGCCGCGCACAGGGCCATGTCTCCTAGCAGTGATGCTGCCGGGCCAGCACAGGGAAGTTAACTGCTGCAGTGCTGGCCCGGCCGATGAAGAAGTAGCGGCAGCCGCTGCTGGGGGAGCGGTCCGGGCCCCCCCTCCCGCCACTGCTACCGCTATGTGCCGCGGCGGCCCGCTCATATAATGAGGGCAATCCGGCATAAGACACCCCGCCTGGAGCCGCGTGCCCGCTGCAGGCTCGGGGCCCTGGGCGGTCGCCCGGATTGCCCTCATTATAATCCGCCTATGGATATAGGGCATGGAAAACGGCATCACAGCTGCAGCGGCTACGCTGGTGGTAGAGGGTCCCTCCGCGTCCGACATCTTCCTCCCCCCCTAGTTAACCGTGGCCTACCTTCTGGCGATCCTCTTCTGTAGGCCGCGGCTCCGCTCGCGATGCTCTGGGTGAGGACCTTGCGTTGCTCGGTGATGACGTCGGCATCCGCTGGATCTCATTCCAGGACCTTGCGCAGCGTCTCAGCGTAGGGCGGGGCTTCAGGTCTCGCGCGTTTTTGGACATCCACGCCCCTCTTCTTCCCGCGCGGCGTCCCGAAGATGGCGCCCGATGGCGGGAAACGGCTCCGATTGGCGGGAAATGGCCCCGAATGGCGGGAAACTTCACTCAGATATGTATAGAGTCTTTTCCAGGCACGCAATACCCGTTTGTGGCGGGTTGGTCACAATTCTGCCTACTACGCCAAAGCTGATTCGGCCCCTGGGCCGTGGGGTACACGGAACCAGGCCTTCTAGTGTACGGTGCTGATGGGGGTAGTAGTGGCAACCCGATCCCGTGGCTCAGGGTGGTCAGACCAAATGGTGGCAGTCTATTTATCAGTGTTTTCAATGTCCGACTACGCCACCCGTGGATTGCGGTTGGAGATAACCGCCGCTGCAAGGCAGACCGCTGAGGCTGGTGTTGGTGTGCAGCACAGGGGTAGGATAACTCTCCACGGGAAGAGTGTAGCCTCAGGGCAGTGTAGGTGGATGTTGGGGGTGATAGTGCAGGCCGCAATAGTAAGAGTTCAGAGTCCGCTTCAAACAGTTCAGGGTCTTTATTGTAGATATTATTAATGACCCAACAGTACCGGAATGGGCCTGGGTGTCTGAGAGCATTCGGGCGAGCCCCACTGGTCAGGGTGAGTATGTAGGCCTACCGTTCTCTCTATGCTCTTTCTGACTATCCCCCTTTTCGTGGTGTAATAGCCCACGTCCCTGAGCTGGCCGTGTACTTCTCTCCTGTATGGCTTGCGACTCAGGCCTTGGGTACCTGTTGCTTGCTCCTCGATGTACTGGTCCCTCTGTGTGGCGGAGCCTCCAGGCGTCTTAGGCCAAGGGACCTGAAATCCCTCGCAGGTTGGTTCTCTGCTGCTGGGCTTGTAACCCTGACAGCCTCGGACCCCAATGTCCGGTAGATTGGTTCTCTGCCAAGACCGGCTCTCGTCGACTCTGTCCCTGGCTTGCAGTTTCTCCTCTGCCTCACGGACTCCTCAGCTACAGCTGAACTGTCCCTCCTTCTCTGGGACTAGTCTCACTCCTGAGCTAGGTCGTCCAGTTCTCTCTAACCCTGCCCCCAGTTCCAGCTTTTATAGGGGCAGCCAGCTCCCCCTGCTGGCCTGGGACAGGAGGTGCTGTATGCTAATTTTCCCTAACCAGGGGACCTCCCTCCTGCTTTCAGAAGCAGATTATTGTTTGTGGCCTCCAGGCCTGGGGTGACACACACACACTGCTCTATATTTAGTATGATGCCCCCACTCCTCAATATATATAGCATGATGGTCCCACTGCTCCATATACAGGTGCATCTCACTAAATTAGAATATCATCAAAAAGTTAATTTATTTCAGTTCTTCAATACAAAAAGTTGTCTTTCAGCTCATCTGCATTGTTGGGTCTGGTGTCTCTCATCTTCCTCTTGACAATACCCCATAGATTCTATATAATAGATTCTCTATGGGGTTAAGGTCAGGCGAGTTTGCTGCCAATCAAGCACAGTGATACTGTTGTGTGTAAACCAGGTATTGGTACTTTTGGCCGTGTGGACAGGGGCCAAGTCCTGCTGGAGAATGACATTTCCTTCTCCAAAAAGCTAGTCAGCAGAGGGAAGCATGAAGTGCTGTAAAATGTCCTGGTAGACGGCTGTGCTGACTTTGGTCTTGATAAAACACAGTGGACCTACACCAGCAGATGACATGGCCCCCCAAACCATCACTGATTGTGGAGCCTTCACACTAGACCTCAAGCAGCTTGGATTGTGGACTCTCCACTCTTCCTCCAGACTCTGGGACCTTGATTTCCAAATGAAAATTGGAACTCTAGGACCTTGTGGAGTGTGTCAATGACTGCCTTCTGGACATCTGTCAAGTCAGCAGTCTTCCTCATGATTGTGGAGCATACTGAAACAGTATTGAAGAACTGGAATAAATTAACTTTTTGAAGATATTCTAATTTAGTGAGATGCACCTGTATATACTATGATGGTCCCACTGCCCCACATACATATAGTATAATGGCCCCACTACTCCATATGTAGTATGATGGACCCACTACTCCAGATATATAGTAGGATGGCTCCACTGCCCGATCATTTAAAAAAATATCTCACTTAATCCTGATTCCCTACATCACGGCCTCTGTCTCCTCTTCCATGGCGGGACTGCAGAGCAGAGCGATGCAATGATGTCACCGAGCCACCTGCGTGAGTATGCTGACATCTCGTTAACCACAGGCCTATGGCGATCTGTGGCATATGAAAGAGATAGTGATAGGGCAGGGAGCTTGTGTCCCACTGCTTTATCATGCGACGCCTCTGCATAAGAGACATTAGTGCTACATTAGCTACGTCACAGAAGACACTGGAGCTGGAGTATATAGAATAGGAGACACTGGGGCTGGCGTATAGTCATCACGGGATACATTGGGGCTAGAGCATATACATCACAGAAGAAGCTGGAGTATATAGAATAGGAGACACTGGGGCTGGAGTATATAGAATAGGAGACACTGGGGCTGGCGTATATTCATCACAGGATACATTGGGGCTAGAGCATATACATCACAGAAGAAGCTGGAGTATATAGAATAGGAGACACTGGGGCTGGAGTATATAGAATAGGAGACACTGGGGCTGGCGCATATACAGTTCTGCTCAAAAGTTTACATACCCCGGCAGAATTTTTCCTTTCTTGGCCTTGTTTCAGAGAAAATGAATGATAATAAAAACACTTTTTCTCCACTCATGGTTATTGGTTGGGTGAAGCCATTTACTGTCACATTTCTGTGTTTTCTCTTTTTAAATCTTAATGACAACTAGTGATGAGCGAGCATGCTCGCTACTGCTCGGTGCTCGCCCGAGTATCTCACTGCTCGAGATGCTCTGCGCTCACCGAGTATTTCCAGGTTGGTCGGGCGGGAAGTCGGGTCCCCTCCCTGCATGTTTGGCGCTCTTTACAGAGCCAATGAACATGCAGGGATTGCCTGCCATGCACTGTAATGCCATAGCCATGTTGGTTGTGGGCATTACAGTGATTGGCTGGCCGCACAGCGTCATCAGGTCTATATCTGACCTGGCGCCGCCATGCTCATCACAGTCACTCCGGATCAGACAGTGTAGGGAGAGCTGCTGCTGCGTTAGGGAGAGATTTGATCGTGCATTAGGTAGTGTAGTGAGAAAAACCGCACATTACACAAATCCATCTCAACAAACAGTCCTTCTGAGGACTAATCCATCTGCAGAGATATCAGGCAGGCAGTGTATATAGGCAGGCAGGCAGTGTATATAGCAGACTGCAGTGCATATAGCACAAGAGGCTCCATTCCAATTCTGCCTTCTGCTGCTGTTAGATATTTCTATACAAAGGCCCAGGTCTCAGGGGCGAGGAATACTTTTCTTTGGATCTTAATCCTCATTATTTGCTTATAAAGCAATCCAGAGAACACCGTTTTTCTGCGCCATTTGCTTGTTGGCACTGCAGAATACAGCCAGGTCCTTTCCATATTAGAGCGCTAGAAATCCAGCTATTTAAAACTGTGTTTTCTCCGTCACACGGATCACATATACGTTGTCAGAAAATACTGCCATTTCTGGCCTCCATTTTTTCAGTGTGTCAGTGAAGCAATTCACAGCAGTTTGCTGTTCACACTACTTACCTACAGGCCAGGTATTTAAAACTCTGTTTTCTCCATCACACCGATCACATATAACTTCGCTTCAAACTCAGTCATTTGTAGTGAGCGTGGAAGATACTATCCTCCATTTAAAATGGGCAAGGCACGTGGCAAGGGACGGGGAACTGGACGTGATGGTAATGGTGCAGGCAGAGGCCGAGGACAAGACCGTGGGCAAGCCGAAATTGTACCACAGCAAACACCCACATCTTCTCGCCTGACCTTCCTGTCCCAATTTCTAGGGGACCGCAGCACACCACTATTGAACCCAGATCAGTGTCAAAAGGTTGTTGGTATATAGCGGATAATGCTTCCAGTCACTTAGCCACCACCACCACCACCCTGTCTTCCACACGGTCAAGTCTCAGTAGCCATGAGTCTGGACCTCATATTCTTCACCCTGATCCTCCTTCCTCCCACCATGCCGAGTACCCAGAGACAACTGATCCCACACACTTGGACAATCTGAAGAGCTGTTCACTTTTGCATTTATAGATTCGGGCCTCTCGCCCGGTCCACTTGAAGCGGGGCAAGAGGAGATCACGTGTAGCGATGCCCAAATATTTGAGCAGCCACGGTCACACGAAGGCGACGGTGGGAAACTGTCACAAGAGGTGGACGATGATGAGACACAATTGGCAGAAAGTCAGGAATAGTACCAGGGTGCAGAAGTGGGAGACGAGGTGGTGGATGATATAGTAACTGACCCAACCTGGCAGGAGGACATGCAGAGCAAGGACAGCAGCACACAGGGGGAGGGAGGCAGAGCACCCCAACAGGCAGGAAGAAGCAGTGTGGTGGCCGCAGACAGAAGGCAGGCTACCGTTTCCCGTAACACCAACACGAAGGAAGTTGCCACTACAACTGTTAGGTCTTCCCGAGTCTGGTTGTTTTTTAAAGACTCTGCCGATAACTCCAAAAAGGCCATTTGCATCACGAGCCAGACCAGCATCAGCAGGGGTGGCAAAACGACCAGCCTGACCACCACCAGCATGATCAGGCACATGGCAGCAAAGCACTTGACTTTGTGGGCCGAACACCAGGGTCCAGGAACAGTGTCTACAGGTGGCACCATTGCTTCTTCTGCTGTTGTGCATGCAAGTCAATCCCCTGTCCATAGTGCATGCAAAGATGCCTCCTGCCCTGCACCTGTCATTGCACACTCTCTCTGCGAGCTCAAAGAACACTGGATTTTGGCTGTTGGAGCTGAAAAGAGGACATCGGTAAACCAGGGGAGGAGTTCTCAGGAGATAATTTGCATATTCCCACTGCATTTTGGGGTAAGTGAAGAGTCTCCGCGAGCTCAAAGAACACTGGATTTTGGCTGTTGGAGCTGAAAAGAGAACATTGGTAAACCAGGGGAGGAGTCCTGAGGAGATAATTTGCATATTCCCACTGCATTTTGGGGTAAGTGAAGAGTCTCTGCGAGCTCAAAGAACACTGGATTTTGGCTGTTGGAGCTGAAAAGAGGACATCGGTAAACCAGGGGAGGAGTCCTGAGGAGAAAATTTGCATATTCCCACTGCATTTTGGGGTAAGTGAAGAGTTTCCGCGAGCTCAAAGAACACTGGATTTTGGCTGTTGGAGCTGAAAAGAGGACATCGGTAAACCAGGGGAGGAGTCCTGAGGAGATAATTTGCATATTCCCACTGCATTTTGGGGTAAGTGAAGAGTCTCCGCGAGCTCAAAGAACACTGGATTTTGGCTGTTGGAGCTGAAAAGAGGACATCGGTAAACCAGGAGAGGAGTCCTGAGGAGATAATTTGCATATTCCCACTGCATTTTGAGGTAAGTGAAGATTCTCCGCGAGCTCAAAGAACACTGGATTTTGGTTGTTGGAGCTGAAAAGTGGACATCGATAAACCAGGGGAGGAGTCCTGAGGAGATAATTTGCATATTCCCACTGCATTTTGGGGTAAGTGAAGAGTCTCCGCGAGCTCAAAGAACACTGGATTTTGGCTGTTGGAGCTGAAAAGAGGACATCGGTAAACCAGGGGAGGAGTCCTGAGGAGATAATTTGCATATTCCCACTGCATTTTGGGGTAAGTGAAGAGTCTCCGCGAGCTGAAAGAACACTGGATTTTGGCTGTTGGAGCTGAAAAGAGGACATCGGTAAACCAGGGGAGGAGTCCTGAGGAGATAATTTGCATATTCCCACTGCATTTTGGGGTAAGTGAAGAGTCTCCGCGAGCTCAAAGAACACTGGATTTTGGCTGTTAGAGCTGAAAAGAGGACATCGGTAAACCAGGGGAGGAGTCCTGAGGAGATAATTTGCATATTCCCACTGCATTTTGGGGTAAGTGAAGAGTTTCCGCGAGCTCAAAGAACACTGGATTTTGGCTGTTGGAGCTGAAAAGAGGACATCGGTAAACCAGGGGAGGAGTCCTGAGGAGATAATTTGCATATTCCCACTGCATTTTGGGGTAAGTGAAGAGTCTCCGCGAGCTCAAAGAACACTGGATTTTGGCTGTTGGAGCTGAAAAGAGGACATCGGTAAACCGCGCGCCGGTAGGCATTTTGAAGCCTTTTTTTTAAGCTTTTTTCACTGTTTTCAGAACATTAACAATAAGAACATGGAAGAGTCCAGGAGCCATTTGGCGAGCTGCATATCCTGCTACATGTTCACAGACTTGCCAGTGGAAAAGCCAAACTTCACATGCCAGAAATGCAAGCTTGTGTCCCTGTTGGAGGAAAAGTTGCGAAATCTAGAAGAGAGGTTAACTACCTTGAAAATCATTAAGGAAGGTGAAGAGTTCTTAGACAGAGCAGAATTATCTCTTCATGATTCAGAAAGAGAAGAAATTCGAACTGCACCTGACGAAACAGAGGAATGGAAGCATGTGACCCACAGAAGCAGGAGGATCGAGAGGCAGTCAGCACCCATACTGCTCAGGAACCAGTACCAGGCTCTCACGCAGGAGAACCATGAAGAAATACAGCAAAATAAGACTTTGCCAGCAATGAATAACCTTGTAAGCCCTCAGAATCCTCCTGGATGGAGAAAGAAGAATGTTGTGAAGAATAAACGGAGAGTGGTGGTCATGGGGGATTCCCTGTTAAGAGGAACAGAGGCCGCTATCTGCAGACCAGACATAACCTCAAGAGAAATGTGCTGTCTTCCAGGAGCAAAAATTAAAGATGTGTCTGACAGGATATCAAGACTCTTCAGACCTACAGATCACTACCCATTCCTGCTAATACATGTGGGGACAAATGACACCGCAAGAAAGGACCTGGAAACCATCTGCAGTGACTTTGAAGACTTAGGCAAGAAAGTGAAAGAATTGGGAGCGCAGGTGGTCTTCTCATCCATCCTCCCAGTGGATGGCCATGGAACAATGAGGTGGAATAAGATTCTACAGGTGAACAACTGGCTACGTCGATGGTGCCGTCAACAAGGATTTGGATTTCTGGATCACGGAATGAATTACCTATACGATGGACTACTTGCTAGAGATGGGGTGCACCTTACGAAGACTGGAAAACATGTATTTGGAAGTCGCCTTGCTACACTCATCAGAAAAGCTTTAAACTAGAACAATGTGGAAAGGGAAGCAAAAGTCCAGAAAAAGCCATACAACTGACAAATACTATTGAGATCTCTGCTACTGGAAGTGGAAAGGAAGAACAAAGACAAAACAATTTAAATAATAAAAATATGGGAGGAAGAGAAACCAATCACAAACTAAAATGTTTTTATACAAATGCACAAAGCATGGGCAACAAACAAGGAGAATTGGAACTACTAATGCAGGAAAAGGAATATGATGTCATTGGAATCACTGAAACTTGGTGGGACGATACACATGATTGGAATAAAAGGCTAAAAGGATACAACTTATTTGCAAGAAACAGACTTGATAAACGAGGAGGAGGTGTTGCATTGTATGTTAGAAAAGCGTATATCTGCACAGAGATTGAAGCTTCAGAGACTGGGAGTTCTGTGGAAACTGTTTGGGTAAGAATACAAGGAGAGAACAACGGAAAGGACACCATTGTAAGCATTTACTACAGGCCACCTGGGCAAGCTGAAGATATGGATGAACTCTTTATGTATCAAATGACCAAGTTCTCCAAAAAATATGACGTAGTGGTCATGGGAGATTTCAACTATCCAGACATTTGTTGGGAATCTCTCTCAAGTAAAACTAACAGGTCAAGCAAATTCTTATCCTCTCTTGCTGACAACTTTATCTTCCAAAAGGTAGGGGAGAAAACAAGGGGATCTGCTACTTTGGATCTAATCCTTATAAACAGGGAGGAAATGGTTGAGGAGGTAAAGGTGGCTGGGACCCTAGGAGGTAGCGATCATGCTATTATAGAATTTTGGATAACTAGAGGAGGAAGACATGTGAAGACTCAAACTTCAAGGTTAGATTTTAGAAAGGCAGATTTTAAGAGACTCAGAAAGAGAATAGGAGGGATCCAATGGCTGGATGTCCTTAAGGACAAAAATGTCCAGGAAGGATGGGAAATTTTTAAAAATGAGATTCTCAAAGCACAATCGTTAACAATCCCGAAAAGTAGGAAGAATGGGAAGCATTTAAGGAAACCAGGATGGATGAACACAGAACTTAAACACATGCTAAAAAGAAAGAAAGAAATGTTTATTAAATGGAAAGAGGGAGGCATATCTAAAGAAGATTATAATGCAGTCTGCAGATCCTGCAGGGCACGTATCAGGTTAGCTAAAGCTGACAATGTATTAAGGCTTGCAAGAGATGTCAAAAGCAATAAAAAAGGATTTTGGGGGTATGTCAAAAGTAAAAGAAAAGTCAAAGATGCTATAGGATTTTTACAGGATGAAAATGGAGAAATGGTAAGAGAGGATGTTGAGAAGGCCAAACTTTTTAATTCCTATTTTGCATCTGTTTTCTCTCAGAAAGAAAATGTAACATTAACTGATCTTCACTGTCCTTTTAAAGGAATAGAGGAATCCAAGTTATCTGTAAACAGAAAGATTGTGAGGGAATATTTAGCTAACATAAATGAGTTCAAGTCTCCAGGTCCAGATGAATTACACCCCAGAGTACTGAAGGAGATCGTAGAAGAAATTTTAGAACCACTCTCCATAATCTTTGAAAATTCTTGGAGAACAGGAGAAGTCCCAGAAGACTGGAGAAGAGCAAATGTTGTTCCTATCTTCAAAAAGGGGAAGAAGGTGGACCCAGGGAACTATAGGCCGGTGAGTCTGACTTCTATACCAGGAAAGATCTTTGAAAAAATTATTAAACAACATGTATGTAAGTACATGGATAAGAATGAAGTGATTAACCAGAGTCAGCATGGGTTTGTAACTAACAAGTCATGTCAGACTAACTTAATTTCCTTCTATGACAGAATCACTGACTGGGTGGATCAGGGAAATGCTGTAGATATAGTATATCTTGACTTCAGCAAAGCATTTGACAAAGTATCTCACACCATCCTTATTGAAAAAAATGACCAAGTATGCAATGGACTAGGCAACTGTTAGGTGGATTCATAACTGGCTTAGTGATCGGACTCAAAGGGTGGTTGTAAATGGCTTCACATCCAGCTGGATGAATGTCTCAAGTGGGGTACCACAGGGCTCCGTCCTGGGACCTGTATTGTTCAACATCTTTATCAATGATTTAGATGAAGGAATTGAGGGTAAACTGATTAAATTTGCTGATGACACAAAGCTGGGAGGGATAGCTAATACTAGAGAAGAGATAGAGAGGATTCAAAAAGACCTAAATAAACTGGAGCAGTGGGCAGCAACCAACAGGTTTTAACAGGGAAAAATGCAAAGTACTACATCTAGGCAGTAAAAATGAAAAAAGCATATACAGAATGGGAGGAATAGAGCTAAGCAACAGTACATGTGAAAAAGACTTAGGTATACTAATAGATCATAGACTGAACATGAGTCAACAGTGTGATGCAGCAGTAAAAAAGGCAAATACAATTCTGGGATGTATTAACAGAAGCATACAGTCTAGATCGCGTGAAGTCATTATCGGTCTGTACTCCTCTTTGGTCAGACCTCATCTGGAATACTGTGTACAGTTTTGGGCACCACATTTTAAAAAAGACATAGACAAACTGGAGCAAGTTCAGAGAAGAGCGACCAGAATGGTGACTGGTCTGCAAACCATGTCCTATGAGGAACGGTTGCAGGATTTGGGAATGTTTAGCTTGCAAAAAAGAAGACTGAGAGGAGACTTAATAGCTGTCTACAAATATGTCAAGGGCTGTCACATTGTAGAAGGATCATCTTTATTCTCATTTGCACAAGGAAAGACTAGAAGCAATGGGATGAAACTAAATGGGAGGAGACACAGATTAGATATTAGAAAAAACTTTTTGACAGTTAGGGTGATTAATGAGTGGAACAGGCTGCCATGAGAGGTGGTGAGTTCCCCTTCAATGGACGTCTTCAAACAGAGGCTGGACAGACATCTGTCTGAGATGATCTAGTGAATCCTGCTTTGAGCAGGGGGTTGGACCAGATGACCCAGGAGGTCCCTTCCAACTCTACCATTCTATGATTCTATGATTCTATGATAAGTAGCAGCATCAGGAAGCACGTCCATGTCCTTGTCCCAGCGCAGCGTTCAGTTGTTCATACTCCAGTCCTTGGAATGCAAGCGCAAATATGCAGCCAACGTCCCACAGGCCACACTACTAAATTCTCACAATTCACGACTGCTTGGCTCGAAATGTTGCCTTTTAGGCTTCTGGAGACAGAAGCATTCCGCAACCTGATGGCGGCGGCCGTCCCTCGGTACTCTGTCCCCAGCCGCCACTATTTCTCCCAGTGTGCCGTCCCCACATTACACAAGCACGTGTCCCAAAACATTAGCCGTGCCCTCAACAACGCAGTTACCAGTAAAGTCCACCTAACCACAGCCACGTGGACAAGTGCTTGTGGGCAGGGATGGTACATCTCGCTGATGGCACACTGGGTTAACATAGTGGAAGCCGGAACCCAGTCCGACCTTGGGACGGAACACGTCCTCCCGACGTCAAGGATTGCAGGCCCTAGGTCAATCAGGGTTGCCCCCACGGTCTACAGCTCCTGAACCTCATGCTCCTCAGCCTCCTCCTCCTCCTCAGCCTCCATCTCCGAAATGACCACATCAGTCACAAGCTGGAAGCACTGCAGCACTGCCTCGGCCAAGCGGCAACAGGCTGTGATGAAGCTAATATGCTTAAGTGAAAAAACACACAATGCTGAAGAGTTATGGACAGCTCTGAAAGAGCAGGCAGATCTGTGGCTCAAACCGCTGAACCTACAGCCAGGCATGGTCGTGTGTGACAATGGCCGGAACCTGGTGGCGGCTCTGAGGCGAGGCGAGCTCACACACGTACCATGCCTGGCCCATGTGCTTAACCTCGTGGTTCAGCGGTTACTCAAATCCTACCCGGAGCTGCCGGATCTGCTTGTTAAAGTATGCCGCCTGTGTGCCCATTTTAGAAAGTCAGCTACAGCTTCCGCCGCCCTTGCAGTGTTTCAGCAGCGTTTGCAGCTTCTGGCTCACAGACTGGTGTGTGATGTCCCCACACGTTGGAACTCTACATTGCAGATGTTGGGAAGGATTTGTGAGCAGAAGAGGGCAGTTGTTGAGTACCAGCATCAAAAAGGCTATCGGTATTCAGTTCAGACTCCACACATAAGACCTCAGTAGTGGACGTGGATGTCAGACATATGTACCATCCTCCAAAACTTTGAGGACTCCACCAAGATGGTGAGCGGCGATGACGCCATAATTAGCCTCACCATCCCGCTTCTCTGTCTTCTGAAACGCTCTCTGCTCACAATCAAAGATGATGCATTGCAGGCGGAGCACGATAAGATGGAGCAATTAACCATACAGGGTGATTACACACAGCCAAGCCTCATCTCATCCCAACGTGGATTGGGTGACAATGAGGAGGAGGAGGAAGGACAGGAACTAGTTTCATGCACTATAGACGGTGCTATCTGCACAGCTGTCATACCGTCTGTTCAGCGTGGATGGCCAGAGGACAGAGAGGAGGAGGAGGAGAGCATGGTCAGTCATCCTCTTGGTGAGGACACGGAAGTCTTGCCTGTTAGTAGTCTGGCACGCATGGCTGAGTTTATGTTATGCTGCCTTTCCCATGACCCTCGCATTCTCAAAATTTTAGGTCATTACAGGTTGGTGACACTTCTAGACCCACTCTACAAGGAGAACTTTATATCTCTTATTCCTGAGGCGGACAGGTGTACAAAAATGAGGCAGTACCAGAAGGCCCTTGTTGCGGAACTATTAAAAAAATTCCCATCTAAAAACGCTGGAGGCAGAGGGCACACTTCGTTCGACAACCAAGGCCCCCACTCTGTCACTTCTTCTCTCTGACTGAACACTGTTCTAAGATGGTGCCCACCTTTTATACCTCCCTCTAGAACATGAGCCCAGGTGACCAGCAAACAATGGGCTCCTATCTACGCTCAGGAACCAACCCCTATCTGCTCCTACATCACTGGGTATTCCTACCCCCTCCCCACTCCAGCCAGGGACATGGTCTGTCGTGCCTGCATTTCTGTCTAATGGGAACACCGTTGAGCTGTCCCTCGGAAATGGGGTGAGTGTGCTGTATGCAGCTAACTGAACCCTGGTCCATACTCCATCCTTACCCGGGAGTGGAATATCACACCTCTGGCAGAGGTGCAATACCCCTGTAGCGTCCGAGCCCTCGGGGCGCTACAGTTTTATGATGCCTGTAAAAAAAAATTTTTATACAGTATGTTCATGTATACCCCCCAGGAGTAAATGTTTGTCAGCCCATACACTTAGTGCATGGCATTACAAGTATAGGAGGCCCGCTCCTTTCTAATGGTAAAAAAATTTTATGATGCGCTCCTCCACGTCTCTTCCAAGGGCCATTGAAGTGCCTCCAAATTTTTGGCAGCCCTTGCAGTCACTGCATAGTCCAACACTATGGGAGACTCTCTCCTTTCTAATGGGAATTTGTCATTACTGTGGCCTGGTCTATATGTCTTTAAATTCTTAGTGGGTTTTTTCCTAAACTTGGTCAGCCGTTGGACTCACTGCATACCCTATAACTGTATAGCAGACCCTCTCCTTTCTAATGGGAACATGTCATATCTTGTTACTGTGGCCCTGCTCTGTGTGTCTTTAAATTCTTAGTGGGGATTTTCCTAAAATCTGTCAGCCGTTGGACTCACTGCATACCCTATAACAGTATAGCCGACCCTATCATTTCTAATGGGAATTTGTCGTTACTGTGGCCCTGCTCTATGTGTCTTTAAATTCTTAGTGGGTTTTTTCCTAAAATTGGTCAGCCGTTGGACTCACTGCATACCCTATAACTGTATAGCAGACCCTGTCCTTTCTAATGGGAGCATGTCGTACCTTGTTACTGTGGCCCTGCTCTGTGTGTCTTTAAATTCTTATTGGGGTTTTTCATTAAAATTTGTCAGCCTTTGGATTCACTGCATACCCTATAACTGTATAGCAGACCCTCTACTTTCTAATGGGAACATGTCGTACCTTGTTACTGTGGCCCTGCTCTGTGTGTCCTTAAATTCTTAGTGGGGTTTTTCCTAAAATTTGTCAGCCGTTGGATTCACTGCATACCCTATAACTGTATAGCAGACCCTCTCCTTTCTAACGGGAACATGTCGTACCTTGTTACTGTGGCCATGCTCTTTGTGTCTTTAAATTGTTAGTGTTTTTTTTCAAAAATTTTGGCCACCCTTGCAGTCACAGCATGGGCATTACCACTATAGAAGACCCGCTCCTTTATAATGGGAACATTTTTTTTACTGAGACCCTCCTCTATGTCTCTTCAAAGGGGTATTAGGTTGCGTCCAAATTTTTGACAACCCTTGCAGTCACTGGATGCGCAATAACAGTATAGGAGACCCACTTGTTAATAATGGGAAAAACAAAGCATAGCCCTCTGATGGCTCTCTAACAATAGCTAGGGCCGACTGCTGGCCTTTTAAGAATAGTAAGGGCCGTCTGATGTCCCTATAAAAATAGGCTTTATGACTTTCAGAGTCCCTCCATCATAAATAAAACAGGATGTGTCTGATGACACCACATTGCCAGATGAGGTTGTAAAATGTTAAAATGACATTTCCCGGTGAATGCATTTGTCATAAAAAATAACATAAAAAAAATAACAATAGGATCTTTCTTTAGTATAAAAAACAGCATCACCAATTTAACCTCAATGTAATCACATTGTTCAGCTCATGCACCTCCTCCTCCATCTCCGAAATGACCACATCAGTCACAAGCTGACAGCACTGCAGCACTGCCTTGGCCAAACAGCAACAGGCTGTGCTGAAGATAACATGCTTAATGCTTAATTGACAAACCGCCCAGCGCTGCATAGTTGTTGAAAGCTGTAACACAGCAGCTTGATCTGTGGCTCTCACCGCTGAACATACAGCCAGGCATGGTCGTGTGTTACAATGGGCGGAACCTGGTGACGGAGAAATGACAACCGGGGTAGATACTGTTTCCCTCTATGCCAGTCCTTTCACAGAGCTAAAGAATATGGCTATGGTGAAATACAACTCCCACTGAGAAGCTGTTTCAGATTGAAAAACATTGTGCCCACCAGAGGATTTGTTTCTGAGGGCTAACCTTTCTCACCCGCTCAAGAGCCCCATAGCAGCTGCAAAGTTAGCGCTATCATGAACTCTCCTGAGGTAGAAGCCAAGGCACACCAGAGAATTCTCTGGTGGGACTGTCCAACCCTGCCGAGAAGCAGTCCTGGCTAAGAAAAGTGTGTGGGAAGATTCCAGGACACTCTATTTTTACTGAGGAGGAAACACATGCAAACATGGGGAGAACATACAAATTTCTTGCAGATGTTGTCCTTGCTGGGATTTGAACCCAGGATCCCAGTGCTGCAAGACTTCAGTGCTAACCACTGATCCAATGTGCTACCGTTCACCCTCTAATATCTAACAGGCTGGAGAAACTTGAACCTACTGCCACTCTATCATCAGCTCCTTTGTGAGAAAATGTATTTGGGCAGCCACTCAGTCTACCAAATAAAATTCCAGAGAAGGAAATTGAGGATGGCTTCGCTACTGGTACTGGGGGCAGTGCTAATACCATGGTGTTGTACCATAGTTTGCTGGAAATATTCCAGGCTGGTAGGAGGCAAGAAAATTCCCACAGAAAAGTACCAGCAGTAATGTTCAGGCCACATTTCAAGTGCAAGCAGCTTTAGAGGACTTCCTGGGAGAAATGACACGCAGGGTAGATACGGTTTCCCTCTATGCCAGTCCTTTCACTGAGCTAAATACAACTCTTATCAAAAAAAGTTGTGGACTGGTCCGTACCGTCCCTGGCCACATTCACCTGTCCACGTGTTTGTGGTTAGGCAGTCCTTCTTAGTAAGTGCACTGGGTAGGGCATGGGTAATGTTGTGGGACCCGTGCTTGTGGAAGGCGAAGGCGACACCGGGAAAAATGCTGGCAGCTGGGGACCGAGTATGGACACCCGGCCGCCGCCTGCATGAGGTTTTGAAAAGCTTCCACCTCCACAAGCTTAAAAGGCCATATTTCAAGTGCAAAGAGCTGCCCAGAAATCTGTCAGTTTAGTGTTGCGGCCTGTGGGTGGGTGGGTGGCTGGCTGCATACTTGCAATTGCATTCCAAGTAACAGAAAACTAAGCAGATGATGGCCTCTATCATCATCATGGCCTCACCTCGGCACTATGAACTCTCCTGAAGGAGAAGCCAGGGCCCACCGGAGGAGTCTCCGGTTCTCTGGTGGGCCCGTCCAACCTTGCCGAAAAGCAGCCCTGGCTAAGAAAAGTGTGGGGGAAGGTTCCTGGACACTCTATGGCTACTTTTTTAATGCGGATCGGCCATGCTTATGCATGTTATTTCTCAAAACGCATTACGGATCAGACCATTTTCCAACTCTGTATTCAAGAAATTAAATGCGCAAAGAAAGATGTGTGTGTGTCAAAGCACCATTGACAAGTGCGAGTTGATGTTGGATGGGCCGCCATTGCTTCTGCAACAAGCTCAATTACAGGATTTTCTGGGAGAAATAACACGCACGGTAGATACGGTTTCCCTCTATGCCAGTCCTTTCACCGAGCTAAATACAACTCTTAGCAAAAAAAGTTGTGGACTGGCTCCGTACCGTCCCTGGCCACATTCACCTGTCCACGTGTTTGTGGTTAGGCGGTCCTTCCCAGTAAGTGCACTGGGGAGGGCACGGGTAATGTTATGGGACCCGTGCTTGTGGAAGGCGGAGGCGATACCGGGAAATATAGTGGCGGCTGGGGACCGAGTATGGACACCCGGCCGTCGCCGGTATGAGGTTATGAAAAGCTTCCGCCTCCACGAGCCTAAAAGGCCACATTTCAAGTGCAAGCAGCTGTCAAAAATTTGGCAGTATAGTATTGCAGCCTGTGGTTGTGTGGCTGCCGGCATTCTTGTGCTTGCATTCCAAGGAATGGGGTAGGGACAACTGAACACTGCAGTGGGACAAGGACATGGACGGTGATTGTTGCAAGTCTGCAGCGACAGGTGCATGGCGGGAGGCATCTTCGCATGTGCCAAGGATCACTTATGATGGGCACACATTTAGGCAGTGACCTGGGAGTCAGAGATGTTTCCAGAGGTCTTCCCCTTGCTGTTCCCATGTCTTTTCAGCACTGTATGCATGTGTCTGATGATGTGTCACACACCACATGGCCAGATAAGGTTGTAAAATGTTAAAATGACATTTCCTGGTGAATGCATTTGTCTTGGTTGAAAGCAATGCAAAAGTGCAAAAACGTGTCAAAAATGCTACGTGTGAACATAGCCCAAGGTGTGTAGGAGTATTTTTGTTTTTGTTTATTTATTTTGCCTTATATACAAGTCATCACCCTGGAAAGGATGTTCCTTACGCCGTAAAAGTGGTGTAATACTCTGACGACGTTGTTGACAGCAGAGATCTGGGAGTCAGAGATGCTTCCAGGGGTCTTCCCCATGCTGTCCCCATGTCATTTGAGCACAGTTCCCATCGATTTGGGCAATTTTTAGGCCCTCTGCAGACCGCCGTGGGGAGCCACCTGAAAAATGCTCAAGTTTCCCCTAGACTTATATTGGGCTCATTGCTCGGGTTGAGCACCCGAGTATTTCAATTTGCTCGACCCGAGCAACGAGTACTCGAGCATTTTAGTGCTCGCTAGTGTTGAGCGATACCTTCCGATATCGGGAAATATCGGATCGGATTGGATCGGACCGATACCGAAAAAGTATCGGATATCGCCGATTCCGATACCGGAAACCAATGCAAGTCAATGGGACATAAATATCGGAATTAAAATAAACCCTTTCTTTCCTTGTAGGTTAATTCTACATGAAGGAAAACAACTAAGAATAATGTAGAATGTATTGGGGGAGGTGGGGGAGACAATAAAGGCATAGAAGTTTAGCCCAATCAAATGGAATAGCAGGAATTACTATTTTTTTAAGATGTTCTGAGTTACGGAAATATTAACTATGTTAAGTATTTTTATATTTTGTCAGATATTTATGTTTCACTACTAGTCTTGAGCCACCCCCGTAGTGTTCGAGTTCGGTTCGGTTCGTCGAACACCCGTGTGTTCGCCGAACTGTTCGTCGAACTGTTCGTCGAACACCTTCGAACACCGTTAAAACCAATGGCAGGCAAACAAAAACACATAGAAACACATAGAAAACACCTTCAAAGGTGTCCAAAAGCTGACAAACTGCTCAGAAGACACAACTAACACATGGAAAAGTGACAACTACATATAGTCATGCGAAAAGAAAAGAGGTGGAGGAGTAAAAGGAGGGGGAGACACAAATATAGGCATGTCATGCCCTTCTAAAATCCAAAAAGTGAGAAGCCGACACGTTCAGTCCGCTCCTGCCCGTGCCACCTCCGTGTCGCCGGGTTTGTGCCAGAGCCGCGGTGAACCCTGACGGCCAGCCCCCCTCTCCCAATACTGGTGCCTGTCCGCTGGTGGGTCGAGCGAGCCCCCCTGTGGTGGAGGCAGCTCTAAGCTTTTTAATTTAAATTGTCTCTCTAATTTGAATGAATACACTTTAAATCCATTTACAAGGATCTATTGGAGGGCAAGTCTCATGCCAGCATCCGCGTAATTCCAGCTCCAGTAGCGTCCACTAAAGCTGCTGCAGTTAAAAAGCTGTTATAAGGATCGAGCTCAGCTGTCCACCGCAAGGCATCCTACTGCCAGTCCCAGCCCCTATGCCTTGGGGTGCCTCCTGATGCTCTTCACCTAGTATCCCGTGGTCCCGAAGCATTTCCTTTGAAAAAATTAAGTGTCCAAACTACAGGTGGTGTAGCTTGCTTAACAGCCGGGATAATCCGCTGACTAGCAGACACTGCTACTAGGCACAAAGTATTTCCTGGGCTAGATGCAGTTAAAAATTTGTAATTAGATACTCTCGTTGGATGCTGAGAAAGCATTCCATAGAGTCTCCTGGCACGCCATATATGATTCTCTTAAAAAGCTTGGGGTAGGGGTCTAGGGGACCCTTTTATAGCCAAAATCACGGCCCTGTATCACAATACGTCACCTAGGCTGAAGATAAATGGAACTGTAGCACCCTGAGGGCTCGGTTGCTACAGAGGTATTGCACCTCACCCAGAGGTGTGATATCTCACTCTCAGGTAAGGATGGAGTGTGGATCAGGACCCGACACCTGCATGCATTACACCACATTGCCGTGGGGCAGGGCGACCAATATGCCTCTGAGATGGGCACGACAGTCCCTGTCCCTGGCTGGAGTGGGGGGAGGGAACACTGAGGAAGGGGAACCCTGTAGTGCAGGAGCAGGGAGGAAGCAGTTCCTGGTTGCATTGAGAAGGGAGTATAAAAGGTGGGCACCATCTTAGATCAGTGCAGAGAAGTCTGAGCAGAAGTGGCAGGGAGCAAGGGCTCTGCAAGAGCTCTGCTCCGGAGGCGGGCCTAGTAACAGAGGCCCAGGCCTGGAAGAGGGAGAAGGAAGGAAGAGGAGCGGAGAAGGCTCCAGGAACGAGGAATGAAGGGATCCCAGGGGTGCGGACGGGCGAGTCGCCACTCCACGCCCGAATCCACTTGCGTGGAGGGGTCAGGCCAAAGGGGGAGACCGGTCCCCGAAACTAGTGGAGGCAGGAAACGACCCTCAGCTAGAAACCGGAGGCTCTGACATTTTATGTGGCGCAGCCCCTCGCTACACCCGCTAGGAAGGCACCACATAGGTTCAGGGAAACTGGCGCCAAGTTTACCAAGAGGAGGCCCGAGGCAGCCGGACAGAAGGGTTGGTAAGAAAGGCCAGACAAAGGACACACAAAGGGGGTCCTGTGAAGCGCTCCAAAGTTATCTGGGAGTTGTCTGAGCCCCTCACCTGGTGAGCACAGTACGACGTGGGCAGCTGTTACCTGCAGACGTGGTCTGGATAATAAGAACTGTGAGTAAAGGCCCTGGACTGCATCACTGACTCCGTGTCGTTACTGCTGCTGCCCTGCACCATCACCCCCATCCTCCGCATACACTGCCCTGAGGCTATACTCCTCCCGTGGGAAGTTATGCTACGCTCTGCTGCACCCACAACACCAGCCTCAGCGGTCTGCCCTGGAGCGGCGGTTCACTCTGACCGCAATCCACGGGTGGCGTAGTCGGACATTTAAACATCAAAACCACATAAATAGTTCCGCCACTGGTTTGACCACCCTGAGCCACGGAACAGGGTCGCCGCCACGAAGACTACAACCACCAGTATCCACCAAAAAGGGTCCGGCTCCGGGTGTCCCAAGGCCCAGGGGGTGCATCAGAACATTTTCATCACCTTTCACAATCACCAATGGGACAAGGCAGGGATGTCCTCTGTCCCCTCTCTTATACATCCTAGTGACGGAGCACCTGCTCTCATCAATTCGCCATAACCCCAATATTAGGTGGATTGAGGTGGGAGGCACCGAGTACAAGTGCTCTCTATTTGCTGATGATGTCCTAGTATATATCACTCAATCACATATATCCATCCATGCTGTTATGGCTGAAATAGATCACTTTGTTACATGGTCAAATTTTAAAATCAATGCAGCGAAGTCTGAGGCCCTCGATGTCTCCCTCCCCAAATCCATATAGGATTCCATCCAGTCCAACTTTCCCTTTGCCTGGCCCTCACAGGGTATCAAATACTTAGGAATTCCTATTCATAGAGACCTCTCCCATCTATGTTGTCTTAATTTTGGGCCCTTTATTGAACAACTCCATACAGACCACGGTTGGCAAGTTAGAACTGTAAGATTCACTACGTGAACCACTGGTGTTTTGTGGAAAAGCACATGTACACTGTGTTCCAAATTATTATGCAAAAAGTGTTTAGGAGTGATAAGGGAAGAATTTGTTTGTTTGTCAGTTAAACTCATTGATGGTGATGTGTGTCAGGGCTCTTTATATCACTGTAAGCAATTGCAGACACCTGTGCTAATTAGTTTGGCAGGTGTGTCCAATGAAAGGCAAGACTACTTAAGAAGGCTGTCTCACATTATTAAGCAGCCTACATTTTCTGCCAAAATGGGAAAGAAAAAGGATGTGTCGGCTGCTGAGAAGCAACAAATTGTGGAGTGTTTAGGTCAAGGCATGACTACAATCAACATTGTGCGATGATCAGGATGAAGTGTCTTGGCAATCAAGAAGTATGTAGCTGATTCACAGTACACACGTGTGCGTGCTGATAAGGGCAAATTGAGGACTCTTTCCTACAGGCAATTACGTCAGGTTAAAAGAGCAGCGGCAAAAAAGCCTTGTCATAGCAGCAGACAAGTTTTTGAAGCTGCTGGTGCCTCCAACGTCCCCCGAACAACAAGATGCAGGGTCCTTCAGAGGTTTGCAGCTGTGCATACGCCATCCTGTCGACCTCCTCTATCCACTTCACACAAGCAGAAACGGCTCCAGTGGGCTAAACATTACATGAAGACTGATTTCAAAACTGTTTTGCTCACGGATGAGTGCCGTGCAGCGCTCGATGGTCCAGATGGATGGAGTGGAGGATGGCTGGTTGATGGACACCCCACGCAAACACGGCTACAGCGCCAACAAGGAGGAGGTGGAGTAATGTTTTGGGCTGGAATCATGGGGAGAGAGATTGTCGGCCCCTTTAGGATCCCTGAAGGCGCTAAAGATGAACTCCATAATGTATGTGGATTTTCTCAAACAGCACTTCCTGCCATGGTTCAAGAAGAAGAACCGTGTATTTCACAGCAAGATCATTTTTTTGCATGATAATGCACCATCTCATGCTGCACATAAAACATCTGCATCTGTGGCTGATATGGGCATAAAAGGGGACAAACTTATGGTGTGACCCCCATGCTCCCCTGACCTCTACCCCATTCAGAACCTCTGGAGCATCATCAAAAGGAGTGTCTATGACGGCGGGAGGCAGTTCACATCTAAGCAACACCTCTCGGAGGGTATTCTGTCCTCATGCAAAACAATTGAAGCAGAAACCATCCAAAACCTGACAAATTCAATGGACGAGAGAGTTCAGAAGCTCCTTTCGAACAAGGGGTCCTATGTGAAAATGTAACATCACCTATTATTATATAAAAATTGCTGGACAACCAGGTTCAACACGTGAGCCATACAAGGCACGTGTGTGACATTGCCCCGGCGAAGGGCCGCACCCAGGTTTGCAGCATTGTCGCACACGGCCTTCCCTGGTTTCAGGTCCAGTGGAGACAACCATTCATGAAATTGGTTCTCCAGAGCTGACCACAACTCCTCAGCTGTGTGACTCACATTTCCCAGACATTTCAAAGTAAAAACCGCCTGATGACGTTGAGCCCTACTGCCAGCATAGTAAGGAGGTGTGCAGGATCCCTTCTGTGCAGTTAGAAAGCTTGTGGCATGACCAGACAGGCTTTGGGTGCAGGTGGAAGACCGAGAGGAGGTTGAAGAGGCAGAAGCAGTGGAGGAACTTTGACATAAAGAGGATTGACGCACAACTCGTGGGGACGGCAAGACTTGGACAGCAGCCCCTTGTCCTGCTGTCACCATAGTTACCCAGTGCCCAGTCAGCGACATGTAACGCCCCTGTCCATGCCTACTCGTCCAAGTGTCTGTGGTGAAATGCACCCTGTCACACACAGAGTTTCTCAAAGAAGCGGTGATGTTGTGTGCGACATGCTGGTGGAGCGCAGGCACACCTTTCTTTGAGAAGTAGTGCCGACTGGGCATCTGGTACTGGGGCACTGCGACGGACATAAGGTCTCGAAAATCCTCTGTGTCCACCAGGCGGAAAGGCAGCATTTCTGTAGCCAAGAGCTTGCAGATGGTGAAATTCAACCTCTTAGCTTTCTCATGGCTAGGAGGAAATGGTCTTTTACTTGTCCACATCTGAGGGACCGAGGGCTGGCTATTGTGCTTAGACGGGGTTGATAACGGTGTCCCCGGCAAACTGCCGGTCTGTGAGGAAGATGCAGGCGGACATGTTAGGTTGCCTTGATCCAAAGGTGGTGCTATCGATGTCGGACAGCGCTCAACACCAGCTGGTGTTACCACCTCCAAAGAAAATGATGACCTGCCAATCACGCTGGCTGTTGCGGGTAAAGAGGTGGCAGGTCTGCGCCCCAAAACAGGTGTGACTGCTGTCCCCCCAGTCACAGAGGATGAAGAGGCCGCGGATGCACAAGATATGGCAGACGGTGGTTGGCCCGGCCGGCTAGGCCGCATTGTAGCACACTGAGCTTCCCACTGCAACTTATGCTTCATGTCCATGTGCCGGTTCATGCATGAAGTACTCAAACTATGTATTTTTTGGCCTCTACTTAGCTTTTGCTGACAAATGTTACAGATAACATGAGTTGGGTCATCTTTATCGATCTGAAAAAATGCCCAGGCTATGGAAGGCTTAGCACCCATGCGACCTGAAGAGCCACCACGACTTGTGGTGAGAGGCAGAGTTGTGTTTGAGGATGCAGTTGTTGACGTGCTTCCAGTACTACGTCTCTGTCCAGGAAGGCGCAACCTGACCTCGTCGTCACTAGCATCTTCCTCCACCTCCTCTGCTGACCTCATCTCTTGGCTGACTGTGGGTTGACAGTAAGTGGGATCTCCAACCTCATCATCATCACCCTGTGCGTTATCACACCCGTCGTCCTCAGAGCCAACCTGTTCCTGCCCTGACAAAAAACTAAAGTTGTCGCTCTAATCAGGTATTTGAGTCTCATCATCGTCTTCCTCATTGTCTCCACCAACAGGAGTTACAGTTTGGGAATGAGGGTCTACATTATGGTCAGAACCTTCTGCGTCTGGTCCTGGATCCGATTCATAAAGATTCTGGGCATCAGTGCAGATCATTTCCTCGTCTGGATTCACAGAAGCGCTGGAGTCGACCTCTGATTCCCAGGCTATAGTATGAGTAAACAGCTCTGCAGACTCAACCATCTGTTCTACCTCATACTCAGACGGGCAGCTGAAGATTTGGGAGCTGTGAGGAAGCAAGTGCGATTGGGGTGACACCTTTGAGGACTGGAGTATTTGTGATGTTGAAGTTGATGTGGAGGAGAGCCCACTTAAAGGAGCACTTGATATCCGTTGAAGCACCTGCTGTTTTTGTGCCTCATCTGGAATTTGTAGCGATTGGCGTGGCCGTAAGAAAGGGATCTTATCACATTGTCCGCTAAAAGAAGTAGACATTTTAGTTTGGCTGGAAGATGGTCTTTCTTCTGCAGATGTTACTGTTGCTTTAACACCTACCCCACGGACACACCCTTTTTTTCCCTTCCCAACACGCCTATTCCCCTTTCCACCAGCAGCAGGCCTTTTTCCACTCATTTTGGTGGTTAACTAATTCACAACTCTGGAGTTGTTTGCACAAAAAAACAATGGATGGGAACCGAGCAGAGCTGAGTGGCCAAACTGTGGTATTAGGCCAAAACTATTGGCTGGGTTAGATGGAGAAAAAAATTATATTCGATTTGCAACCTGATGGAGGTCAGTATAGATGGACTAATAGAACAAGTCCCACACACAGCTAGAAGCCCAAATATTTTTTCAGAGGTAGATGCAGAAAAAATATATATTCAGTTTGCAACCTGATGGAGGTCAGTATAGATGGACTAATAGAGAAAGTACCACACACTGCTAGAAGGCCAAATATTTTTTCAGAGCTAGATGCAGACAAAAAATTATTTTGAATTTGCAACCTGATGGAGGTCAGTATAGGTGGACTAATAGAACAAGTCCCACACACTGCTAGAAGGCCAAATATTTTTTCAGAGCTAGATGCAGAAAAAAATTATATTCAGTTTGCAACCTGATGGAGGTCTGTATAGATGGACTAATAGAACAAGTCCCACACACAGCTAGAAGCCCAAATATTTTTTCAGAGGTAGATGCAGAAAAAAATTATATTCAGTTTGCAACCTGATGGAGGTTTGTATAGATGGATTAATAGAACAAGTCCCACACACAGCTAGAAGCCCAATATTTTTTCAGAGGTAGATGCAGAAAAAAAATTATTTTTAATTTGCAACCTGATGGAGGTCAGTATAGATGGACTAATAGAGAAAGTCCCACACACTGCTAGAAGGCCAAATATTTTTTCAGAGATAGATGCAGAAAAAAATTATATTCAGTTTGCAACCTGATGGAGGTCAGTATAGATGGACTAATAGAAAAAGTCCCACAAACAGCTAGAAGCCCAAATATTTTTTCAGAGGTAGATGCAGATAAAAATTATTTTTAATTTGCAACCTGATGGAGGTCAGTATAGATGGACTAATAGAGAAAGTCCCACACACTACTAGAAGGCCAAATATTTTTTCAGAGCTAGATGCAGAAAAAAATTATATTCAGTTTGCAACCTGATGGAGGTCAGTATAGATGGACTAATAGAACAAGTCCCACACACAGCTAGAAGCCCAAATATTTTTTCAGAGGTAGATGCAGAAAAAAATTATATTCAGTTTGCAACCTGATGGAGGTCTGTATAGATGGATTAATAGAACAAGTCCCACACCCAGCTAGAAGCCCAATATTTTTTCAGAGGTAGATGCAGAAAAAAAAATATTTTTAATTTGCAACCTGATGGAGGTCAGTATAGATGGACTAATAGAGAAAGTCCCACACACTGCTAGAAGGCCAAATATTTTTTCAGAGATAGATGCAGAAAAAAATTATATTCAGTTTGCAACCTGATGGAGGTCAGTATAGATGGACTAATAGAAAAAGTCCCACACACAGCTAGAAGCCCAAATATTTTTTCAGAGGTAGATGCAGATAAAAATTATTTTTAATTTGTAACCTGATGGAGGTCAGTATAGATGGACTAATAGAGAAAGTCCCACACACTACTAGAAGGCCAAATATTTTTTCAGAGCTAGATGCAGAAAAAAATTATATTCAGTTTGCAACCTGATGGAGGTCAGTATAGATGGACTAATAGAACAAGTCCCACACACAGCTAGAAGCCCAAATATTTTTTCAGAGGTAGATGCAGATAAAAATTATTTTCAATTTGCAACCTGATGGAGGTCAGTATAGATGGACTAATAGAGAAAGTCCCACACACTGCTAGAAGGCCAAATATTTTTTCAGAGCTAGATGCAGATAAAAATTATTTTTAATTTGCAACCTGATGGAGGTCAGTATAGATGGACTAATAGAGAAAGTCCCACACACTGCTAGAAGGCCAAATATTTTTTCAGAGCTAGATGCAGAAAAAAATTATATTCAGTTTGCAACCTGATGGAGGTCAGTATAGATGGACTAATAGAACAAGTCACACACACTGCTAGAAGCCCAAATATTTTTTCAGAGCTAGATGCAGAAAAAAATTATATTCAATTTGCAACCTGATGGAGGTCAGTATAGATGGACTAATAGAATGATGCTATGCCCAAAAGATTTTACTTCACTAGGTGCAGTAAAAAAATTGGTATTCTATACACAGGTGGTATATCTTGCAACACAGATAGGCTACTCCACTGACTAACACACTCTGCAATAGGCCAAAAAGGATTAGCTTTGCTAGATTCAGCCAAATGCTGTGAAAAAAACGTGCACAGCACTGGCACAGACCTGCCTGGCAAAAACTGATAGGAACTGATGTAACCTAGTCCTGAAAAGGACTGCAATTACAATTAGTCTTTACTCCCACAATCTATCTATTTAAGA
This sequence comes from Phyllobates terribilis, assembly GCF_046119375.1. NCBI lineage: Eukaryota > Metazoa > Chordata > Amphibia > Anura > Dendrobatidae > Phyllobates > Phyllobates terribilis. Next base: position 482,022 of record NW_027363621.1, read on the forward strand.
GCACAGACCTGCCTGATAAAAGTCGTAGGAAATGCTGTAACCTAGTCCTTAAAAGGACTGCAATCACAACTATTCCCTACTCCCAAGCTATCTGTAGATTTGTGCGAAAATTGGCTTGAAATTAACAAGGTATAGTGCACACAGCAACAGCGGTGCCGTCTAACACGCAGCTGCAGCAGTGAGAAAATGGTGGCGACGGGGAAAATGGCTTGGTCTTATAGGGCAAGGACATGTGACATACACTGCCAATGACACATGCCCTTGCTTGTGTGAAAAACAGCAGTTCGCTCCGTGTGTGCGCTGCTGATAGGCTGACAGACTGCACCTCCCCACTGCAAATGCGGGAAAGAGAAAAAAAAATGGAGATCTTCATTATTCCTGCAGAGATCCATCCCCTGCCCCTCCCCCCACCCCGCTGTACACTCAAACTGCGTATTAACATTAATTTTCATCATTACTGAGAAAAAATCCAGTTATGATTTTGGTGCACGAACAGTTATCGAACATAACCTCGAACAGCCGAATTTTTCTCAAATCGTTCGTGTTCGCCGAACGGCTCGAACACCGCCCAAAACAGCTCGAATTTGAGATTGGCGAACAGTTCGAGTAGAACAACGCTCATCTCTATTCACTACTTCCATGCTCTTCACCTTCTTTTTTACTTCTCCCACACTTTCTCCTTCATCATCCTCAGCATCTTTTTCATCCACTTCTTCTTCACCTTCTTCTTCACCTTCTTCGTATTATTCTTTTTTTTACATTCTTCATATTCTACTTCTTCATCTTCTTCATATTCTTCTTCTTCATCATATTCTTATTTGTGACAGGCATTCCTGTAGTTGTTATCTATAAAAGGTTGGACATTACACCTTTCGTTCTGCCCGTCACAAAAGATTCACAACAGGATTTGTCCGCGTTCAGTTTGGCCTGCAGCAACAGGTCTTTTCCAGGGGCACCACGAGGAGGAACGGACTCACCCCCATACACTGCTTAGTCATATTCTGCTTATAATTTAGATATTATCTTTTGCTCTGAATTTTAATCTTATGCTTAATGTTCTTCCGCTTTTTGTTCTGCAGCTTCTTGTATTTCTGCTTCTTGGTTTTCTGTCTCTTGTTCTTCTGTATCTTGGTACTTGTCTTCTCTTCTTTGTCCTCTTGGTCAACTTCTTCAGGGTCATCTTCTTGGTCTTCTTCAGGGTGGTCGTCTTCCGGGTCCTCGTCTTCGGGGTCCTCGTCTTCTTCGGGTTGGTCTTCTGGGTCCTCGTCTTCTTCGGGGTGGTCTTCAGGGTCCTTGACTTCTTCGGGGTGGTCTTCAGGGTCCTCGTCTTCTTCGGGGTGGTCTTCAGGGTCCTCGTCTTCTTCGGGGTGGTCTTCAGGGTCCTCGTCTTCAGGGTCGTCGTCTTCGGGGTCCTCGTCTTCTTCGGGTTGGTCTTCAGGGTCCTCGTCTTCAGGGTCCTCGTCAGGAAGATCCAGAGTGATTACCAAGAACCATTTCAAAAAGCTTGAACTTGGAAATGTAGCAGAAAGTACAAGAAGGCTGAGGAACTACCGAGGACCAGCTGACGGTACTGGAACACGGATGGGTAGCAGAAGGTACAAGAGCCAATGGAACTACCGAGGACCAGCTGATGTTACTGGAACTCGGTTACTAAGCAGGAGGTACCTGTGCCAGAAAGCACTACCAAGGACCAGCAGACGTTGGTGGAACTTGGACACCGAGAAGGAGGCACCTAATCCAAAGGCACTGCCGAGAACCAGCTGACGGTACTGGAACCCGGATGGGTAGCAGAAGGTACCCATGTAAAAAAAAGTTCAAGTCCCCGAGCCGGCCGCAGTTACCAAAACCCACAGTCCTACAGGGGGTGCTTGTCCTATTGGCACTATGGAACCAGCCTTCATTGCCAGATCCCGCAGCCCACATAGGAGTCACCTAAACTGCAGGCACCATAGAGTCGGCTAACCCGACCGCAACACGACAGGACAACGCATTGGAGGCAAAGTGACGTTGACACTACCCGGAAACAGCTGGCGTGCTGGAACCAGGCTGGGCAGGAGGGAGTACCCGTGCCAAAGACACTGCCGAGAACCAGCTGACGGTACTGGAACCCGGATGGGTAGCAGAAGATACAAGAGCAAATGGAACTACCGAGGACCAGCTGACGGTACTGGAACCCGGATGGGTAGCAGAAGGTACAAGAGCCAATGGAACTACCGAGGACCAGCTGATGTTACTGGAACTCGGTTACTAAGCAGGAGGTACCTGTGCCAGAAAGCACTACCAAGGACCAGCAGACGTTGGTGGAACTTGGATACCGAGAAGGAGGCACCTAATCCAAAGGCACTGCCGAGAACCAGCTGACGGTACTGGAACCCGGATGGGTAGTAGAAGGTACAAGAGCAAATGGAACTACCGAGGACCAGCTGACGGTACTGGAACCCGGATGGGTAGCAGAAGGTACAAGAGCCAATGGAACTACCGAGGACCAGCTGATGTTACTGGAACTCGGTTACTAAGCAGGAGGTACCTGTGCCAGAAAGCACTACCAAGGACCAGCAGACGTTGGTGGAACTTGGATACCGAGAAGGAGGCACCTAACCCAAAGGCACTGCCGAGAACCAGCTGACGGTACTGGAACCCGGATGGGTAGCAGAAGGTACCCATGTAAAAAAAAGTTCAAGTCCGTGAGCCGGCCGCAGTTACCAAAACCCACAGTCCTACAGGGGGTGCTTGTCCTATTGGCACTATGGAACCAGCCTTCATTGCCAGATCCCGCAGCCCACATAGGAGTCACCTAAACTGCAGGCACCATAGAGTCGGCTAACCCGACCGCAACATGACAGGACAACGCATTGGAGACAAAGTGACGTTGACACTACCCGGAAACAGCTGGCGTGCTGGAACCAGGCTGGGCAGGAGGGAGTACCCGTGCCAAAGACACTGCCGAGAACCAGCTGGCTGTGCTGGAACCCAGGGTAAATAATAAAAACAGAGTGGAGTCAGAGGCCTAATTGGAGCAAGTTTTAAATAAGTAGCACAGTGAATGTGGACAGAGCAGGAGAAATTGCCGTGAACACAGCAGGGGAACAGCTGACGTTACTGAACCCCAATAACACCGCAGCAAGTGTTGACTGTGCAGACAGCACTTCCGAGCACCAACTGGCGGTGCTGGAGCCCAGGGATAAGAATAAAAACAGAGGAGCCAGAGGTGTAATTGGAGCAACTTTAAAATGTGTAGTACAGTGGATGTGGACAAAGCAGGAGAAATTGCCGTGAACACAGCAGGGGAACAGCTGACGTTACTAAACCCCAATAACACGGCAGCAAGTGTTGACTGTGCAGACGGCACTTCCGAGCGCCAACTGGCGGTGTTGTAGCTCAGGGATAATACTGAAAACAGAGGAGCCAGAGGTGTAATTGGAGAAACTTTCAAATCTGTAGTAGTGAGAATGTGGACAGAGCAGGAGAAATTGCCGTCCGCACAGCAGGGGAACAGCTGACGTTACTGAACCCCAATAACACGGCAGCAAGTGTTGACTGTGCAGACGGCACTTCCGAGCGCCAACTGGCGGTGTTGTAGCTCAGGGATAATACTGAAAACAGAGGAGCCAGAGGTGTAATTGGAGAAACTTTCAAATCTGTAGTAGTGAGAATGTGGACAGAGCAGGAGAAATTGCCGTCCGCACAGCAGGGGAACAGCTGACGTTACTGAACCCCAATAACACCGCAGCAAGTGTTGACTGTGCAGACGGCACTTCCGAGCGCCAACTGGCGGTGTTGTAGCTCAGGGATAATACTGAAAACAGAGGAGCCAGAGGTGTAATTGGAGAAACTTTCAAATCTGTAGTAGTGAGAATGTGGACAGAGCAGGAGAAATTGCCGTCCGCACAGCAGGGGAACAGCTGACGTTACTGAACCCCAATAACACGGCAGCAAGTGTTGACTGTGCAGACGGCACTTCCGAGCGCCAACTGGCGGTGTTGGAGCTCAGGGATTACATTTCAGGTGGTAGAAACATGAACAGAACAGGAGACCTGGATACTGTTGCCAACCAATTATTTATTCTGGAAGAGGACTGGCAAATTTATGAGAGATCCAGGCCTTGTTCATTTTGAGAAAAGTAAGCCGGTCAACGTTATCGGAGGATAGTCGCATGCGACGGTCTGTTAGTACACCACCTGCGGCACTAAAGACGCGTTCCGATAATACACTAACAGCAGGGCAAGCTAGCACCTCCAATGCATACTGACTAAGCTCTGGCCATGTATCCAGCTTACAGACCCAAAACTTGAAGGGAGAAGAGCCGTCTGGGAGTACACTAAGAGGACAAGACATGTAGTCTGTCACCATCTGACGGAAACGTTGCCTCCTGCTGACTGGAGCCGTCTGTGATGGTGTAGACATTTGTGGCGGCGGGGACACAAAACTTTGCCACATTTCGGCCATACTGGTCTTGCCTTGTGCTGAGGCGCTGCTTCTGCTCCCTCTTTGTGCAGAGCTTCCTCCACTGCCTCGACGCACTGAGCTGCTTTGTAAAGCACTAGCAGCACTGCTCTCGGTTGGAATGGAGAACATGATGGAATGCACCAGTGCGTCTTGGTACTCCCGCATTTTACGCTCCCGGTTCAACGGTGTTATGAGGCTTTGTAAGTTGTCCCGGTAGCGAGGATCTAGGAGGGTGGACACCCAATAATCAGCCGTGTTGAGAATGTGGGCGATGCGGCGGTCGTTTCTCAGGTACTGCAGCATGCAATCAACCATGTGCTGCAGACTGCCAACTGGCCAAGAAACGCTGTCCCCTGCTTGAGGCGTGATCTCTGCCTGCTCTGCATCACCCCACCCTCGCTCTAGATACTGACTACTAGAGCATTGTGTACCTCCCTCCTCTGGACAGATGTCTTCCTCATCCATTGACTCCTCCTCATCCTCCTCACAAAGTGTCCCCTGACTAGGCCTTTGTGAGGAACCACGTTGCGCAGACTGTAGAGAAGCAGATGGCATTTGTGACTCCTCATCCTCCACCTCTTCCAAAACCTCATCCCTTAGTGCTTGCAGTGTTTTTTCAAGCAGGCAGATAAGGGGGATAGTCATGCTGACTAGTGCATCATCTGCACTCGCCATCCGCGTGGAATAATCGAAGGCACGCAAAACGTGGCAAATGTCCTTCATAGAGGCCCACTCAGTGGTGGTGAAGTGTGAACGGCGCGCACTGCGACTTGTTTGCGCCTGCTGCAGCTGGTACTCCATTACTGCTGCCTGCTGCTCACATAACCTCTCCAACATATGTAACGTTGAATTCCACCTGGTGGGTAGGTCACATATGATGCGATGTTCCGGAAGACGTAATCGGCGCTGCAGAGCTGCAATGCGTGATCTTGCATTGCTGGAACGCCGCAAGTGAGCGCACTCTATGCGGACCTTGTGAAGCAGTGCATCAAGATCCGGATAGTCCCTCAAAAAACTCTGCACGACCAAGTTGAGCACATGTGCCAGACATGGGATGTGAGTGAGGTTGCCTAGGCCCAGAGCTGCCACCAGATTTCGGCCATTGTCACACACTACCATGCCTGGCTGGAGATTCGCTGGCACAAACCACACGTCGCTCTGCTGCTTGATGGCATTCCAGAGCTCCTGCGCTGTGTGGCTTCGATTCCCCAAAGAAATTAATTTTAATACGGCCTGTTGACGTTTGGCCACGGCTGTGCTCATATCGGTCATCATAACAGGTAACCGTTCACGGGTCGATGTGGAGGTAGACCGTGACGGCTCCTGCAGCGCTGATTCAGAGGAACTGGAGCATGAGGAGGAGTCAATGTGTACAGACTGGATTCCTGCAATCCTTGGAGTTGGCAGAACACGTACAGCGCCACTCTCAAGATTTGTACCCGGCTCCACAACATTTACCCAATGGGCAGTGAGGGAAAGGTATCGTCCCTGTCCATGCTTACTGGTCCACACATCGGTGGTCAGGTGGACCTTGCTACTGACGGCGTTTTGTAGCGCATGTTTAATTTTTCCCTCCACATGATGTTGCAGGGCAGGGACGGCTTGCCTGCTGAAATAAAAGCGGCTGGGCACGTTGTATTGTGGGACTGCCAATGCCATAAAGTTACGGAATGTGTCAGTCTCCACCAGCCTGAATGATAGTGTAGCACCCTGAGGATTCGGCTGCTACAGGGGTATTGCACCTCAGCCAGAGGTGTGGTATTCCACTCCCGGGTAAGGATGGAGTGTGGAACTGAGCTCAGTTAGCTGCATGCACTACACACATCCCATTTCCGAGGAACAGACCGATGGTACTCCCACTAGAGAAATGTGCAGGTACGACAGAGTCTGTTCCTGGCTGGAGTGGGAGGGGGGGTGGAACATCCCAGTAGTGTAGGGGCAGATAGGGGGAGCAGCCTGGGTAAAGCTAGGAGCTCATTGGGTGCTGGTCACCTGAGCTCACACATAGAGGGAGTATATAAGGTGGGCACCATCTTAGATCAGGGTCAGTCTGTCAGTCTTTTGTCAGAGCAGAGCAGAGGAAGAGAGCAGAGGAGAAGAGCAGCTCCAAGGCCCAGAGAGAGAGAGGAGAAAGAAAGACCCAGAGGGGGAGAAAGAAGGAACTCCAAGAGCCCAAATTAGACCAGAGGGTGAAGAGTTGGCAACAGGGTACCGGATCCCAAGCTGGCAGAGGCTACAGCACACCTTAGCCAGGAACCGGAGGTCGTGGGCAGGATCTGCCACGATCACCCACTAAATCCACCCGGAAGGCAGACCAGGAATAGGGTCAGGGAACCCAGAGACAAGGGTTTACCACCAAGAGGCCCGAGGGAGCCGGACATAGGTGGATCCCTGGTGGGGAAGGCCAGAGAAGAGGACAGGACAGAAAGGGAGCTCAGGACCACGCTCCAGAATCACCTGGGGGTTGGCCGAGTCCAGGACCTGGTGGACGCAGCACGGCTCGGGTGGTCACTTAAGGCCGGAGTGACCAGAACAACTGCAGTAAGTAAACAAACCCTGAACTGCACAGCCCGACTCTGAGTCTCATTTCCATCCCCGCTGCACCACCACAACCCCCATCCTCTGCAACTGACCCCCTGAGGCTATACCCCTCCCGTTGGGGGTTATACTACCTAAGCTGCACTCACATCATAAGCCTCAGTGGACCCTGCTGCAGCGGCGGCCGTATTGACCGCAAATCAACGGGTGGCGCAGTCGACACAAAAGAACATCTAGTAACATCATAAGGACTGCCACACACTGAGCTTGACACCCTGGGCACGGACCGGGTCACCGCCACTCGGAGACTACAACCCCCATCTGATCCGGCTCCGGGTATCCCCAACAACACTGGCCCAGGGGGCGCGTCAACTTTGGCGTAGTCGGCAGGATTACGTGCCCGCAACAACCGGGTACTGCGTGCCTGAAGAAAAGTTCATCGTTACCTTAAAAAGAAGTCTCCTGCCGGTTCCGGAGGGTCCCCGCCATCGGACCCCATCACAGGTCGTTTCCCGCCGGTTGTCCGCCATTTGCAGCTTTTTCCCGCCATCCATGGAGTTTCCCGCCACTGGGAGACGATTCCCGCCATTTCCGAAGATTTCCTGCCTTGGAAGAGCGGACGCCATTATGGGCGTGCCAGAGGGTGGCAAAAGGTCACCTCCCATCGTGGGCCAGGTCGAAGAATGGCGCCAAAAGCGGAAACCGCGCCCACCAACAGAGACTGTGATGCTGGAAGTGTCCATCAGCGTAAGAGAACTGCCCCTGGAACTGACAATCACAAAGTTGCCCCGGGACCACCCTCAATGTGGGCGGAGACAGAACAAGAGAACAAAGATGGGTGTCGCCTGGAGCAGTCTGGAGAGAGCGCACCCGGAGACAAGACGTCTGGAAGAGAGTCCAGAGAGAGCCTACCCGGAGATGGAGGGAGAGCCAGGCAGCACCGACCCAGCGGTCAGGAGCCTGATGCGGGCCGCCACTCCAGGCAGCACCGACCCAGTGGTCAGGAGCCTGTTGCAGGTCGCCACTCCAGAAGGCCTGCTGGAGATCCTAGCACAGCTCCCCAGAGATCGGGAGTGTGCACAGACCGCGCTGGAGGGCCTCGCACGGAGGATGGCCCGGGTACAGCGAGAGACGTTGGCGGAGTGGAGCCGGGAGATGGCCCAGCAGACTGAGACTCGTCAGCGGAGCACGCCACCCGAGACGAGGAGACAGACCGCCTCTGAGGATGGCGCAGGAGGACTGAAGGCCGGAGACGGCGCCGAGAAGGGAGCCGAACGAATGGAGGCAGGTAAAGGGGACGTCACTACCCCGAGCCGGGAAACCGCGTGCCTGCCCCAGCTCCCCGTCGCAGAGCCCGAAGTACCCCCTGCCGTGCCCGTCGCTGCAACGTCACCACCGCCGACTAGGCCTCAACCGGAAACCGCGGCCGCGACCCCTGTGACGTCACACGCCTCGACCTTGAGCGCGACCAAACAGGAAATACCACCGGCCTGGTCGCAAGGCCTAGTACCCCCGGGCGCCGCTATTCCAACAGCGCCCCCTACCTCCGCGGAGCCCCCGGCCTGGTCGCAGGGCCAAGTAACACAGGGCGCCGCCGTTCTTACGGTGCCCTTTACTTTCAAGGTGCCCCAAGCCTGGTCGCAAGGCCTGGGCAACCCGGGCGCCGCTACCACCACTGCGCCCATAAAAACAAGAGTGCCGCACCTGGGTGAAGACCTGTTCGCCCAACATACGTGCCCGGATGGGCAGCCCTTCGTATGGCCCCAGGAATACATCCAGCTGGAGCTGCAAAAACCAAGGGCCATGTGCGAACCCCTGATTCCGGCTCCAAAGCCCATAAAGAGGATCTCGCCCCCGCTAGAAGAGGCCCAGTTTGAGTGGGATCCCACCGGAGAAGACCTCATGGGGTTCACTCAGGAGACTCGGGCAGCCGCAGCGGAGCGTGCAGAGTGCTGCCGCCAGCAGCTCGAGGTCTTTGAGAGGGAGCGGAGAGAGAGGCGGGTCCGGGAACAACAAGCCCAAATAAGGAGCGCGGAGCAGAAGAGCCGGACCAGGAGAAACCCCCGTGCAGCGCATGGTCCCCGTACCATCGGGACTGTGATAAAGTTCAATCTGCAGCATGGGTGGGGTTTCATCAGGGATCACCGCACCCCAGGCGACGTCTTCGTGACCAGGAGAGACGTTGAGTCCCACCTACCGGAGGGACACAGAGGTCGTGACCTGTATTTAGGGGACGAGGTCACCTTCACCCGGCACAAGTGTGCCAAAGGACCCTACGCCCTCCATGTGCATCGCCTGACGGAGGAGGAGCTGCGGTGTGAGGAGGAGCAAGAGGACCCGGACGGGTCTGAAACTGAAACTGTCCACAAAGAAAGAGCAGGAGGACGCCGTCGTTGAGTACGGTAGTGAAGAGACTGTATAAAGTTGCCCGTCGGGGTACCAAGAACTGTTGCTGCTTAAAATAGTCCCCGTTGGGACCAGCCAAGAGTGAACTGTTAACCCCGTGTGTCCCTATTCCCACTGACCGAGGACTGAGAGCGGTCAATCCTCCCTAATACCTGGCCGAGGACTGAGAGCGGCCATATTTCCCCTTGTATATAGTTGCGCTTCCTAAAGCGCCCCCTACTGGTTTTATAGGAAAACCGTGTTTCTTCAAGAGACTGTCGCACTTTACCCGGTCACAAGTTGCACCGTGACCGGAGGAACCAGAAGACAAGAATGTTTTTATGAAAAGTTTTTATGAAAAGTTTTATATGATAGTTTATTATGTTGTTTATGAAAAAAAAAAAAAAATGTATGTTTGTGGATGTTTTTTATATCTTACAGCCCGAGGACGTGCTGTGATTTACCAGGGGGGAATGTAGCACCCTGAGGATTCGGCTGCTACAGGGGTATTGCACCTCAGCCAGAGGTGTGGTATTCCACTCCCGGGTAAGGATGGAGTGTGGAACTGAGCTCAGTTAGCTGCATGCACTACACACATCCCATTTCCGAGGAACAGACCGATGGTACTCCCACTAGAGAAATGTGCAGGTACGACAGAGTCTGTTCCTGGCTGGAGTGGGAGGGGGGGTGGAACATCCCAGTAGTGTAGGGGCAGATAGGGGGAGCAGCCTGGGTAAAGCTAGGAGCTCATTGGGTGCTGGTCACCTGAGCTCACACATAGAGGGAGTATATAAGGTGGGCACCATCTTAGATCAGGGTCAGTCTGTCAGTCTTTTGTCAGAGCAGAGCAGAGGAAGAGAGCAGAGGAGAAGAGCAGCTCCAAGGCCCAGAGAGAGAGAGGAGAAAGAAAGACCCAGAGGGGGAGAAAGAAGGAACTCCAAGAGCCCAAATTAGACCAGAGGGTGAAGAGTTGGCAACAGGGTACCGGATCCCAAGCTGGCAGAGGCTACAGCACACCTTAGCCAGGAACCGGAGGTCGTGGGCAGGATCTGCCACGATCACCCACTAAATCCACCCGGAAGGCAGACCAGGAATAGGGTCAGGGAACCCAGAGACAAGGGTTTACCACCAAGAGGCCCGAGGGAGCCGGACATAGGTGGATCCCTGGTGGGGAAGGCCAGAGAAGAGGACAGAACAGAAAGGGAGCTCAGGACCACGCTCCAGAATCACCTGGGGGTTGGCCGAGTCCAGGACCTGGTGGACGCAGCACGGCTCGGGTGGTCACTTAAGGCCGGAGTGACCAGAACAACTGCAGTAAGTAAACAAACCCTGAACTGCACAGCCCGACTCTGAGTCTCATTTCCATCCCCGCTGCACCACCACAACCCCCATCCTCTGCAACTGACCCCCTGAGGCTATACCCCTCCCGTTGGGGGTTATACTACCTAAGCTGCACTCACATCATCAGCCTCAGTGGACCCTGCTGCAACGGCGGCCGTATTGACCGCAAATCAACGGGTGGCGTAGTCGACACAAAAGAACATCTAGTAACATCATAAGGACTGCCACACACTGAGCTTGACACCCTGGGCACGGACCGGGTCACAGCCACTCGGAGACTACAACCCCCATCTGATCCGGCTCCGGGTATCCCCAACAACACTGGCCCAGGGGGCGCGTCAATAGCATTTCAAGGGCCAGTAGTTTAGCAATGCCAGCATTCAGAGCCTGTGCTCGGGGGTGGTTTGCCGAGTATGGGCGCCTTTTCTCCCATGCCTGTGCTAACGATGGCTGTAGACTGGCCTGGGAGTGTGAGGATGACTGGGAAAGTGGTGCTGTGGGTGGAATTACACTGTGTCTCTGTACAACAGTGCCAGAGATTCTTCCATGGCGATCCTGTGAGGAAGCCGAACCAGCTGTGTGTGAGCTGGAGGAAGAGGCTACAACACGAGCTGAAGAGGTGGTAGGTGGCGCTGTAGGTTGGCCTAGGTCTTCAGTGTGTTTTTGTAACTCCACCACGTGCTTGGTCCGCACATGTTTCCACATATTTGTGGTATTGAGGTTGCTGACACTTTTCCCTCTTTTCACCTTCTGATTACACAGCTTGCATTTGACAAAGCAAATGTCATCTGCAACTGTGTCAAAAAAGGACCAGGCACTGCAAGTCTTGGGAGCGCCCGCTTTGGATTTTGGAAGAGCCATGCTCCTAATGGGTGCCGAAGTGGAGGCTACAGGCAACCAAGTCTGCCCCCTCCCTCTCCCTCCTTTTTGGGCCGTTCAGGGAATTTCTTCCTCAGAGCTGCTCCCACCACCTTCCTGTCCCTCACGCCATGATGGGTCAAGGACCTCATCATCTACACCACCCTCTTCAAACAACTGCTTCTCCTGGGTAGTCTCGACAGCACAGTACGCACCAGAAAGTGGCACCTGAGTCTCATCATCAGATGCGTACTGAGGTGTGCTGCTGACCATAGGCACTGGCCCACCCGCCTCTTCAGATTCAGAGAGACAAAACGGTTGCGCATCACTGCATACTGCCTCTTCTTCAAATTCTAGAATTCTGCTTGGCTGGCCCCCTCTTTCCAAGCCAAGAGATTCAGAGAACAGAAGTAGAGATGGCTCCTGTCCAGGGCTCTCTGACTGCCTGGGCAATTTGGCAGGTGGTGAAGAGACAGATGGGTGCTCTTCAGTGCTCAGGACCTGAGAGGATCTGGAACTAATTGAAGTCGATGCGTTAGCTGCCATCCATCCGACAACGGCTTCAATTTGGTCCTCGCGCAGCAGTGGGGTACGGCTAGCTCCTACAAAGCTGCGCATAAAGGACTGTTCCCTGGTAAAACTGGGGGATGCTGAGTCACTGGTGCCCGCAGCAGGCACAGAATCCCCACGTCCTCTCCCTGCAGGCACAGAATCCTCACGTCCTCTCCCTGCAGAAACTCCACGCCCACGCCCACGACCACATGCCTTACTCCCTGCCTTCTTCATCTTGGTAGACTGATAAAGATAGGCAGAAAAGTACTAAGTGCTTAGTGTGCTTATTCCTGAACAGCTGCTAACAGGTATAAGAAACACTAATTTTATAAAGTGTGGACTAGACTTTAATATGAGCTAATGTGGCCTACACAACTGTAAAGTGGAGTGTTTGGTGAACTTTATTTAGGTTTTTTTTTGTCACAAAAAGACACTGGATGTGCCTAAAGATGTAATAACGATAGTATCACAAACTTTTTGTAGCTATTACAATGTAGGAAGGTAACCTACAATGCAATAGATGAGGCTGCAAAAAATAGGCTAATACTAATCTGGCTGGGGCTGCAGGGCCCAATGCTGCAGAAATGTGAAGAAAGGAGAGAACAAGGCGCAATGGGTGACTCAGTATTGCTATTGTAGAGGGGTGTGGGAATGGCTACTAACCTTATGAAGTTGTGCACCTCTGCACAACCCCAGTGTAAAGCTCCACAAGCTCCGCTCTGTTGGTGGCTGTCATCTATTTCCAGCGGCGTTCACAGATCCTGATCTCTTGATGGTATATCACGTGGTCAGGTTAGTGGCATGTAATGCCGAGATAGACGCCCAGCTTCACCAACACCCCCGGCAGCATTCCGGAGGGGTTAAGGCAGCGCAGCTTGGAAAACCAGGGTAGTGATTCTAATTAAATTGCTCCCACAGGTGAAGAAACAATAGGTTAAAGGCAGCTCTACCGCACCCCAACAGGGGGAAAAAGAACAATCAATGGATATGAATAGTGGTACCAGAGCGCCAATAACAGGGCAAAAATATTAAAAGGACTAATTTATTAATACACACACAACGCGTTTCGGTGGACACAGCCACCTTCATCAGGTGTGACAAGCAGCAAACAATTGATCGTTATATACATTTGACTAGGTATACAATTACTTAAAAGGGGTGGGGCCAGATACAGAGTAATACTTCTATATTAACCCCTTGAGTTCATATATGCTCAATAGAGTAAAAAGGATTGCTATAAATTAATGCCTAATGAAGCATAAAGGGTTCTTATAAAAAGGATTCACTGTATAAAAACTTGTGAATCCTATAATCATAAATAATAATTTTTACATACAACATAAAACAATATATAAATATAAAGTTATAAAATTACAATCAGTTTCTATCATTATAAGTAGGGAAAAGTAGACAAAGAAAAAAAAAAAAAAAATAAATAAATATTTTTGCCCTGTTATTGGCGCTCTGGTACCGCTATTCATATCCAATGCTGCAGAAAGGCTCCTCTATCTACTCCTATATAGTGTGTTTGGAACCAATTTAGCTGAATACGGATGGAACCACCACACTAATATGAGATATCAGGAAAAATTATGAATTGGCAATAAAGGACAATGTATGAGGCAGTGACACACACTGAGTGCACTACAACCAGACGTGGCTGAAGCACACACTACAGGGTGAGCTGCACTCACACACAGAGACCTTTCAGAAAGCGGTGAACAGCACAGAGAACTGTGCACTAGCGCTGCAAGGCACAGCGATTTATAAAGTAGCTTGGGTAAAGCAGAATAGACCAAATAGGTAGCTAAAACTGTCCCTCAGAACAATAGCGTCCTATCCCTAACTGAATTCACAGCAGAGTGAGCTCAAAATGGCGGTGGCGGCTTTTATAGTGCATCATGACATCATTTCAGCAGCCAATCACAGCCATGCCATTAGTTAAGATGCCTACATGCCTAGCAGGATGTGCCCACACTTCTTAGGATCCTCATTGGCTGAATAAAATGAAAATGGCTCATTGCATTATGGGAACTTCCGATTCCGGTATACGATATTGCAAAAGTATCGGAATTAAGTATCGGAATTCCGATACCGCGAATATCGGCCGATACCCGATATTTCAGTATCGGAATGCTCAACACTAGTGCTCGCTCATCACTAATGACAACCAAAAACATCCAAATAATCCTGATCAAAAAGTTCACATACCCTGGTGATTTTGGCCTGATAACATGCACAGAATTTGACACAAATGGGTTTGAATGGCTACTAAAGGTAACATCCTCACCTATGACCTGTTTGCTTGTAATCAGTGTGTGTGCATAAAGCTGAGTGAGTTTCTGGGATCCAGCCACTGACGTTTCTGGATTTTGAGATGGGGAAAGCAAAAGAATTATCAACGGATCTACGGGAAAAGGTAGTTGAACTGTATAACACAGGAAAGGGAGGCAAAAAGAGTATAACACAGGAAAGGGATACAAAAAGATATCCCAGGAATTGATAATGCCAGTCTGCAGTGTTCAAACTGTGATTAACAAATGGAAAATCAGATGCTCTGTAAAAACCAAACCACAGTCAGGTAGACCAACAAAAATTTCAGCCACAACTGCCAAGAAAATTGTTCGGGATGCAAAGAAAAACCAACAAATAACATCAGCTGAGAACACACTTAGGGGTGTACTCACTTTTGTTGCCAGCGGTTTAGACATTAATGGCTGTGTGTTGAGTTATTTTGCAGGCACACCAAATTTACAGTTAAACAAGCTGTACACTGACTACTGTACATTGTATCAAAGTGTCGCATCTTCAGTGTTGTCCCATCAAAAATATATATATGTATTCCGGACCATTTTTGGAGTTTTGTGTGAAATTATGTCCAATTTGCCTTTTTTTTTCTCAGTTTTTTTGTGTTGTTCCAATAAACACAAAGGAAATAAACATGCGTGTAATAAAACATGTGTAATTTTCTGAAACAATTTCAAGGGTGCCAGCACTTTCCGCCATGACTGTATATGCAGGTAGAGTCCTTAACCCCTTTACAACCCAAAGTGGTTTGCACGTTAATGAGAAGGCCAATTTTTACAATTCTGACCACTGTCACTTTATGAGGTAATTACTCTGGAACGCTTCAACGGATCCCCCTGGTTCTGAGAATATTTTTTCATGACATATTGTACTTTATGATTGTGTTAAAATTTCTTCAATATCACTTGTGTTTATTTGTGAAAAAAACAGATATTTGGCGAAAATGTTGAAAATTTTGCAATTTTCAAAATTTGAATTTTTATGCCCCTAAATCGGAGAGATATGTCACACAAAAAAAGTTAATAAATAACATTTCCCATATGTCTATGACGCGCCCCCTGGGCCAGTGTTGTTTGGGGGATACCCGGAGCCGGATCAGATGGGGGTTGTAGTCTCCGAGTGGCGGTGACCCGGTCCGTGCCCAGGGTGTCAAACTCAGTGTGTGGCAGTCTTTACAGATGTTGTTAGTGTTCTTAGTGTCGACTACGCCACCCGTTGATTTGCGGTCAAAAGGCCGCCGCTGCAGCAGGGTCCGCTGAGGCTGGTGGTATGTGTGCAGCTGTGATAGTATAACCCCCAACGGGAGGGGTATAGCCTCAGGGGGTCAGGTGTAGAGGATGGTGGTAGTGGAGGTGCAGTGTGGATGGTAAGATGACTCAGAGTCGGGCTGTGCAGTTCAGGGTTTTTACTTACTGCTGTTCTGTTGGTCACTCTGGCCTTGAGTGACCGCCCGAGCCGTGCTGCGTCCACCAGGTCCTGGACTCGGCCAACCCCCAAGCAATTCTGGAGCGTGGTCCTGAGCTCCCTTTCTGACTTTCCTTTCTACTGGCCTTTCTCACCAGGGGTCCACTTATGTCCGGCTCCCTCGGGCCTCTTGGTGGGTGCACCTCTTCGGGGTTCCCTGACCCTATACCTGGTGTGCCTTCCTTGTGGACTTGGTGAGGGGCTGCTCCACATGTAATGTCGCAGCCTCCGGTTCGTAGTTGAGGGTTGTTTCTCTCCTCCACTAATTTGGGATCCGGTTCCCTTGCGTGCCAACCCTTCACCCTTCTGGTTGTATACTGGGTTCTTGGGGTTCCTTCTTCTCCCCCTCTGGGTCCTTCTCTTCTCCTCTCTCTCTTCTCTCTGCAGGCGCTCCTGGACCTCTCTCAGGACTGACTGACTCTCTACAGAAGACTGACCCTGATCTAAGATGGTGCCCACCTTATATACTCCCTCTATGTGTGAGCTCAGGTGACCAGCACCCAATGAGCTCCTAGCATTACCCAGACTGCTCCCCCTATCTGCCCCTACACTACTGGGATGTTCCACCCCCCTCCCACTCCAGCCATGGACAGACGCTGTCGTACCTGCACATATATCTGGTGGGAGTACCGTTGTTCTGTCCCCCGGAAATGGGATGTATGTAGTGCATGAAGCCTACTAGCTCAGTTCCACACTCCATCCTTACCCGGGAGTGGAATACCACACCTCTGGGTTGAGGTGCAATACCCCTGTAGCAGCCGAATCCTCAGGGTGCTACATCTACTTTACATCAGCACAATTTTGGAACCCAAATTTATTTTTATTAGGGAGCTATAAGGGTTAAAATTGACCAGCGATTTCTCATTTTTCCAACAAAATTTGCAAAACCATTTTATTAGGGACCGCATCACATTTGAAGTCACTTTGAGGGGTCTTTATGACTGAAAATACCCAAAAGTGACACCATTCTTAAAACTGCACCCCTCAGTGAATCGGGTCATCATGGCAACATCCGGGAAGCCGCGGCACACATTGCTGGACGCCGGCAGGAGAGGTGACTATCCCGATCACCTCCCCTTGCCCCCGCAATGCTGCGAACGACTTCGATTGCAGCATTGCGGGGGTTAATGTGCGGGACCTCTCCCAGCACATAGCACCGGGTGTCAGCTGTGACAATCAGTTGACACCCGGCGGCGATCACACCTGCACAGCCTGTGTGCGGGCGCGATCGCAAAGATGTACTAATACGTATCAGGCTCTTAAGTCCCAGGGCGCAGATACGTATCAGTACGTCTTGGGCTTTAAAGAAGTTAAAATTATGTGAAAATGGGAAAAGTCACAAAACTTTGCAACTTTTCAAGAGCTTTATGCCAGTTTTCTGGCAAAAACACTGGTGAATCGGGTTCATAATCTCTAATCCTTTCAGCTCCCTTTAATTAGACTACTTTCAACAAACTAATTATAAGTATTGGGTCTGTTTTTTTTTTAATGCTTTTAAAATAATTGTAAATATTTTCAATCCCCTTTTGTTATAAGGATTTCCCAAAAATTAGCTAATCATAGGCTGTCCTGCATTCGTGACAGTGATTGACTGCGCGGTCACTTGGAAGTTTACATTGGCATCACTACAGGGCCGGTAAAGAAGGACTGTCAGGGACCCCCAGAGTGTGGTAAAATGCGCCAACTAATTCATAATTCATTTAATTCTCACACAATATACTAAGTTAGTGTAAGTCTACAAAAAAGCAACAAAACTTGGTGCTAAAAAAATTGAGCATAACTTTTTGAAAAATGAACCAGGTTATGCCAAATCTTACATATTTTGTGACTTTGTGATCAGTTATCAACACAAATATTTTACTCAAATTACCAGATCGATGGATAAGCATTGGGACTTTTACCTAAATCTCTCCAAAACATCACCGCTTATAGAAGACCACCCTCATATCCAGATCAGATTTTCTGTGAGAGATGCCCAGATTCACAATATAGTATGCATACTGGCCATCTATGAGAAGTCCACCCCAATGGAAGTCCAGTTATTAAAGAGGATTTTACTGTTTATATAAGGGGCAGACAATGACAGTGAAGGGCCCTTAATCAGGACTTCTGATCTGGGCCCCCCACCCTCCATCAGGCACCACCTACATATACATTTCCATGTATATTTATATTAGGCACACATATAAAATTTGCACATGCTAATACTCTATACACATTTTAACGTATGCATATACATAGTGCACACAAACATAAAATACAGACATACACATAAGATGCACATACACAGTATAGAGTCCCGGTAGTCCTCATAGTTTTAAGCATGGACCCTGGCAAATTGTAGACAGACTTTTATTGTTCATGGGCTTTAAGGGAGAGAGGCTTCCTTTGTGGAGGACACTCATGAATGCCATTCATTTGCAGTGTACACCGTGTCGTGTCATGGAAAACACTCGCCCTGGTTTGGCTTTCTACTTCTTCAGCTAATAGCAATGAATTTGCCTGTCGATTTTCTTCTCATCAGAAGATGCTTTTGTTTAGATGTTAACTTCCATCTGACTGATAAGAAAAGCTTTGCTGATCTTCTTGTAGACTTCACATTTTTTGTAAAGAAATTATTTTCTTTCTCAGAAATGTCTTGTGACATTTCTCTTCTATGTGGTGCCACTTACCCTTCTCATCAGAGGACGCTTTTGTTTAGGTGTTAACTTCCATAGTCGGCCTGGACGTCTCTGTAAGATGGTTGCAGTTCCATCTTTGTTATAGTTTTGCATCACTTTTGCTACAGTATTCTGACTGATAAGTAAAGTTTTGCTGATCTTCTTGTAGACTTCACATTTATTGCAAAGAAATTATTTTCTTTCTCAGGTTTTGTGACATTTCCCTTCTATGTGGTGCCATTGCTGATAGCATGAAATGGGAAGGAGTTTTCTTTATTAAGTAACTTCCTTTTACAGACACCTGTCTGCTGGACATCTGTTTAATGAATAATTACACTTACCTGTGGTTCAGTTCTTGTTAATTAGAATTTTGTTGTCTAAATTAGCTTTTCTCTTAAGACTGTTACTGGGATGTTCTCATTTTTGAAACATGATCTTGAATGAGTTTGTTAAGAAAATTACTTTTTTGGGGTCTTCAAAATACCAAATCTTGTTTGCATTCAATGGCTCAAATTTGCGAGAGTATTTTGTAGTATGGTATCCCATATAAAATGATGATTCTGAAAGGAAACTACAGGTTTGCTGACAAATCTATTTGGGTGTACTGATTTATGCTAAACACTGTGTGTGTATATATATATATATATATATATATATATATATATATATATATATATATATATATATATATATAAACCTTATAAGTTTGGTATCACAGTAATCGTACTACTGACTCTGAATCATTTTGTCAGTTTGTTTTTACAACACAATACACACTGTAAAATGAAGGAACCCAAACCTGGCATTTTTTCTCATTTTTCAACACATTATATGATAAAATGAATGGTGTTGTTCAAAACTACAACACTAAGCGTCAGCACACTGTGATTTGCTGATCTGTAAGATGCGTTCTTTGTGCTGTGAAAATACACAGCTGTGATATCTCACCAAATATTCATAGTGGGAACTTAAAATTATGTTTTTCTGCCATGGTTAAGGATGGTTTGGATGTATGAAACATGTTGACCTTTTATTTCTATCTTTGTGGAATTAAGGCTGCATGAACCAGTCACCAACCATTATCTGTATATGTACAAATATTAAGTGCTACTGAGTGCTGTAGGAAAAACTTAGAATAGTGAGGTGATTTGATAGTCCTGCCACAAATAATCTGTTTCTACTGCACACTTAAAATCTCTGATAGTGGGAATGAACCTGATTGCCTGCAGTAGTGCACTCCTGAGAGCTGGTGCAGCAGAGAAAATGTCTTGGACATGAGAGTGGGAGGTTCTGATTATGGAGGATGTGAATATTAGCTCATTGGATTGTAGATATGGTAGAGATGCAGGACTGTGCAGCAGTGTGGAGAGGTTTGTGGATGAGTGTAATGACTGGTACAGGGTGGAGGCACCAGTGTAACTGCTGGACAGAAATATGAGACTGACTGCTGCATTAAGGATAATGAGAAATACATTTAGTGAGAAGAAGAGCAATTAGTGAGTTACAAGTATTTGTGAATTCAAGACAAAAAGGAATCAGAGCAACAGTAACAGATTTTACTTTTTTTTAATTAATAAGGGGATGAATAAAATCGTGAACATTATCAAAAGACTAAATCAAAGTCAGGAAGATAGCCGAGGTCAGATACCAGGTGATCAGTAAATGACAAGTCAGACGAGCAGTATGAATACCGTGGAGCCCGATGACAGAGGCGTTACTGAAACTTGTCCAGGTTGACCAGTCAGAAGGCCACAGGTAGATGGTGAAGGTCCTTCTATACAGCTCCAGCAGTGATGGTGGATCTGCTGGACTTCAGGGCGCTAGATGCTTAGGTGTCCCGTCTTTTAGATGGTTTTAGGGCAACAGTGACAGCATGCAAATGCGCGAGCAGCCCTGGATAATCCACGCCGGCAGGATGATAAGATCCGGCGGAAGATGGAACCTATGACAAGAGAAATAAATATAATGTAAGTGATGGGACTCCATATTACATGATAATGCTGTGCAGTCACTGTGGCTGGACGGCAGAGGAATATTATCATACAGAGGTCAGGGGTCATTGTCAGCAATCATACATGTGACAATCCCATCACTGACAGGTGACATCTACTCCACATGAATTATTCTCACTGACATCACACAACATGGAGTTGATTCTCACACTTACCTCGTCTCTTTTTCCCATTTTTTCCATTTTCTGATGGAAATTCTGATGAAAAATTAAAAAAAAAAATCAGTAACAATATATTCTTATAGGATCTGCTTTCTCATAATATGGATAACATAAGAGACCTATAGTATTGTATAAAACCATGTGGGAATATGTGAGCCTTGAAGTCAACATTCACATTGTTGGTGCTGTAGACATGTACATACCTGGCAATGGGGACGAGGGTGGCAAGATGGTAACAGCATCGTCTGTATTACATACAGGAACAGATACTTTCTGCCTGTTTGAAGAAGAAAAACATGTAAATCTCAAGTAAACTCCGTATAAAAGGGGTTGTCTCACTAGAAGAACACCGACTATAAGGCCTAGTAGGACATATGACTGTCATAGTGGGGAAGGTCTTCTGCTCAAGACTACCTTTTATAGAGAGCTGAGAGGAAAACAACTACCAAGAATGGCCGGCATTTCATACTACATCTCTCCTACAGTGAGGGCAGCACTAAAAGTGCATGACCGGCCACAATTATGGGCTGTTATATCCAACAATTCCGAAAGCTGAAAGCACAATGACCCATAACCATGGGGCGGTGGATGCTGCATTTGATACTATGGTATTTATGTCCTATATTTGGTGTTGTGCACATATATCAGCCTGGAGCTCCCAGTAATGACCCTATAATCTACTCACATTTCTGTGATGTTTGTGTTGGATTCTGGTGTACACTCTGGAGGGGCCTTGGGATCCTCGTTGTTCACCATCCCGTTAGTGGTGGTAGAGTGCTAAATGTGGATAACAATAAGTTATTAAATATAAGTACTTTTTAAGTTTATAGATCCTTTTTTTGTACATATTTTGGATTTATCGATCACATACTTACTTTAGAAAGCCTCTCAGAAGATGATGATGCAAATATTCGGAAGATAAAGTTCTCATCGTCCTCACTTGTGCCCTCCTTATCCTCTGAGACCAGATGGTTGTTTTCATCAGAGTGATCTACAAGACATAGGTAATGAAGGATTGTTAGAGGGTGTCAGTATAACACAGTCGCTATATCTCACTAGGTTAATAGATGATGCAACGTAATATACAGAATACATGAAAAAAAACTCCTGTACAAAATTAGGGAAATAGGGATACAGTACGAACCCATGGTCAACATAGCTGAGATCCATGAAACATGGATAACATAGTAGACCAGAAAAACCATGTGGAAATATTTGAGCCTTGAAGTCAACATTCACATTGTTGGTGCTGTAGACATGTACATACCTGGCAATGGGGACGAGGGTGGCAAAATGGTAACAGCATAGTCTGTATTACATACAGGAACAGATTCTTTCTGCCTGTTTGAAGAAGAAAAACATGTAAATCGTAAGTAAACACAGTATAAAATGGGTTGTCTCACTATAAGAACACTGACTATAAGGCCTAATAGGACATATGACTGTCATAGTGGGGAAGGTTTTCTGCTCAAAACTACCTTCCATGGATCAGAACACAACTACCAAGAATGGCTGGCAAGTAATACTACAGCTCTCCTACAGAGTAGGCAGTGCTAAAAATGCATGACCTGCCACAATTATGGGCTGTTATCTTCTGCATTTTCTGAAGCCAAAAGTACAATGACCGTTAACCATGAAGCGGTGAATGCTGCATTTGATATTCTGATATTTATGTCCTATATTTGGTGTTGTGTACATAGATCAGCCTGGAACTCCCAGTAATGAAGTAATGACCCTTTATAATCTACTCACATTTCTGAGATGTTTGTGTTGGTTTCTGGTGTATACTCTGGAGGGGCATTGGAATCCTCATTGTTCACCATCCTGGTAGCGATGATACAGAGCTAAATACGGATAAAAATAAGATATAAAATATTTTTTTTATGTGCTTTTAGAGTTTTTTAAATTTTTTTTTACATATTTTGGATTTATTAATCACATACTTACTTTACAAAGCTTTTCAGAAGATGACGTAAAATTTTGGAAGTCAAGGCTCTCATTGTTCTCACTTGTGCCTTCCTCATCCTTTGAGACCAGATGTTTGTTTATATCAGAATGATCTACAAGAAATAGGTAATGAAGTATTATTAGAGGTTGTCAGTATAACACAGTCACTATTTATCACTAATATTAATGGGAACAGATGATCACATATTAGGGAAGATGAGACAAACAGTCGCTTAGTCTAGATGACGTCTCCTTCTACTTACTGATAAATAAGCTGGTGTCTGCATCTGAAACAAGCTGAGGAACATACTCCAGCTCCTGGCTCAGAATGTTGTCAAAGTCCAAGTCACTCAGGAATGGATGAACCTTGATCTCAAATGCTCCTCCTAGAAAAAGAAAAACAAAAGTGATGCGGACATAGTCAGGGATGGCTCCATATCTGAACAGTTTATCGTAATCTGAACTAATGACAAAACTGAGCTGACATGAAGGAAATAAACTGAAAGTCTTAGTGTGGAGAACTAGAAATACAGTAGATGAGCTGATAGAGAAATGCTGATCTTCATGGACATGAGTGATATGTCCTTGGTCTAATAAGGGAATATTAATACTAGTATATCTGTTACCTGTCCCAAGTCTACGCACAGGATTTCTTCTGAGCAGCTCAGTGATGAGATTCTGAGCATCCAGGGGTGGAGCGCGATCACAATTCCAAATTAGTTCTCCTGTTACATAGAAAATTACAGAAAATAAAACCTCTTTACTGGACTGTAACATAAAGCAAAGGAAATAGCTAAACAAATGTAACTAATCAACGCAATGATCGGATTATTCTACTCACCAATGACAACCCTTTTATAAAGCTCAGTGAGGGAATCAGCATCAAATGGTACACATCCCAGCAGGAATTTATACAGGATGATCCCCAATGACCACCAGTCAACAGGTCTTCCATAGCCTTCTTTCAGGATGATCTCTGGGGCTATGTAACATGGGGTGCCACAGAACTGGAAACCAACAGAACATAGAGATGAGAATCGATGAAACAATTATTATGACAAGATATCATCGTTAAAACACAATGCAGAAGATAAAATATTAGTGGAAAAGTTCTCTAGAAAGGAAGAACGTAGAGAAGAGACAATAGTGTGATGAGATTTGCAAATAACAAGCTAAGTTCTTGTAGGTGATGCTGACCTCACGGTCCTGGAACTCTCTGGAGATGTCCACTGCTAATTCCTTGTAGGTGTTGGTTTTCGGTATCATTAGACCAAGTTTTGAAATCCCAAAATCGGTAACTTTAATATGTCCAGTAGATGTAATCAGGAGGCTGCAAAAGAGAAGATGGTTTTAGCCTCACAGACTGAATGATAATAAATGACAACTTTCCCCACTTTATTATACTACGGGGGCACTTACTTTTCCGGCTTCAGGTCTCTGTGCACCACACCGTAACTATGCAGGTATTCCACGGCAAGTACCGCCTCTGCAAAGTACAAGCGGGCCATGGGGACAGAGAAAGGACCCCTGGTGCTTAGAAGGGTCCCACAGTCTCCACCTATAGAAGAAAGGAAATAGGGGTTTATACAGAAGATAACCATGATATACCACGAGCAGATAGCCATGATGTATAATGAGCAGTGAGCGGAAACATCCTGGGGAGATCACACAGATAGTGGCGCACATAGAAATCACAAGACCCCATATCAAAAGTTGTAATTGCCCCCCACCCTAAAAAATAAAAAATAAATATATTTATATCCCTGTTGAAGCAGCTTGGTGTTCTCACCAGCAATACAACTTTTATGGCCATTTTAGAGTATGATGCTCCCAAAAATGCCCACACCCACACTCAATGAGTATGGTATCCCCACAGTGAATCCTCCTAAGGAGGCCACCACTTAGAAGGAGGCCAGCCACAACCCCCTACTCGGTGTGATGGCACCCACAGCAACCCTCCCACTCAGGATAATGGTTCCCACAGTCCCTCACACGATATAATGGTCCGCATAACTCCCCACTTAGTATGATGTCCCCACACAGAATGGGGGCCTCCATATAGAGTGAGGACCCCCACAGCACCCCACTTAATATGATGACCTCCACTCAGCATTCACAGTCCCCCCATATCTAGTCATACGGCCCCCTTTCAGTATTTTGGCCCCTACTAACCACCTACTCAGTATTTTTGCCCCCACCAGCCCCACCTCCTTGAAGAAGCAAATAACGCTGAAATTGTGATGACAGGTGGAGGGATGCTGCCCACTGCCGAGCGTCGACAGACCCCCTCCGACTGATGAGCCCCATAGCGCCCCTGCACCAAGATCAATGAATTTACGAGCATCTTGGTAATAGATAACCTATAGTAAATGCTCTGTGGGGATGTAACCAACAATGTCCTAATGATATGAGCAGTGATAAGATGAAAACAGACATGGGCTGAATATAATACAACAGATGTGTCTTACCTCCTACATACTCCATGACCATACACAGGTGAGATCTAGTTGGAAAGGAGCAGAGCATGGAGACCACAAAGGGACAATCAGCAAATGTTAAGATGTCCCTCTCCAGAAAGGCCCATTCCAATCTCTGTGCAGTATTTAGGTTCCGCTTAGCCATTTTCTTCATAGCAAAGGTCTGGTGTGAGTCTTTATGATGCACTAAGTAGACGGCCCTGGAGAGAAGGAGAATCCATCGGTTATAATAAATCCTTATTAATAATCCATCTATAGAAATCATTATATGTTTAATACTGGTATCCAAGGGGTAACATTTCTCCTTGCGGAGAGTGACATGTTAAGCTTGTCAAGGTGAGGAGACTTTTAAGCCTCAATGATCCTCTGGGAAATGTGCAAATTGTCTCTTCAGAGAGGAAGAGAACTAGAACTCCAGTGCCACCTATAGGAAGTAGTAATCCTAAAAGTCAATATCGACCCATTAACGAGCCTTATCACATGACATGGAATAATAGCCATAACCAAAATCTCAATTTTCGGACACTATGTTTTGGGGTACAAGCACTCATCAGTGCAAAGTGTGAGATATGGTTTGGCTGGGTGAGAGGCATCTGACCGGGATCCAAGCGGTAACGTTTCTCCTTGCGGAAAAAGCCATGTTAAGCATGTCAAGGTGAGGAGACTTTTAAGCTGCAATGCTCTTCTGGGAAATATGCAAATTGTCTCTTTTCAGAGAGGAAGAGAACTAGCACCCTAGTGCCACCTATAGGAAGTAGCAATCCTATTTCCCAGAGGAGCATTGCGGCTTAAAAGTCTCCTCATGTCCGCAAGGAGAAACGTCACCCCCTTGGATACCGGTCAGACACCTCTCACCCAGTCAAACCATATCTCACACTTTGCACTGAAGAGGGGCAGTACCCCAGAACACAGTTCCTGCAAATTGAGATTTTGGGTTTGGCTATTATCCTAAGTCATGCGACAAGGCTTGTTAAAGGGTCGATATTGACTTTTAGGATTGCTACTTCCTATAGGTGGAGTTCTAGTTTGCTTCCTCTCTGAAGAGACAATTTGCATATGTTTAATACTAGAAGTCTGGCCGCCACTATAAATCCACATCTAGAAATACATAAAATAGCACTACATAGATCACCTATGGGAGGTCTCCACAATGCCACTTCTGCCGGAGCCATCACCCAGGTCACATTATAGATACGAGAATCTATCGAAATTCTCTTTGGGCAGATTCGCTATAACTGACCAAATACAATTTAGTGCAAATAAAATTGGTCCAAAATGAATGTGCTCCAGGGCTCTCTTCTGCTGCTGAGGCCAGTGATTGGGCCCACATGGTCATGGTGGAGGGTGTAGCTGTCATTGACGTCAATATGGTGTCACCCTTCATGTGACCATGTGTAGCCAACTTCTCTGATCAGCTTCATAATGGAGCCCCCCCCATCAAAACAAAGATCAGAGTGGAGAGCAGAAAAGCTCAGGTGGAGGAGGCAGCATAAGAACAGATGAGGGTCTAGCACAGGCGAATGTAATAATATTATATTATTATATATTATATTATATGTAATTATATTATTTAAATCGCTTTCCTTACAGTTTGATTTGCTACAGATCATATAATTTCCCTATGATAACACTGAATGGCAGAGTGCAGGGGCAGAAGCATTGTCATAGGGAACCCTGAGAAATGTGGATTATGGCAACAGAAATCTCACCCAAAATTTCCACTGCTGATGAGTTTGGAAGTTTCATAGTCGCTCATGTGCGGCTTTCTCGCTGGAACCAATGAATCGATCACGCTCTATAAAAGAATAAGAAATAATACTGATTTATTGAAGATGCAGGAAAAAAGTTACAGATGCAAAAACTTCTCCCCCCATATTATGTCCCAGATGATTTACACTGATATGATGTTTGGAGGATACAAACCGGACGCTGGGCAGACCTGGCGCTAGCACCCAGCACACCCAGGCAAGTGCCGGGGCCCTGAGTAGGCGAGGGACCCACTTGCTGTCGGGCACCCTTGCGCGCTATGGGACCGGTGAGTAGAGGAGAGTGGTGCCAGCGCCAGCTAGTGGGCCTTGCTCCCCCCCCCCCAATGCTTGCCCAGGACCACGGCCGGCACAATACTTACCTCTCCACAGCTGGTGAGCAGTGAGGTGAGCATTTGATTTTTTTTTTTATGTATGGAGGTATGGGGCATTATATGGGGGGAGAAGTGACATCCTGCATGGGGCATTATATGGAGGGGAGGTAGGGACATCCTGCGTGGGGTATTATATGGGGGGGAGAAGTGACATCCTGCATGGGGCATTATATGGGGGGAGTGACATCCTGCATGGGGCATTATATGGGGTGAGAGGTGACATCCTACATGAGGCATTATATGGGGGGGACATCCTGCATGGGGCATTATATAGGGGGGTGACATCCTGCATGGGGTATGATATGAGGGGGAGAAGTGACATCCTGCATGGGTCATTATATGGGGGGGAAGTGACATCCAGCATAGGGCTTTATATGGGGTGAGAGGTGACATTCTGCACGGGGCATTATATGGGGGGTGACATCCTGCATGGGGCATTATATGGGGGGAGTGACATCCTGCATGGGGTATCATATGGGGGGAGAAGTGACATCCTGCATGGGGCATTATATGGGGTGAGAGGTGACATCCTGCATGGGGCAATATATGGGGTGAGAGGTGACATCCTACATGGGGCAGTATGTGTTGGGGGGACATCCTGCATGGGGCATTGTATGGGGGGGTGATATTCTTCATGGGCATTATATGGGGGGTGACATCCTGTATGGGCCATTATGTGGGGTGGGACATCCTGCATGGAGCATTATGTGGGGGGGACATCCTGCATGGGGAATTATATGGGGGGTGACATCCTGCATGGGGCATTATGTGGGGGGGATATCCTGCATGGGGCATTATGTGTGGGGGACATCCTGCATGGGGCATTATGTGGGGGTGACATCCTGCATGGGCCATTATGTGGGGGGGCACAGCCTGCATGGGGCATTATGTGGGGGGCACAGCCTGCATGGGGCATTATGTGAGAGGGACATTCTGCATGGGGAATTATATGGGGGGTGACATCCTGCATGGGCCATTATGTGGGAGGGGGACATCCTGCATGGGGCATTATGTGGGGGGGGGGGCACAGCCTGCATGGGGAATTATGTGGGGGCTCAAAGCCTGCATGGGGCATTATGTGGGGGTCACAGCCTGCATGGAGCATTATGTGGGGGGTCAAAGCCTGCATGGGCCATTATGTGGGGGGCACAGCCTGCATGGGGCATTATGTGTGGGGTCACTGCCTGCATGGGGCATTATATGGGGGCACAACCTGCGTGGAGCATTTTATGGGGTCCATTATTCTATATGGAGCAATATATGGAGCTCATAATACGGTATAGAGGACTATGTGGTGCCATTATACTGTGTGGAGGACATTACTGTCCGGTCTGCACTGTGAGCTGTGAGGATTCGCCGCTTTCTGAGTTATTGTGGAATTTACAATAGATATCGCTCATGTAATGTAAGAAGTGAAATCTTCGGGCTTGTACTATATATATATATACAGTACAGACCAAAAGTTTGGACACACCTTCTCATTTAAAGATTTTTCTGTATTTTCATGACTATGAAAATTGTACATTCACACTGAAGGCATCAAAACTATGAATTAACACATGTGGAATTATATACTTAACAAAAAAGTGTGAAACCACTGAAAATATGTCTTATATTCTAGGTTCTTCAAAGTAGCAACCTTTTGCTTTGATGACTGCTTTGCACACTCTTGGCATTCTCTTGATGAGCTTCAAGAGGTAGTCACCTGAAATGATCTTCCAACAATCTTGAAGGAGTTCCCAGAGATGCTTAGCACTTGTTGGCCCTTTTGCCTTCACTCTGCGGTCCAGCTCACCCCAAACCATCTCGATTAGGTTCAGGTCTGGTGACTGTGGAGGCCAGGTCATCTGGCGTAGCACCCCATCACTCTCCTTCTTGGTCAAATAGCCCTTACACAGCCTGGAGGTGTGTTTGGAGTCATTGTCCTGTTGAAAAATAAATGATGGTCCAACTAAGCGCAAACCGGAAGGAATAGCATGCTGCTGCAAGATGCTGTGGTAGCCATGCTGGTTCAGTATGCCTTCAGTTTTGAATAAATCCCCAACAGTGTCACCAGCAAAGCACCCCCACACCATCACACCTCCTCCTCCATGCTTCACGGTGGGAACCAGGCATGTAGAGTCCATCCATTCACCTTTTCTGCGACGCACAAAGACACGGTGGTTGGAACCAAAGATCTCAAATTTGGACTCATCAGACCAAAGCACAGATTTCCACTTGACTAATGTCCATTCCTTGTGCTCTTTAGCCCAAACAAGTCTCTTCTGCTTGTTGCCTGTCCTTAGCAGTGGTTTCCTAGCAGCTATTTTACCATGAATGCCTGCTGCACAAAGTCTCCTCTTAACAGTTGTTGAAGAGATGTGTCTGCTGCAAGAACTCTGTGTGACATTGACCTGGTCTCTAATCTGAGCTGCTGTTAACCTGTGATTTCTGAGGCTGGTGACTCGGATAATCTTATCCTCAGAAGCAGAGGTGACTCTTGGTCTTCCTTTACTGGGGCGGTCCTCATGTGAGCCAGTTTCTTTGTAACACTTGATGGTTTTTGCAACTGCACTTGGGGACACTTTAAAAGTTTGCCCAATTTTTCGCACTGACTGACTTTCATTTCTTAAAGTAATGATGGCCACTCGTTTTTCTTTATTTAGCTGCTTTATTCTTGCCATAATACAAATTCTAACAGTTTATTCAGTAGGACTATCAGCTGTATATCCACCAGACTTCTGCACAACACAACTGATGGTCCCAACCCCATTTATAAGGCAAGAAATCCCACTTATTAAACCTGACAGGGCACACCTGTGAAGTGAAAACCATTTCCGGTGACTACCTCTTGAGGCTCATCAAGAGAACGGCAAGAGTGTGCAAAGCAGTCATCAAAGCAAAAGGTGGCTACTTTGAAGAACCAAGATTATAAGACATATTTTCAGTTGTTTCACACTTTTTTATTAAGTATATAATTCCACATGTGTTAACTCATAGTTTTGATGCCTTCAGTGTGAATGTACAATTTTCAAAGTCATGAAAATACATAAAAATCTTTAAATGAGAAGGTGTGTCCAAACTTTTGGTCTGTACTGTATATATATATATTTATCTGCGGTATCTGTGCATCATGAATCGTGGTATGTGTTAAAGGGGCCACTGAGACTCTTTCGCCCAGGGCCCACAAAATCCTGGAGCCGCCCTGCAACGGTCATCATACATTACTATAACATTCTGGATAATGTGGGAGATCACACAGAGGAGGACTTACAGGTAATCTATCACCAGGTGTTTGCTATGTATTCTGAAAGCACCATGATGTAGGGGCAGAGACCCTGATTCCAGTGATGTGTTACTTACTAGGCTGTGTGTGGCTGTTTCAATAAAATCAGTAGATTATCACTAGAAGACTATCTGTCTAGCCAGGTAGTCCTATTGCTCTGTACCCCTGCCTCCACCACTGATTAGCAGCTTTCTGTCTATGCACAGTGTACACAGAAAGCTGACAATCAATGGTGTGGGCGGGGTTATACAAGACTCAGCATTCAGAGCTCTGCAGCAGAAAAAAATAGTGATTTTATCACAACTGCTCCACCGAGTAAAGTAATCAACACATGGAATCAGGGTCTCTGTCCCTGCATCATGCTTCTCTCAGACCAATAAGCATAAACCTGGTGATAGATTCCCTGTAATTCAAATGTAATTAACACCATAGGGTCATCTACACTTAGAATAGAGACGTCCCATGGTTGTATGGGGGATAATACTGGACGAGTCATTCACACCCCATGATCTGATGACACACACGCATCCCCCTCTATGATACTTACGGATTCTTGGATCTCCGGGATCTCACTAATTCCATTGTTAGGATTCGACAGCTCAGTTGTTTCTAAAATAATGATGAAGAAATAAAATGTATTAGAGGATATTATTCCTACATAGATAATACAGCAATATAACGGAGAAATGACAAGATGTCTGTAAATGGGATTAATACTCGTTATATGGGGATTCTAAATATGAGACTATACGGGGAATCCATAGATAAATGTAATGTAAATGATGGAGGAACCCCTTCATAAATAACAAAAGACTGACCATCACTTCCGAAAAGAAAATGGGTGTGAACAGGTGCATACTAAGAGTAGCCATCCAAATACATAACTAACAAAGTTGCACTCTGTAACGCTATAGCATGTAAACATGAAATAAATGAAATTTGAATTGCATTACTGCTGTAGAAAATAGGATAAAAGGAAGATACTTAGTGCATAATTTGGCCAATTCATGCATGGCCAGCAGCCACGGCAAGGCGACATTCTTTTTCTGGGTGCATGCCAAGTAGCCACGGCAAGGTGACCTTTTTTTTTGCTGGGTGCATGCCCAGCAGTCACGGCAAGACGACCTTCTTTTGCTGGGTGCATGCCCAGCAGTCACGACAAGGCGACCTTCTTTTGCTGGGTGCATGCCCAGCAGTCATGACAAGGCGACCTTCTTTTGCTGGGTGCATGCCTAGCAGCCACGGTAAGGCGACCTTCTTTTGCTCGGTGCATGCCCAGCAGTCACGGCAAGGCAACCTTTTTTGCTGGGAACCTATCTCCACCCATCAGCCCAGGGTGGTTTTAATTACAACAGGATCCTACCTACCCATATAAATGTAGGCTTCAGCCTAGGAGAGGATTCACATTAGGAGAGGATTCCAACAAAAAGATCGCCTTGTCATTGGCTGCTGGGCATTCATGAATTGGCCAAATTATGTGCTCAGTATCTTAGTTTTTTCCCATTTTCTAGAGCAGTAATGCAATTTAAATTTAATTTCTTTCCTGTTACTTGCTATAGCACTGCAGAATGGACCCTCCATCACATGAATGAGGAAGCCCCCACCCACGCTGCACATACGAGTGATGGTAAGAGAGCTGAAACATAGGAGAGATTTGCAAATTAGCCTGGAAGTGCACTGGGGGCGTGTCACTGCACTTGGATTTCTTCTTTCACGCCCCCAGCGCACTTCCATTCTGATTTGTATATGGTGTCTACTTTACATTTCTCCTGACTGGCACATTGGATTTCTACAAACAATTATTATTAGGGGACAATGGCCTATACCGTCACACCACTACTTCTATATGTAACAATGTGCTGCCAGGTTCCCATTACACAGAGTAGAGAGTAAATCTAACATTATCCTCCGTCCTCTGTAATATCTGGACATTCCTTGTAGAAGGTCGGGTGATCGCTCACCTGTAATCAGATCGCTGTTCAGCTCCGGCTGACTCCTATTAGGGTCAGGGATTTTCGGGGTCACATTTTGCCCATATTTGGCGTCGCCTCCTGTTGTTTCCTGATAGATATAATATATCTAATTAATATGTGCAAGATTTCACTAAATCACCAAATACATAAATCATGAAGGACTAAACCAACATTTACAGATGCACCAATTGTAACGATACAAATCCCGCGCCATCTTCAGACCTTTTCTCAGAAAGTATCCTCAGATACGGTGGATTAAGATACGTCTATTAATATTGATCCTTACCGGGCGTTCCAATGAGCGTTCTAGTATAGACAGGACTTTTTCGGCCAGTTCTTTAAAGACAGCCAAATCTTCAGTCTGAGATCTTTCTTCAGCCTATAAAGAAGGAAAAATGGAAAGGAGAATTTTGAGATGAGAGCGGTCAGAATAGAGGCGGAAATTGTATGTGACATCGGTTCTCTGTCTGCAGATACAATGACTACATACTGTATTTGGGGACTCGTTGTGTTTTACCGTATTTTTTGGACTATAAGATGCCTTTTTTTCCAAAATTGTTGACCTCCCTTCTAACACTCTCGCACCCCTCCAATCTATCCTAAACTCTGCTGTCTGACTAATCCACCTGTCCCCCCGCTATTCCCTGGCTTCTCCCCTCGCTCCGCCAATCCCTTCACTGGCTCCACATTACCCAGAGACTCCAGTTCAAGACCCTAACCTTGGCATGCAAAGCCACCCACAACCTGTCTCCTCCATATATCTGTGTCCTAGTCTCCCGGTACTTACCTGCACGCAACCTCCGATCCTCACAAGATCTTCTTCTCTACTCCCCTCTTATCTCCTCTTCCCACAATCGCATACAAGTTTTCTCCCGTGCATCCCCCCTACTCTGGAACTCTCCACCCCAGCATATCAGACAGATTATTAATAATAATAATTGTCTGAATGTAGCTTACCAGGGGGGTGGCTGTGGTGGAGTGAGGTCACAGGAGGTAGGGTCACTGCTGTAGGAAGCCGGCAGTAGAAGTGGGGCGCTGCTGCGGGCCCCGAGCTGGGAGGAGCGGGGTATCCAGGAGGTGCGAGGCTGCGGGCCCTGGGCTTCAAGGAAATGTTAGCGGTGATTTAGGAGGGGAGTCCCCGCTCTGCCCATTGATTTTCTGGCGGTGGGCTTCAGGCAAATGGCCGCTGGAGGCAGTGCATGTGCAGATTTAGATCTCGGCTCAATGACGAGCTGAGATCTCAATCTGCGTATTGGCCATCTCCAGCAGCCTACTTCTTGAAGCCCACTGCAGAGAAATCAATAAGCAAGGCAGGGCCTCCCCTCCTGAATTACCGCTAACATTTCCTTGAAGCCCAGGGCCCGCAGCCTCGCACCTTCTGGACACCCCGCTCCTCCCAGCTTGGGGCCCGCAGCAGCGCCCCACTCCTACTGCCGACTTCCTGCAGCAGCGACTCTGCCTCCTGTGACCTCGCTCCACTGCCACCACCCCCCTCAGTAAGAAACCGAAAAATCGGACTATAAGACAGGACTATAAGACAGACCCCCATTTTATTATAATAAATGTTTTTCCTATTTACCTCCCAAAAATTTTTGGTGCGTCTTATGGTCTGCAAAATACGATATATTAGAAGAAAAAGCTTCTATCCCTCCATTATTATCTATTAATATTGAGATGTTCTGTGCAGAGTGTCCGCCACTTACCTGGTGTAGTAATGTCCTGATGTTCTGAAGTAAATCCGTCAGATAGTCTGACGTTAGACGACGTTGTCGGTGTTTGGTCAGGCAATCCTTTACTAGCTCCATCACCAGCCGGTGAGTGAAGCTGAGGACGCCATCGGGTGGTAGAAGCACACTGTTAGGACGATTGATCATAAGGATCATCAATAGTGCTTTTACCTGAGGAATGTCCAAAACAATTCCAGCCATAGTGAAAAACTGCAAGTGCTATCAGTCACTATAGAGCCAAGAAAGGCACGGGTGAGCCTATGTGCATTGTATATATAGCGCCTGTGAGCAGTGATGTCACCATCACCTGTGATGTCATCACGGAATCTTGTGATAGAATCTTCACGGAGCAGCTCTGCGCAAATAGAATGCGGCCTGGTAATATATAAAGTGAAAACACCGTACAATTAACTACCCATGTTATCATGGCCGTTCTATTTTATATCCAATTAGAACACAACCAGGATAAAGGTGTGTTCACAAGTTGGATTTTGGCAGCATTTTTTTTCTACCTCAAAAATCAAAGGTGGCAGGAAAAACGCTGCTTGAAATTCAGGTGTTTTTACTTGTGTTTTTTTTTCCATTCATTTGAATGGGTGAAAAATGCTGCAAAACCTCTGAAAGACTTGACAAGCTGCAGATTTAAAAAAAATGCAAAAAAAACAGCATGTGAATGAGATTTCAGAAATGTCATTCACTAAGATGGTACTGTAAAACACAGCATTTTTGCTGCAGAAGAAAAACAGTGAATACATCCTAAAGATATCCTCAGTCATATTATGGGAAATATTGTATATTTAGTACTTATTATCTCACGTGTTTTTCTTCACCATAGAACTTTTAAGGCTGTGTGCCCACTATGCGTTTTTTAGGCGTTTCTGCAGCGTAACTTCCGCCGCGGAAACGCTTAAAAAACGCTTGGTGATAGGTCTGCAATGGTCCCCAATGATAATCCGCATGTGCTGTGCACATGCCGCGGAGATTTCCGCTGCGGATTATCATTGCGGAAAAATCCGCAGCTCGTCCTTTAATTCTGCAGAGTCGCTGCGATTTAGCCGCCATTGACTTGCATTGGAACGCATAACATCCGAATGACTACAAATACACATGTGGATATTATGCGACTCAATGCGTGGATGGTACCCGGGTCTGGAGATGAAGAGACTCTCCTCCAGACCCGGGTACCATAGTACCTGTAGTTAAAATAGAATTAAAATAAAAAATAAACATATACTTACCTTCTGATGGCCCCTGTCTGCTCCCGGCGGTGCTGCTGGCTCTTCGGCTGCTCGCGGTGGTAAAAGGACCTTCCATGACGCCATTTAGTCATGTGACAGGTCACGCGACCGCTGACATCGGCGGTCGCGTGACCTGTCACATGACTAAATGACGTCATGGAAGGTCCTTTTACAGCACCGTGATTCGCCGAAGACACCGGACGCACCGGAGAAGGAGATCGAGGACCATCGGAAGATGAGTATAATATTTTTTTTTTATTTTTCACCATTATTATTCTTTTTTTTTATTATTGATGCTGCATTTGCAGCATTGTAACTTGGTCACACTATATAAATCCATGCCGGTTGCATGGAATTATATTGTGTGACCAAGTTGTCAAGCACTTTTCCAAGTGATGCTAAAATCACTTGGCAAAGCGCTTGACAACCCAGGGAGATGCAGAAACGCTTAGGAAAAATCCGCAGCATTTCTGCATCGTGGTCATATATCCTAACTCATTGGCGAACTGTTATACAAGGCTATATTCACACTAGACTTTTTTTAGCGGGCTTTTTTATGCAAATTTTCAGCTGCATTTTACAGTACCAACAAAGTCTATGAGATTTCCGAAATCTCATGCACACAGCTTGCTTATTTGTCCTCAGTATTTTGTGCTTTCCATGGCTTTTTGCAATAGAGTATGTCACTTGTTTCAGCGTTTTTCACCCATTAAAAAAAAGGGTGGTGGAAAAAAATGCTGAAAAAAAGCCTAGTGTGAACATTTTGCTGCGTTTTTAGTGAAAAAAGCAAGTATGTGGCACACATTTACTTTTGTGATTTTCCCAAGTTTAAACCATCTTGTCTTGGTCACCTGAGATAGCAGCTTGGATTATTACAGTTTAATTAAATTAGTGATGCCTACAAAGTAAACATTGGTTGAGCTAGGTGTGAGATTGAACAACACGTGTGGCCCAGGGAGGTGTGAAAATGAACAATGCCTGAGCAACTCAATGGCAAACCATAATGTGAAAGTAAATAGTGTCCTACAAATTCAATGCACTGCCAGGGTCTTAGATAAACCATTCCAGACCAATTCACCCCCCCCCCCTGTTACATTTGTAATGTGTACTTTTTCATGAACATATGTCTTGCAATGGTGACCTGTTTTCATGTGTCTATGGTGGAAGCAAAGCTGAACTTTGGGATCCTGAAAAACGCACCAAAAATGCACCAAAAACCACTGCAAAAAAACACACCAAAACCTGCGTTTTTGACGCTACTTGTTTCCTGCCAAGAGATTATGTTTTGCTGCAGAAAAAAAACACCTAGTGTGAATATAGCCTAAGACTTACTCTGCCAGCATTAATAGTCAATATTCTGTATACAAATAGGACTCCAATCCAGGTATTCAGTTTATCATAAACATGCCTGAGTTAATCTGCCAAATACACATAGTATGCTTTCTCATAGGTGAAATATAAATCCTGTTAAAGGTCCAAGTTGCAGCAGTTAAGTAGAACAAAACAGACCTCTTCATTCTTTGTAGGTGGAAAAACTTTCGAAATTGTCAGTGTATCAAGTACTTATACTCCTGACTGTATATAGTATAATTGCCGCACTGCTACATACAGGTGCTTCTCAGAAAATTAGAATATCATCAAAAAGTGAATTTATTTCAGTTCTTCAATCCAAAAAGTGAAACTCATATATTATACAGAGTCATTACAAACAGAGTGATCTGTTTTAAGTGTTTATTTCTGCTAATGTTGATGATTATGGCTTACAGCCAATGAAAACACAAAAGTCATTATCTCAGTAAATTAGAATTAACAAGAAACACCTGCAAAGGCTTCCTAAGCATTTAAAAAGGTCCCTTAGTCAGTTTCAGTAGGCTCCACAATCATGGGCAAGACTGCTGACTTGACAAATGTCCAGAAGGCAGTCATTGACACACTCCTCAAGGAGGGTAAGCCACAAAAGGTCATTGCTAAAGAAGCAGCTGTTCACAGAGTGCTGTATCCGAGCATATTAATGGACGTGGAAGGAAAAAGTGTGGTAGAAAAAGGTGCACAAGCAACTGGGATAACCGCAGCCTTGAAAGGATTGCTAAGAAAAGGCCATTCAAAAATTTGGGGGAGATTCACAAGGAGTGGACTGCTGCTGGAGTCATTGCTTCAAGAGCCACCACACACAGACGTATCCAGGACATGGGCTACAAGTGTCGCATTGCTTGTGTCAAGCCCCTCATGACCAATAGACAACGCCAGAAGCGTCTTACCTGGGCCAAAGAGAAAAAGACCTGGACTGATGCTCAGTGGCCCAAGGTGTTGTTTTCAGATGAAAAGTAAATTTTGCATTTCATTTGGAAATCAAGGTCCCAGAGTCTGGAGGAAGAGTGGAGAGGCCACAATCCAAGCTGCTGGAGGTCTAGTGTGAAGTATCCACAATCAGTGATGGTTTGGGGGGCCATGTCATCTGCTGGTGGAGGTCCACTGTGTTTTATCAAGACCAAAGTCAGCGCAGCCGTCTACCAGGACATTTTACAGCACTTCATGCTTCCCTCTGCCCACAAGCTTTATGGAGATGGAAATGTCATTCTCCAGCAGGACTTGGCCCCTGTCCACACTGCCAAAAGTACCAATACCTGGTTTACACACAACAGTATCACTGTGCTTGATTGGCAGCAAACTCGCCTGACCTTAACCCCATAGAGAATCTATTATAGAGAATCTATGGGGTATTGTCAAGAAGAAGATGAGACCCCAGACCCCACAATACAGATGAGCTGAAGGCTGCTATCAAAGCCACCTGGGCTTCCATAACACCTCAGCAGTGCCACAGGCTGATCCCTCCATGCCACATTGCCGCATTGATGCAGTAATTGATGCACAAGGAGCCCGAACAAGTAATGGGGGCATTTACTAAACATACATTTCAGTAGGCCAACTTTTCGGATTTTAAAAACATTTTTCAAGCTGTTGTTATGAAGTATTCTAATTTACTGAGATAATGACGTTTGTGTTTTCATTGGCTGTAAGCCATAATCATCAACATTAACAGAAATAAACACTTAAAATAGATCCCTCTGTGTGTAATGACTCTATATAATAGATCCCTCTGTGTGTAATGACTCTATATAATAGATCCCTCTGTGTGTAATGACTCTATATAATAGATCCCTCTGTGTGTAATGACTCTATATAATAGATCCCTCTGTGTGTAATGACTGTATATAATAGATCCCTCTGTGTGTAATGACTCTATATAATAGATCCCTCTGTGTAATGACTCTATATAATAGATCACTCTATGTAATGACTCTATATAATAGATCCCTCTGTGTGTAATGACTCTATATAATAGATCCCTCTGTGTGTAATGACTCTATATAATAGATCCCTCTGTGTAATGACTCTATATAATAGATCACTCTGTGTGTAATGACTCTATATAATAGATCCCTCTGTGTAATGACTCTATATAATAGATCCCTCTGTGTGTAATGACTCTATATAATAGATCCCTCTGTGTGTAATGACTCTATATAATAGATCACTCTGTGTGTAATGACTCTATATAATAGATCCCTCTGTGTGTAATGACTCTATATAATATAGGAGTTTCACTTTTTGCATTGAAGAACTGAAATAAACTAACTTTTCATGATATTCTAATTTTGTGAGAAGCACCTGTATATAGTATGAAGCCCCACTGCCCCATATGTGTATGTATAATTTGATGCACATGACTCGCCCCCTGGGCCGTGGGGTACACGGAACCGGGCCTTCTAGTGTACGGTGCTGATGGGGGTAGTAGTGGCAACCCGATCCCGTGGCTCAGGGTGGTCAGACCAAATGGTGGCAGTCTATTTATCAGTGTTTTGAATGTCCGACTACGCCACCCGTGGATTGCGGTCAGGGATAACCGCCGCTGCGAGGCAGACTGCTGAGGCTGGTGTTGGTGTGCAGCACAGGTGTAGGATAACTCCCCACGGGAAGAGTGTAGCCTCAGGGCAGTGTAGGTGGATGTTGGGGGTGATAGTGCAGGCTGCAATAGTAAGAGTTCAGAGTCCGCTTCAAACAGTTCAGGGTCTTTATTGTAGATATTATTAATGACCCAACAGTACCGGTTAGGAATGGGCCTGGGTGTCTGAGAGCATTCGGGCGAGCCCCACTGGTCAGGGTGAGTGTGTAGGCCTACCGTTCTCTCTATGCTCTTTCTGACTATCCCCCTTTTCGTGGTGTAATAGCCCACGTCCCTGAGCTGGCCGTGTACTTCTCGCCTGTATGGCATGCGACTAGGGCCTTGGGTACCTGTTGCTTGCTCCTCGCTGTACTGGTCCCTCTGTGTGGCGGAGCCTCCAGGCTTCTTAGGCCAAGGGACCTGAAATCCCTCGCAGGTTGGTTCTCTGCTGCTGGGCTTGTAACCCTGACAGCTCCGGACCCCAATGCCCGGTAGATTGGTTCTCTGCCAGGACCGGCTCTCATCACCTCTGTCCCTGGCTTGCAGTTTCTCCTCTGCCTCACGGACTCCTCAGCTACAGCTGAACTGTCCCTCCTTCTCTGGGACTAGTCTCACTCCTGAGCTAGGTCTTCCAGTTCTCTCTAACCCTGCCCCCAGTTCCAGCTTTTATAGGGGCAGCCAGCTCCCCCTGCTGGCCTGGGACAGGAGGTGCTGTATGCTAATTGTCCCTAACCAGGGGACCTCCCTCCTGCTCTCAGACACAGATTATTGTTTGTGGCATCCAGGCCTGGGGTGACACATTCTCCCCTAGTAAAATTTAGTACTCCGGACTAAACAGGAAACACAAATACAGGGTATAAATGACAACATAGCATATATACAAGTATATTTTGTCCTTGAGGTCACGGCGCTTCCGTGACCGGGTGTCCATGTCACCCAACAAGGTGTGAAGTTTTCCACGGTGTGGGGACCTGTTTCCATAAACCCCAAGTTCCTCGCCTTGGGCGTGGCGACAAGGCTGAGCTCTCTACTTTGGGCCACAAGGAGGCCACACTGGACAGATTTTTCTTCCGTGGCCATCTTCGAAAGAGGGCACCAAGTGCAACTATCTACAAGACAGTTCCGGTTATTCAGCGTCCATAACCTTTTAGCCCATGAACTAGAAAGACTGGAAAAACATAATTAGCAACCAGGCAACAAACATAAAACATTTACAATATACAGCATTTAGATCTTCCAGCGAGCTGGTATTTGCCCCCTAGTGCTCCGGGTTGACCTGCGTAACCCACTGTCTGGTGGTGGTCTAACCTGACTTTCCCCACTAGCATTCAGGGTACAGCTACTAGCTGGGTTTACAGGCAGTGCAGGCAGCTATCTGCGGGTCCTTTGGCTTACCGCAGGTATGGCAGGCTCACTGTCAGCAGAGGGTTGACTCTCCTGGGCTGCTGGCATGGGTTCTTCTGCCTCTAGGGCTGCTTGGTCTTCTGATTCCTCCTGCTCTCCTGTAGGTTCCTGCTGGGTTGGTTGAAGGAAGTGTAGGATGGGTACCACTATTGCATCATTTATCCGAGTCCAGGACCGGGGGAACTCTCCAAGAACTGTGCTGATCATTTCTTTCTTGTCTTCTGCGGGTTCAAGGTCACCTTGATCTTCTCCTGCACTCTGTAGTTGCTTGGGGCACCTTTTTAGGTGGTCTCTGGAGACGGTGCTAGTGGTTTCTCCTCCATCCTTGGTAATTACACATACCTTCGGGTTGTTGTGGTTGGACTGCAGTACTGTGTACGGGTCGCTCTCCCACTGGTCATCTAGCTTGTGAAGCCGTCTCTTCCGCTTCAGGACCTGCTCACCAGGTTCCAGGGGACCAGCAGGGGCATGTTGGTTGAAGAGCCTCTCTTGCTTTTCTCTCGCTTGAGCCAGACTCCTCTCCACACTCTCCTGTACCTTCTTGTACTGTAGCCGCCGTTCCGTATCCCAGTCCGCGTCTGGGGAGGTGGGGAGGACTCCCATCTCCAGGTCTATCGGCAGCTTACCTGGTCTTGCCCTCATCAGGTAAGCCGGGGTGCAATTTGTAGAATTCACCGGGATATGGTTGTATAAGTCTATCAGGTCTGGCAGCTTCTCCGGCCACAGGCTGCGTTCTTCCAGGGGCAACGTTTTGAGGAGATCAATGACGATATTATTCATTTTCTCACATAGCCCGTTGGTTTGTGGGTGGTAAGACGTTGTCCGAATCTTCTTACAGCCGTAGAGGTTGCAGAACTCCTGGAAGATCTCAGCCTCAAACGCTGGACCTTAATCTGTCAAGACCTGTTCCGGATACCCGTGTGGATGGCAGAAGTGTTGTTGGAAGGCTCTGGCCGCTGTTTGGGCTGTCAAGTCTTTAACAGGAACCACCACCAGGAACCGGGAATAGTGGTCCACTATTGTCAGGGCATAGACGTAGCCCGACCGGCTTGGAGCCAGTTTCACATGGTCCAGAGCTACCAGCTCAAGAGGCTGCCTGGTGACGATGGGCATCAAGGGCGTCTTCTGGCTGGTACCGTCCTTCCTTCTGAGGTTACATGGGCCGCAGTCCCTGCACCACTTCTCTATGGCCCCTCTCATTCCGACCTAGTAGAACCGCTCTCTCAGTAGGAACTCCAGTTTCTTCCACCCGAAGTGTCCCGCTCTGTCATGGTAGGCCTCCAGGACCATTGCTGCATCTCGTCTCGGGACCACAACCTGCCAGGTCAGCTCGTGCGTCCGGTGGTTGACAAGCCTTCTGCACAGCTTACCTTCGTAGAGTAATAGCCTGCTTTTCTCCTTCCATAACTGCTTGGCTTCCTCTGGAGCGTCCGAGCCAGAGCTAGCGTCTGCCTGGGTCAACAGGTCTTTCACCAGGCGAATTGCAGGGTCACTATCTTGCGTTTCAGCCCAGCCATGGTGAGGTAAGGGATTGAACATGACAGTGGTCAAGTCTTTGTCTCTTACACGGTGGGAGTACTGAGTGTCCCCGTACCGGTGGAATGCAGGGAGCTCTATTTCCTCCAACTCATCTGGATCTTCTCCCTCATCGTGCAAGTGGGGCATTCTCGATAGGGCATCTGCATTGGCATTGGCTCGGCCTGCCCGGTACTTCATGGTGAAGTCATAGTTTGCTAGCCGGGCCATCCACCGCTGCTCTAGGGCACCAAGTCTCGCATTGTCCAGATGTGTCTACGGATTGTTGTCCATGTACACAGTGAACTTCACAGAGGCCAGGTAATGCTTGAAACGTTCTGTTACGGCCCACACCACTGCCAAGGACTCCAGCTTAAAGGAGATGTAATTCTCCGGGTTTCTCTCGGTGGGCCTCAGCTTCCGGCTGGCATACGCGATCACCCTTTCTCTGCCCTGTTGGTTCTGTGACAGTACGGCTCCCAGCCCCACATTACTGGCGTCTGTGTGGAGGATAAAAGGCTGGCCATAATCAGGGTAGGCCAGGATCTCATCCCCCGTGAGGGCCATCTTCAGCTGTCGGAAGGACTCCTCTTCCGGCTTGTCCCACTTGAAGGGTGGCTTTTGGCTTCTGGTCTTAGATTGTCCTATAAGGAGGTCCTGCATAGGGGCTGCCATCTTGGTAAACCTGGGGATGAACCTTCGGTAGTAGCCTACCAACCCGACGAACTGCCTCACTTCTTTTATGTTAGAGGGGCTTGGCCAGTTCTTTATTGCCATGATTTTGTCAGGGTCGGGGGCTACTCCTTCTGCACTCACCACGTGTCCCAGGTACTGTACCTTCGGCTTTAACAGATGGCACTTGGAGGGTTTCACTTTCATGCCAAAGCCTGCCAGGGCCTCGAACACCTCGGCCAGGTGCTTTAGATGGTCCTCGTAAGTCTTCGAATAGACAATCACGTCGTCCAGGTAAAGTAGGACCGTCTCAAAGTTTCGGTGCCCTAGACAGCATTCCATCAGCCTCTGGAAGGTCCCGGGTGCGTTGCAGAGCCCGAACGGCATATAGTTGAATTCACTTAATCCCATCGGGGTGGTGAAGGCGGTCTTCTCCTTATCAGCCTCTGCCACAGGAACCTGCCAGTACCCACTAGTAAGGTCCAAAGTAGAGAAGAAATTAGCTGATTTTAGTGCGACCAAAGACTCCTCTATTCTAGGCAATGGGTATGCGTCTTTATGGGTGATACGATTGACTTCTCTATAGTCCACGCACATTCTCATAGTACAGTCTTTCTTTTTTATCAGAACCAAGGGGGCTGCCCAGGGGCTACAACTGTCTCTAATGACCCCGGCTTCCTTCATTTCTCTCAGCATACCCTTTGCGTTCTGATAGTGTGCGGGGTGGTACAGGTCTGTATCTTTCTTTTATTGGTGGGTGGCTCCCCGTGGGGATGTGGTGTTCTACCCCTTTCACTCTGCCGAAGTCTAGCGGGTGCTTACTAAAGATTCACTCGTACTCTTGAACCACCCGGTAGACTCCCTGTTTTTGGTGCAAGGGAGTGGAGTCAGCACCCACGTGGAGTTTCTGGCACCAGTCCTCCTTGGGTTTCTGGGAACCATTACCCTCCACCTGGGGAGATGGAGGCAAGGGTTCCATGGCCCTGACAGCATTGTGTTCAACAGTATACAATTTGGCTAGTGTAGCGTACCGGGGCAAGTGTACTTCCCTTTCCCCAATGTTTAAGATCCGGACGGGCACCCTTCCATGGCGGACATCGACCACCCCCGGGCTGTCAAAATGGTGGGCCTGCTGTCTGAGTACACGGGTTCTACCATGGCTTGGTAGTCTCTCCCTCTTAACCCGATTGCAGTCCGACACCATTTCACTTTTGGGGGGCATTGCAATGGGGAACGGGTCGCTCATCCTCACGCTACCGATCTCACCACCAGACAGTTCTACCTGTTGCCATCTCATCAGGGCTCATATCTCCTTCTGGAGGACCCTCTGTTGGCTGGAGCTCGCATTCATCGCCACCTGCTGCAAAATTACAATTACTTCTGAAAGACAATTTTCAATCACATTAGTACCCAAGGTTATTTTAGGGTGACTTTCTCGACGGTCAATGTCCACAATGATCACTCCCTGTGCCGGCAGTTCAACTTTACCAATCTTAATGGTCATCTCTCTGAACCCCACCTGCGGCACGGGTTGACCATTGCTGGCGATGATGCTCAAGTCATCGTCTGGATAACGAGTTATATCAGTGTCACTCCAGTACTGCTTGAAAAGTACATAGGGGATGGTAGTCACTTGGGACCCGGTGTCCAGCAGTGCACTCATGGGGATA
The DNA here is from genome assembly GCF_046119375.1 of Phyllobates terribilis. Lineage (NCBI taxonomy): Eukaryota > Metazoa > Chordata > Amphibia > Anura > Dendrobatidae > Phyllobates > Phyllobates terribilis. The sequence continues at coordinate 526,717 of NW_027363621.1, forward strand.
CCGTCCAGCACTACGGGTAAAACCGGGCGTCCCCCTACGTACTTATCACGCCAATTAGATGGGCCTGATGACCTTATGCCTGGGGGTTGGCCCTTTGCCCCAGGTCGGACCCATTTAAAGTACAGTACCTGGCTACGTGTCCCGGCTGGCTACAACGGCGGCAAATCGGCTGTCCATCCTCAGTGTAATGATCGGCGGGCCTCCCTCTGAATGACGGGATCCTCCTCCGTCGACGCCACGGGACATCCTCCGGCCTGGAAGCCAGCTTGATTGGTCCTGACGGGTCCATCTGTAACGACTGTACGGTCCTGGTCAATGCAGCAACACTCTTTGTTAGTTCTTGGACCTGATGGTGCAGGTTTGCAGGCGGGGATGGATTTAGGGCCTGCGCATCAGCCCCCACAAGGTCTGCGGGATAGGGCGCCGCCCCCTGGTGGTAAGGGATGGCAGGGCGCCGGGAAGCTACAGCGCCACCCGGTGCAGGTTCTCGGAGCTCCCCGATGGCCCTATCTTTGAACTGTGCAAAAGTCAAATCGGGGTTCTGTAGGGCCATGAGGCGCAGCTGGGTTCTGTGGGCGCTGGACAGCAGACCTTCTATGAACTGGTCAGTCAATAGTTTATCTGTATCCTGCACACTGCCAGGGTCAGCTTGCTTAATTGCCCCCAAGGCTTCCTGTAAATTTAGGGCATAATCTCGGATGCTATCTTGAGCTTGCTGCTTACATCCATAGAACCGCATTTTGATTTCAGCTGAGGTACGGGTATCAAAGGTGTCCCGTAGACGGGACAGAACCCCCCTTACAGTCCTTTTCTCCTCAGCTGTCCAAGACTTTACCTCCCGCTGGGCCGCACCAGTTAACTGCCCTATCAGTATGCTTACTTTCTGTTCTTCTGTCAGGGGATAAACTTTGAACAGTCTATACAGCCTTTCTTTAAAGTCGCCCAAGGTATGCGACTCGCCGGCATACTGGGGCAGCCAGGCCGCTCCGGGGATATAGGCAGGGGTGGATTAAGAGTAGCAAGGGCCCCGGGCAGTTTAGAAGGCGCGGGCCCCCTCCACACACCTGATTTATCACGTGACATGTCACATGATCCCCTGTGATAGATCATGTGATAGTTCACGGGAAATTAATTTGGCATAATATTAATTGTGCAGCCTCATCTGAGAGCAGCACAATATTGGGGCAGATACCCTGATTCCAGCGATGTGTCACTTTTTCAGCTGCTTGTTGTCATTTTGAGAAAATCACCGTTTTATCTGCTGCAGATCTAGCAGCTCTCTGAATGCTGCGCTCTGTATAGCCCCACCCACACCACTGATTGGCAGCTTTCTGCCCATGCTCAGTGTACACAGAAATCTACTGATCAGTGATGGGGGTGGGGTCCTACAGAACTTACTAGTCATCTAGTGATAATTACCTTCTGACAAATCAATGATTTTATCAAAACAACACTAAGCAGCCCAGTAAGTGACACATTACTGGAATCAGTGCCTCTAACCCTACATTATGCTGCTCTCAGATTAGGTGGCAAAAACCTGATGACAGATTCCCTTTAAAGGAGCTGTAAAGACAAAAAAGTTTGTATTAAAAAAAATACAAGCCATTTGTTAAATTAACTTTTTTTCATTGTTAATTCACATTAGACTGTATCTTCAACACTTTTGTCAGCAGGTCTATTACAGACTCTGAATAGGGCAGCTCTCTCCCTCTCCCTCAGCAGAAAGTCACAGCATGGTTAAAAAACGGGATCTTTTATGATTTTCTCATAATAAATAAAAAAGGACATGCAAGTCCTCCAAACTATTTTCCGTTTCTCTATAGGCGAGGTCCTAAATCTTTCTTGTTCTTTAGTTGATCACATGTCAAAAATGCAAAGCATTTACTATGAACTCGCCTAAAAAAATCTACACTTGGAGAGTAATATCATCATCTGCATGTAAATATTCCTTGACTCTAAGGGCTCGCTCACACTGTCGTATAACACGGCCGAATGCTATGTGATGTTTTATCGGATAGGACTCGGCCCTATGTTATACTATGGGACAGTGCGATTATTGGCATGAGAAAATAATCTCATTCGATATTCGGACCATGTGCACCCATACAAGTCTATGGGTGCACGTAAAACATTGGACTGCACTCGGATGTCATCCAAGTGCAGTCCGATGAACACTCACAGAGACTATGGAGAAGATGGAGAAATTAAGTTCTCCATCTTCTCCATATCTGGGCTGCGAGAGAATCGGATCACACTCAGTTGAAGCTCTGACAGAGTTTGAGCCCAGTGTCATTAGCATAATTGGCCCTATTCTCTTGCATGAGAGAATATATGGCTTAGTGAGTGGACCCTAAAACTGAATAGTAGTGACGGACAGGCACCTCACAAGCGGGATCCATGTAGCTCTCAGATGTCATGTAGGTAGGGCTTCATTCCATGGGGTAGGGCTTAATTTCAAGGTATATAAAAAAAATGGACTTCAAATAAAAATCAAATGAACACAAAAAGCACAAATTGAATTATTTTTTTCGTATTTATGTTTGCAGCCCCTTTAAAAACCCTTTGAGGACCAAGGCACATATATGTCCCATAGTTTTAAACTGGAAAGAAATTTGATTGAATAAAATTTAAGGTCCTCAAAGGTTTAAGTAGGTCATAAATTCATATGAATACTTGCTCATACAATTGCACATGCCAAAAGATGAAGAAGAAAAGAATCAAAAATATGACATTAAGTGGAGCACTTACAGGTATTCAAGGTGAAAGAGACCAGCAAAGGCATCATCTCGAATGACAGTAAATGAGTTAGAATTCAGCAAGCTGAAAATGAAGGTTAGAAGCGAACCAGACTTTATGGTGCTTAGAATTAGTCAAGCAGAATTTATTGACTGCTCTTGCAAAGCACTGAGACTGCCGCTGTGTATAGATGGCGCCGTGCGGCCTCCCGCTGTGTATAGATGGCGCCGTGTGGCCTCCCGCTGTGTATAGATGGCGCCGTGCGGCCTCCCGCTGTGTATAGATGGCACCGTATAGATGGCTACCTGCGGCCTCCTGCTGAGTATACGTGTATAGATGGCTACGTGCGGCCTCCTGCTGAGCATAGATGCCGCACGGCGCTCCCCCCAGAGACAGCAGTAGCCATCTATACACAGCAGGAGGCCGCACGGTGACATCTATACTCAGTGGGGGCCGCACGTAGCCATCTATAAACAGCGGGGGGCGCACGTAGCCATCTATACACAGCGGGGAGCCGCACGTAGCCATCTATACACAGCAGGAGGCCGCACGGAGCCCCCCCATAGACATCAGGAGGCCACACGGCGCCAACTATACTCAGCAGGAGGCCGCATGCAGTCATACACACCCACAAACATATACAGACACGCATAAACACATTTGAAACACAAAAATACATACAAACAGACATCACACAATGACATCTGCCCACACACACACACACACAAACAGACAGACATCACACACACACCTGCCCACACACACACACACACCTGCCCACACACACACACCTGCCCACACACACATTTGTGTGTGTGTATGTATAGTGTGTGTGTGTGTATAATGTGTGTGTATGTATAGTGTGTGTGTATGTATAGTGTGTGTGTGTGTATGTATAGTGTGTGTGTGTGTGTGTATAATGTGTGTGTATGTATAGTGTGTGTGTGTATAATTTGTGTGTGTGTATTTTTTTTTAAGTTAAAAACAAGTAAAATGCTTGTGGCATCAATATCAAGACTCCAGATATAAGGGCCTATTCACACTGAATTTTGCAATGCATTCATCTCCTCTTTCCAGGCTTCTATCTAAATCCCTGAAAAATGAATTTCAGGGATTCAGTTGTAAGCCTTGTGTAAAGACCTGAATGCAGCGCTGAATTTAGTGTGAATAGGTCCTTACATCCTACACCACCTCAGGGGATTGTTGTTATGGAGTATTGCCCCTGGGCGGCCGCAGTTATGACCACCACCAGGGCTCGCGGTCACCCACCCTAACTTTGGTATTCTGGGGAGCTGGTATAATGAATATCTGCGAAGAACCCTAGAGAAGCAAGAACATTGGACAACCAAGAGGTGGTGGCCTCAAGTCAGGTGTAGTGTTCAACAGGGCAAGACTTTCTAACCTGCCCCCACACACACACATACACACACACACACATATACACACACACACACCTGCCCACACAGACACACACACACACACACCTGCCCACACACATACACACCTGCCCACACACACACACACCTGCCCACACACACACACACCTGCCCACACACAAACACACCTGCCCACACACACACACCTGCCCACACACACACACACACACACCTGCCCACACACACACACATACACCCCTGCCCACACACACACACACCTGCCCACACACACACACACCTGCCCACACACACACACACCTGCCCACACACACACCTGCCCACACACACACACACACCTGCCCACACACACACCTGCCCACACAGACACCTGCCCACAAACACACACACACACCCATATACACACACTTGCCCACACACACACCTGCCCACACACACACACACCTGCCCACACACACACACACACACACACCTGCCCACACAGACATCTGCCCACACAGACACCTGCTCACACACACACACACATATACATATACACACACACATATACACACACACACACCTGCCCACACAGACACCTGCCCCCACAGACACCTGCCCACAAACACACACACACCTGCCCACACACACATCTGCCCACACACACACACACTCATCATCCCCCGGCTCAATTCCTCCTGCCTGCTCTCTCTCTTTTCCGGTGCAGCACTGCAGGCCGGGGCGCACTGCGTGACGTCACAGCTAGGAGACACAGCCGCGCACAGGGCCATGTCTCCTAGCAGTGACGCGGCCGGGCCAGCACAGGGAAGTTAACTGCTGCAGTGCTGGCCCGGCTGATGAAGAAGTAGCGGCGGCCGCTGTTGGGGGAGCGGTCCGGGCCCCCCCTCCCGCCACTGCTACCGCTATGTGCCGCGGCGGCCCGCACATATAATGAGGGTAATCCGGCATTAGACACCCCGCGTGGAGCCGCGGGCACCCTGCAGGCTCGGGCCCTGGGCGGTCGCCCGGATTGCCCTCATTATAATCCGCCTATGGATATAGGGCATGGAAAACGGCATCACAGCTGCAGCGGCTACGCTGGTGGTAGAGGGTCCCTCCGCGTCCGACATCTTCCTCCCCCCTAGTTAACCGTGGCCTACCTTCTGGCGATCCTCTTCTGTAGGTCGCGGCTCCGCTCGCGATGCTCTGGGCGAGGACCTTGCGTTGCTCGGTGATGAAGTCGGCATCCGCTGGATCTCCTTCCAGGACCTTGCGCAGCGTCTCAGCGTAGGGCGAGGCTTCAGGTCTCGCGCGTTTTTGGACGTCCACGCCCCTCTTCTTCCAGCGCGGTATCCCGAAGATGGCGCCCGATGGCGGGAAACGGCTCCGATTGGCGGGAAATGGCCCCGAATGGCGGGAAACTTCACTCAGATATGTATAGAGTCTTTTCCAGGCACGCAATACCCGTTTGTGGCTGGTTGGTCACAATTCTGCCGACTACGCCAAAGCTGACTCGGGCCTTCTAGTGTACGGTGCTGATGGGGGTAGTAGTGGCAACCCGATCCCATGGCTCAGGGTGGTCAGACCAAATGGTGGCAGTCTATTTATCAGTGTTTTGAATATCCGACTACGCCACCCGTGGATTGCGGTTGGAGATAACCGCCGCTGCAAGGCAGACCGCTGAGGCTGGTGTTGGTGTGCAGCACAGGGGTAGGATAACTCCCCACGGGAAGAGTGTATCCTCAGGGCAGTGTAGGTGGATGTTGGGGGTGATAGTGCAGGCCGCAATAGTAAGAGTTCAGAGTCCGCTTCAAACAGTTCAGGGTCTTTATTGTAGATATTATTAATGACCCAACTGTTAGAACCTTGCTGTTAGGTTTTTTTTCCTTTGCTGGTCACATGACCTTGTTGGCCTATTTAGTCCTGCTCCGCCCTTCTGGCTTTGCTGGACTTCATTGTATATCTACTTTCTAGCTAGCCTGTGCTCTGTATCTAACGCTGTTAGTTTGCTTGGTCTACGGACCTCTATGTTCTATCTATTTTGTTTGTTCGTCTGTCTGCTACTATTTCTGTTAGGAGGTGTCCCATATTCCTCCCAGTCCTTAGTACTTGTAGGGATTCCCTCCCCACATCTATAGGTCTTCGTACAGACTAGATTAGGACTTTAGCAGGTCTGATCGCAGGATCAGGTTCCCTGTTACATCGTAGGGATTCAGCTGAGTCTCATAGTAGGGACAGATCTCCTCTCTTTCCTTAGCTTTGGTAGCAGAACATAACAGTAAGTCCAGCCAGCAAATTCTCTAAGGAAAGATTTTTCTGTTCCATCATGGTGTCGGTTCAGGATTTGGCTCATCGCCTGCAGGGACTCTCTCTGGAGGTGGCCGAGCTCCGTCAGCACGTGAGTAACTGTCCTGGAGCACATTTCTTGGAGCCTAAGGTATGTTTGCCGGATTTGTTTTTTGGTGAACACCGAGAATTTTTTTCATTTAAAAATGCTTGCTTATTGTATTTTCGTTTGAGACCTAAGTCCTCTGGGGATGAATCCCAGCGCGTAGGGTTCATAATGTCACTTTTGCGCAAAGAGCCTCAGGAGTGGGCCTTTTCTTTGCATCCTAGTGATACATGCTTCAGATCAGTGGATAGTTTTTTTTCTGCTTTGGGGCTATTATATGATGATCCTGACCGTGTCGCATCAGCTGAGACTGAGTTGAGACGTCTAAAACAAGGATCGGGTAATGTGGAAAAATATTGTACACATTTTCGTCGTTGGTCCACTCAAACAGGGTGGAACGATTCTGCTCTGAAAAGTCTATTTCTTGCTGGGCTCAGTGAAAGGGTTAAAGACCTGCTAATTGCTTATCCTACACCTGAAGATTTGCAACAGGCTATGCAATTAGCTATACGGGTGGATAGAAGACTGCGTGCTAGGGTTAATGAGAGCAAATCCTCTGCTATGTCAGTTTCTGGTTATGATAATGTGTGTACTAACAGTGGTGAACCGATGGAGATTGGATCGGTGGCACCTCGCTCTCAAGAAAAAGACCGTCGTTTTTCGCAAGGCTTGTGTTTCTACTGCGGAAAATCTGGTCATTTGATTAAAGGCTGTGAGCTTCGTATGAAGAAAGAAAAAAAAATGGTCAGTCACGCCCGTATTGCCTGTTTAAATTCCAAGGGTATATTTTTAGCTGCTTCCACGATTGCTCAGGAAAAATTAATGGAATTTCGGGTGTTTGTTGATTGCGGGTCTACACTGAATGTAATTGATGGGGGATTCGTGGAAAAGCTCAATTTAAAACCTGAACCTTTGTCATTCCCCATTGCTGTGGTTTCTGTGGATGGCTCCCCTTTGAAGAATATTACTCTCAAGGTCAGTGAATTTCCTCTCACTATTAATGGTGTTCACCATGAGAAATTGGATTTGGTAGTGTTGAATAACTTGCCTTCTCCAGTAATATTGGGTTTGCCCTGGTTAAAATTTCACAATCTTGTACTGGATTGGTCTACCAGTGAAATTAAATCCTGGAGCCATAAATGTTATGACAAGTGTTGTAACGGGCGTATTGCAGCTTTGGATAGGGGAGAATTGCCTGTTCCTATTCAGGATTTTTGGAGAGTTTTTTCTGAGAAGGAATCGCAGGTTTTGCCTCCCCATAGAGACTATGATTGTTCTATTGAATTTGTCCCTGGAGCGACTCTTCCTAAGAGTCGTTTATTTAACCTTACTATTCCTGAGAGGAAGGCTTTGGAGGAATACATACAGACAAGCTTGGCCGCCGGTCACATTAGGCCCTCTAAGTCTCCTGTGGCGGTTGGATTTTTTTTTGTAAAAAAAAAAGGACGGCGGTTTACGTCCTTGTCTGGATTTTCGTGAGATTAACAAAATTACGGTACGCAATCCTTACCCACTGCCATTGATTCCTGATCTGTTTAACCAGTTATTGGGGGCCAAGTGGTTCTCTAAAATTGACCTTAAGGGGGCATACAATCTGTTGCGCATGAAGGAGGGTGATGAATGGAAGACTGCTTTTAACACTCCTGTGGGTCATTTTGAGAATCTGGTTATGCCTTTTGGTCTCACTAATGCTCCTGCATTTTTTCAGAATCTGATTAATGACATCCTTAGACCTTTGATCGGTAAAAATGTGGTTGTGTATTTGGATGACATTTAGATTTATTCGCCAGATCTGGAGTCTCATTGGCGGAGCGTGCGTGAGGTATTACAGTTATTAATGGACAATTCGCTTTTTGCTAAGCTGGAGAAATGTGAGTTCGCTGTACAGAGAATTAGTTTTTTGGGCTACATTATCTCCAGCAAAGGTTTTGAGATGGATCCGGTTAAGGTTCAGGCTGTGCAGGAATGGCCTAGGCCTATTGGTTTGAAATCGATACAGAGGTTTTTGGGTTTCGCCAATTACTATAGAAAGTTCATAAAAAATTTTTCTAGTATTGTCAAACCTCTGACTGATCTCACCAGGAAAGGTGCTGATGCGGTTCAGTGGTCTTCTGAGGCCATTGAAGCTTTTGTGTATCTCAAGGAGAGGTTCACCTCTGCTCCCATCCTTATGCAGCCTGATGTTACTAGGCCGTTTTTGGTTGAGGTTGATGCTTCCTCTGTGGGGGTTGGCGCAGTATTGTCTCAGGATAACGGGGATGGATTACATCCCTGTGCCTTTTTTTCAAAAAAATTTTCGGAGACTGAATTGAATTACGATATTGGTAATCGGGAATTATTGGCTATTAAACTCGCATTTGAACACTGGCGCCACTTCTTGGAAGGTGCGGAATTTCCCGTTCAGGTTCTTACGGATCTTAAAAATCTGATATATCTTGATGCTGCCAAGCGCCTGAATGCCCGTCAGGCTAGGTGGGCACTGTTTTTCTCGCGGTTTAATTTCTCCGTTACTTACATCCCTGGTACTAAGAATGTTAAGGCGGATGCCTTGTCTCGCAGTTTTTCTCCCATAGTCGGTGTTGTGATAGCTGCTTTAGACTCCGTTTTGGAAGATGAGATTCTTAAAGCTCAGGAGAATGCCCCATCTAACACTCCTCATGGGAGGTTGTTTGTGCCTGAGACCTTTAGGAGAGATTTGTTTGTTGAGTGTCACGAATCTCGGTTGGCAGGTCATCCCGGAATCTCTGAGACCAAGAGACTGGTGGGTCGCAGTTTTTGGTGGCCTGGATGGCAGAAGGAAGTCATTAAGTGGGTGCGCCAATGTACTATATGTGCTAGATCTAAGTCCTCACATACTCCTGCTGCGGGGTTGCTTTGTCCTTTGGAGGTCCCCAGTGCTCCTTGGACACATTTGGCTATGGACTTTATAACTGACCTTCCCCCCTCTGAGGGTTTTACTGTCATCTGGGTGGTCGTGGACCGCTTTAGCAAGATGTGTCACTTGGTTCCCTTCGTCAAACTGCCCTGCGCTAAAACTCTCGCTAAGGCCTTTGTCAAGGAAATTGTCAGACTTCATGGCGTTCCTACTGACATTGTTTCTGATAGGGGTCCTCAGTTCGTGGCTCGTTTTTGGCGTGCCTTTTGTGACAGGTTGGGAATTCATTTGTCGTTTTCGTCCGGATATCATCCTGAATCTAATGGCCAGACAGAAAGGAAAAACCAGGATGTTGAGCAGTTCTTGCGTTGTTTTGTGGCAGACAATCAAGAGGGGTGGTCTGAGTTTCTGCCACTTGCCGAATTTGCTCTGAACAATCATACATCTTCTTCTGCTGGTTGTTCGCCTTTTTTTTGTTGTTCTGGGAGACATCCGTCGTTTGGGTCGTTCTCCAAGTTGGGATCTGCCGTGCCTGAGGAGGAGAATTTTTCCGGTGATTTGGAAAGAGTTTGGACGGATGTGCGTGGTAATCTTCAGGAGGCCAACAGAAAATCTAAAGACTACTTTGATAGGAAACGACAGGAGGTTTTGTTCGCTGTTGGTGACATGGTTTGGTTGTCCTCTAGGAATCTGCGGTTGAGGATTCCTTCTAAGAAATTGGGTCCCAAGTTTGTAGGGCCCTTTAAGGTGCTTCAGGTTGTCAACCAATCTGCTGTTAGGTTGGAGGTTCCTACCTCCTGGAGAATTAATCCGGTCTTTCATGTCTCTCTGTTAAAAAAAGCTGTTGTGTCGGATGGTGACGCCTCTGCCTCTGTTCCTCCGGTGGTGGAGGACGGGGAATATGAAATTTCTCGCATCCTTGACTCTAGACGGTATAGAGGTAGTTTGCAGTATCTTGTGGCCTGGAAAGGTTTCGGACCCGAGGATAACTCTTGGGTGAGGTCAGATGATGTTTCTGCGTCCAGACTTATCAGAGCGTTTCACAGGAGATTTCCTGATAAGCCTGGTCCTAGGGGATCCGGAGGATCCTCTTAGAAGGGGGGGTACTGTTAGAACCTTGCTGTTAGGTTTTTTTTCCTTTGCTGGTCACATGACCTTGTTGGCCTATTTAGTCCTGCTCCGCCCTTCTGGCTTTGCTGGACTTCATTGTATATCTACTTTCTAGCTAGCCTGTGCTCTGTATCTAACTCTGTTAGTTTGCTTGGTCTACGGACCTCTATGTTCTATCTATTTTGTTTGTTCGTCTGTCTGCTACTATTTCTGTTAGGAGGTGTCCCATATTCCTCCCAGTCCTTAGTACTTGTAGGGATTCCCTCCCCACATCTATAGGTCTTCGTACAGACTAGATTAGGACTTTAGCAGGTCTGATCGCAGGATCAGGTTCCCTGTTACATCGTAGGGATTCAGCTGAGTCTCATAGTAGGGACAGATCTCCTCTCTTTCCTTAGCTTTGGTAGCAGAACATAACACCAACAGTACCAGTTAGGAATGGGCCTGGGTGTCTGAGAGCATTCGGGCGAGCCCCACTGGTCAGGGTGAGTGTGTAGGCCTACTGTTCTCTCTATGCTCTTTCTGACTATCCCCCTTTTCGTGGTGTAATAGCCCACGTCCCTGAGCTGGCCGTGTACTTCTCTCCTGTATGGCTTGCGACTCAGGCCTTGGGTACCTGTTGCTTGCTCCTCGATGTACTGGTCCCTCTGTGTGGCGGAGCCTCCAGGCTTCTTAGGCCAAGGGACCTGAAATCCCTCGCAGGTTGGTTCTCTGCTGTTGGGCTTGTAACCCTGACAGCCTCGGACCCCAATGTCCAGTAGATTGGTTGTCTGCCAGGACCGGCTCTCGTCGCCTCTGTCCCTGGCTTGCAGTTTCTCCTCTGCCTCACGGACTCCTCAGCTACAGCTGAACTGTCCCTCCTTCTCTGGGACTAGTCTCACTCGTGAGCTAGGTCTTCCAGTTCTCTCTAACCCTGCCCCCAGTTCCAGCTTTTATAGGGGCAGCCAGCTCCCCCTGCTGGCCTGGGACAGGAGGTGCTGTATGCTAATTGTCCCTAACCAGGGGACCTCCCTCCTGCTTTCAGAAACAGATTATTGTGGCATCCAGGCCTGGGGTGACACACACACACTGCTCTATATTTAGTATGATGCCTCCACTCCTCCATATATATAGCATGATGGTCCCACTGCTCCATATACAGGTGCATCTCACTAAATTAGAATAGCATCAAAAAGTTAATTTATTTCAGTTTTTCAATACAAAAAGCTGTCTTTCAGCTCATCTGCATTGTTGGGTCTGGTGTCTCTCATCTTTCTCTTGACAATACCCCATAGATTCTCTATAATAGATTCTCTATGGGGTTAAGGTCAGGCGAGTTTGCTGCCAATCAAGCACAGTGATACTGTTGTGTGTAAACCAGGTATTGGTACTTTTGGCCGTGTGGACAGGGGCCAAGTCCTGCTGGAGAATGACATTTCCATCTCCAAAAAGCTTGTCGGCAGAGGGAAGCATGAAGTGCTGTAAAATGTCCTGGTAGACGGCTGTGCTGACTTTCGTCTTGATAAAACACAGTGGACCTACACCAGCAGATGACATGGCCCCCAAACCATCACTGATTGTGGAGCCTTCACACTAGACCTCAAGCAGCTTGGATTGTGGACTCTCCACTCTTCCTCCAGACTCTGGGACCTTGATTTCCAAATGAAAATTGGAACTCTAGGACCTTGTGGAGTGTGTCAATGACTGCCTTCTGGACATCTGTCAAGTCAGCAGTCTTCCTCATGATTGTGGAGCATACTGAAACAGTATTGAAGAACTGGAATAAATTAACTTTTTGAAGATATTCTAATTTAGTGAGATGCACCTGTATATACTATGATGGTCCCACTGCCCCACATACATATAGTATAATGGCCCCACTACTCCATATGTAGTATGATGGACCCACTACTCCAGATATATAGTAGGATGGCTCCACTGCCCGATCATTTAAAAAAATAATGTTTATTCTCACTTAATCCTGATTCCCTACATCACGGCCTCTGTCTCCTCTTCCTTGGTGGGACAGCAGAGCAGAGCGATGCAATGATGGCACCGAGCCACCTGCGTGAGTATGCTGACATCTCGTTAACCGCAGGCCTATGGCGATCTGTGGCATATGAAAGAGATAGAGATAGGGCAGGGAGCTTGTGTCCCACTGCTTTATCATGCGACGCCTCTGCATAAGAGACATTAGGGCTACATTAGCTATGTCACAGAAGACACTGGAGCTGGAGTATATAGAATAGGAGACACTGGGGCTGGCGTATATTCATCACAGGATACATTGGGGCTAGAGCATATACATCACAGAAGAAGCTGGAGTATATAGAATAAGAGACACTGGGGCTGGAGTATATAGAATAGGAGACACTGGGGCTGGCGCATATACAGTTCTGCTCAAAAGTTTACATACCCCGGCAGAATTTTTGCTTTCCTGGCCTTGTTTCAGAGAACATGAATGATAACAAAAACACTTTTTCTCCACTCATGGTTATTGGTTGGGTGAAGCCATTTACTGTCACATTTCTGTGTTTTCTCTTTTTAAATCTTAATGACAACTAGTGATGAGCGAGCATGCTCGCTACTGCTCGGTGCTTGCCGAAGTATCTCACTGCTCGAGATGCTCTGCGCTCACCGAGTATTTCCGGGTTGGTCGGGCGGGAAGTCGGGTCCCCTCCCTGCATGTTTGGCGCTCTTTACAGAGCCAATGAACATGCAGGGATTGCCTGCCATGCACTGTAATGCCATAGCCATGTTGGTTGTGGGCATTACAGTGATTGGCTGGCCGCACAGCGTCATCAGGTTTATATCTGACCTGGCGCCGCCATGCTCATCACAGTCACTCCGGATCAGACAGTGTAGGGAGAGCTGATGCTGCGTTAGGGAGAGATTTGATCGTGCATTAGGTAGTGTAGTGAGAAAAACCGCACATTACACATATCCATCTCAACAAACAGTCCTTCTGAGGACTAATCCATCTGCAGAGATATCAGGCAGGCAGTGTATATAGCAGACTGCAGTGCATATAGCACAAGAGGCTCCATTCCAATTCTGCCTTCTGCTGCTGTTAGATATTTCTATACAAAGGCCCAGGTCTCAGGGGCCAGGAATACTTTTCTTTGGATCTTAATCCTCATTATTTGCTTATAAAGCAATCCAGAGAACACCGTTTTTCTGCGCCATTTGCTTGTTGGCACTGCAGAATACAGCCAGGTCCTTTCCATATTAGAGCGCTAGAAATCCAGCTATTTAAAACTGTGTTTTCTCCGTCACACGGATCACATATACGTTGTCAGAAAATACTGCCATTTCTGGCCTCCATTTTTTCAGTGTGTCAGTGAAGCAATTCACAGCAGTTTGCTGTTCACACTACTTACCTACAGGCCAGGTATTTAAAACTCTGTTTTCTCCATCACACCGATCACATATAACTTCGCTTCAAACTCAGTCATTTGTAGTGAGCGTGGAAGATACTATCCTCCATTTAAAATGGGCAAGGCACGTGGCAAGGGACTGGGAACTGGACGTGATGGTAATGGTGCAGGCAGAGGCCGAGGACAAGACCGTGGGCAAGCCGAAATTGTGCCACAACAAACACCCACATCTTCTCGGCTGACCTTCCTGTCCCAATTTCTAGGGGACCGCAGCACACCACTATTGAACCCAGATCAGTGTCAAAAGGTTGTTGGTTGGATAGCGGATAATGCTTCCAGTCACTTAGCCACCACCACCACAGGGTGTCTTCCACACGGTCAAGTCTCAGTAGCCATGAGTCTGGACCTCATATTCTTCACCCTGATCCTCCTTCCTCCCACCATGCCGAGTACCCAGAGACAACTGATCCCACACACTTGGACAATCTGAAGAGCTGTTCACTTTTCCATTTATAGATTCGGGCCTCTCGCCCGGTCCACTTGAAGCGGGGCAAGAGGAGATCACGTGTAGCGATGCCCAAATATTTGAGCAGCCACGGTCACACAAAGGCGACCTTGGGAAACTGTCACAAGAGGTGGACGATGATGAGACACAATTGGCAGAAAGTCAGGAATAGTACCAGGGTGCAGAAGTGGGAGACGAGGTGGTGGATGATATAGTAACTGACCCAACCTGGCAGGAGGACATGCAGAGCAAGGACAGCAGCACACAGGGGGAGGGAGGCAGAGCACCCCAACAGGCAGGAAGAAGCAGTTTGTTGGTCGCAGACAGAAGGCAGGCTACCGTTTCCCGTAACACCAACACGAAGGAAGTTGCCACTACAACTGTTAGGTCTTCCCGAGTCTGGTTGTTTTTTAAAGACTCTGCCGATAACTCCAAAAAGGCCATTTGCATCACGAGCCAGACCAGCATCAGCAGGGGTGGCAAAACGACCAGCCTGACCACCACCAGCATGATCAGGCACATGGCAGCAAAGCACTCGACTTTGTGGGCCGAACACCAGGGTCCAGGAACAGTGTCTACAGGTGGCACCATTGCTTCTTCTGCTGTTGTGCATGCAAGTCAATCCCCTGTCCATAGTGCATGCAAAGATGCCTCCTGCCCTGCACCTGTCATTGCACACTCTCAAGTAGCAGCATCAGGAAGCACGTCCATGTCCTTGTCCCAGCGCAGCGTTCAGTTATTCATACTCCAGTCCTTGGAATGCAAGCACAAATATGCAGCCAACGTCCCACAGACCACACTACTAAATTCTCACAATTCACGACTGCTTGGCTCGAAATGTTGCCTTTTAGGCTTGTGGAGACAGAAGCATTCCGCAACCTGATGGCGGCGGCCGTCCCTCGGTACTCTGTCCCCAGCCGCCACTATTTCTCCCAGTGTGCCATCCCCACATTACACAAGCACGTGTCCCAAAACATTAGCCGTGCCCTCAACAACGCAGTTACCGG
Source organism: Phyllobates terribilis (assembly GCF_046119375.1). Lineage (NCBI taxonomy): Eukaryota > Metazoa > Chordata > Amphibia > Anura > Dendrobatidae > Phyllobates > Phyllobates terribilis. The sequence continues at coordinate 542,071 of NW_027363621.1, forward strand.
TAAAGTCCACCTAACCACGGACACGTGGACAAGTGCTTGTGGGCAGGGACGGTACATCTCGCTGATGGCACACTGGGTTAACATAGTGGAAGCCGGGACCCAGTCGGACCTTGGGACGGAACACGTCCTCCCGACGCCAAGGATTGCAGGCCCTAGGTGAATCAGGGTTGCCCCCACGGTCTACAGCTCCTGAACCTCATGCTCCTCAGCCTCCTCCTCTTCCTCAGCCTCCATCTCCGAAATGACCACACCAGTCACAAGCTGGAAGCACTGCAGCACTGCCTCGGCCAAGCGGCAACAGGCTGTGCTGAAGCTAATATGCTTAGGTGAAAAAACACACAATGCTGAAGAGTTATGGACAGCTCTGAAAGAGCAGGCAGATCTGTGGCTCAAACCGCTGAACCTACAGCTAGGCATGGTCGTGTGTGACAATGGCCGGAACCTGGTGGCGGCTCTGAGGCGAGGCGAGCTCACACACGTACCATGCCTGGCCCATGTGCTTAACCTCGTTGTTCAGCAGTTACTCAAATCCTACCCAGAGCTGCCGGATCTGCTTGTTAAAGTATGCCACCTGTGTGCCCATTTTAGAAAGTCAGCTACAGCTTCCGCCGCCCTTGCAGTGTTTCAGCAGCGTTTGCAGCTTCTGGCTCACAGACTGGTGTGTGATGTCCCCACACGTTGGAACTCTACATTGCAGATGTTGGGAAGGATTTGTGAGCAGAAGAGGGCAGTTGTTGAGTACCAGCATCAAAAAGGCTATCGATATTCAGTTCAGACTCCACACATAAGACCTCAGTAGTGGACGTGGATGTCAGACATATGTACCATCCTCCAAAACTTTGAGGACTCCACCAAGATGGTGAGCGGCGATGACGCCATAATTAGCCTCACCATCCCGCTTCTCTGTCTTCTGAAACGCTCTCTGCTCACAATCAAAGATGATGCATTGCAGGCGGAGCATGATAAGATGGAGCAATTAACCATACAGGGTGATTACACACAGCCAAGCCTCATCTCATCCCAACGTGGATTGGGTGACAATGAGGAAGAGGAGGAAGAGGAAGGACAGGAACTAGTATCATGCACTATAGACGGTGCTATCTGCACAGCTGTCATACCGTCTGTTCAGCGTGGATGGCCAGAGGACAGAGAGGAGGAGGAGGAGAGCATGGTCAGTCATCCTCTTGGTGAGGACACGGAAGTCTTGCCTGTTAGTAGTCTGGCACGCATGGCTGAGTTTATGTTATGCTGCCTTTCCCATGACCCTCGCATTCTCAAAATTTTAGGTCATCACTGGTTGGTGACACTTCTAGACCCACTCTACAAGGAGAACTTTATATCTCTTATTCCTGAGGCGGACAGGTGTACAAAAATGAGGCAGTACCAGAAGGCCCTTGTTGCGGAACTATTAAAAAAATTCCCATCTGAAAACGCTGGAGGCAGAGGACACACTTCGTTCGACAACCAAGGAGTACAGACGAGAGAGACACAACTTCAATCCAGCAGAGGCAGGGGAACACTGTCAAAGTTGTGGGAGAGTTTTCTCAGACCCTCCCATCGCACAGGCCCTGAGGCGCAGGGTACTCTCACAAGGAGTGCAAAGTTTGGGAAGATGCTGAGGGAGTACCTTGCCGTACCGTACCAACGTCCTCCGTGATTCCTCTGTGCCTTATAAATATTGGGTATCCAAGCTAGATATGTGGAATGAACTGGCTCTCTATGCCTTGGAGGTCCTGGCCTGCCCTGCCGCCAGCGCTTTATCAGATCGGGTTTTTAGTGCCGCTGGTGGAATTATAACTGATAAGCGCATCCTCCTGTCAACTGAAAATGCTGACAGGCTGACTCTTATAAAAATGAACAAGGGCTAGATTGGGCCAGACTTCTCAACACCACCTAATGATAGCAGCGTAACATAAACTCAAATCCAGTGTCTTTTCTTGGGAGGTGTATTCCCATGCACCTTTTCACACCCACACATGGGTATACGCTTCCTGATTTTGGCTATTTGCTCTTGTCCTCCTCCTTCTCCTCATCCTCCACCACCATATCACCAGGGTGACCGTGGTCCATGATGCAACACCCACATAATTTTTTTAAAGGGTGTTTGACTCGACCCTGGGCCGTGGGGCACTCGGAGCCGGGCAATAGGGAGACGGTGGGGGTAGTAGTGGCGACCCGGTTCCGTGGCTCAGGGTGGTCAGACCAGTGGTAGTCCTTTAGCAGTCCTAAGTGATGTCCGACTACGCCACCCGTGGATTGCGGTTATTATGAACCGCCGCTGCAAGGCAGACCGCTGGGGCTGATGATGTATGCAGCTGAGGTAGTGTGACTCCCCACGGGAAGAGTGCAGCTCCAGGGCAGTGTAGTGGATGGTGGGGGTGATGGTGCAGAGAGTCCCAGTGCCGTTAGTGCTGGAGGAGCGAAAGAGTACACAGACAACGTACTGCAGTCCAATGTCTTTTACTCACAGTTCATGTACTCCGGGTCACTTCTGTCAGCAATGACCGCCCGAGCCGTGCTGCGTGCACCAGGTGAGGGGCTCGGTCAACCCCAGGCAGTTCTGGAGCATGGCACAGGACCCCTTCAATCCTTTCTCTGGCCTGCCTCACCAGTGACCCACTTTTGTCCAGCTGCCGCGGACTTGTGCGGGTAAACGTGGTTCCCGTTCCCCGCTGTCCTATATGGTGCCTTCCTAGCAGGTTTGATGAGGTGTCGCACCAATAAATGATCACGACCTCCGGTCTTTGGCTGAGGGCTGTTTCTCCTCCACCATCTTGGAATCCGGTATCCTTAATCTGCCTGACCCTTCACCTTGTATTCTCGTGGGTTCTTAGGGTCCCTTCTGCCGTCTTGTTCCTGAGCCCTTCTGTTTCTCTCTTTCTCTTTCTCTTCTGTTCCTTTCTCTTCTTGTTCCTTTCTGTTCTTGTTCCTTTCTGTTCCTGGCCTTCACCCTAGGCCTGCCTCGTGGAGCTGGGCCCAGACTGAGCCACAGCTCCCTGTCAGCGCTCTCTGGCTGAACTCCTTCTCTTACTCCACTCACTGAACTTCTCTTCTTCTCTTCTCTCTGTGCTGGCTGGGCCTCAGAGGCTAGGCCCACCTACGGAGCAGAGCCACTTGCAGAGGCCTCCACTCTGTCACTTCTTCTCTCTGACTGAACACTGTTCTAAGATGGTGCCCACCTTTTATACCTCCCTCTAGAACATGAGCCCAGGTGACCAGCAAACAATGGGCTCCTATCTACGCTCAGGAACCAACCCCTATCTGCTCCTACATCACTGGGTATTCCTACCCCCTCCCCACTCCAGCCAGGGACACGGTCTGTCGTGCCTGCATTTCTGTCTAATGGGAGCACCATTGAGCTGTCCCTCGGAAATGGGGTGAGTGTGCTGTATGCAGCTAACTGAACCCTGGTCCATACTCCATCCTTACCCGGGAGTGGAATATCACACCTCAGGCAGAGGTGCAATACCCCTGTAGCGGCCGAGCCCTCGGGGCGCAACATTTTTATGATGCCCGTAAAAAAAAATTTTTATACAGTATGTTCATGTATACCCCCCAGGAGTAAATGTTTGTCAGCCCATACACTTAGTGCATGGCATTACAAGTATAGGAGGCCCGCTCCTTTCTAATGGTAAAAAATTTTTCCAAGGGCCATTGAAGTGCCTCCAAATTTTTGGCAGCCCTTGAAGTCACTGCATAGTCCAACATTATGGGAGACTCTCTCCTTTCTAATGGGAATTTGTCATTACTGTGGCCTGGTCTATGTGTCTTTAAATTCTTAGTGGGTTTTTTCCTAAACTTGGTCAGCCGTTGGACTCACTGCATACCCTATAACAGTATAGCCGACCCTATCATTTCTAATGGGAATTTGTCGTTACTGTGGCCCTGCTCTATGTGTCTTTAAATTCTTAGTGGGTTTTTTCCTAAAATTGGTCAGCCGTTGGACTCACTGCATACCCTATAACTGTATAGCAGACCCTGTCCTTTCTAATGGGAGCATGTCGTACCTTGTTACTGTGGCCCTGCTCTGTGTGTCTTTAAATTCTTATTGGGGTTTTTCATTAAAATTTGTCAGCCGTTGGATTCACTGCATACCCTATAACTGTATAGCAGACCCTCTACTTTCTAATGGGAACATGTCGTACCTTGTTACTGTGGCCCTGCTCTGTGTGTCCTTAAATTCTTAGTGGGGTTTTTCCTAAAATTTGTCAGCCGTTGGATTCACTGCATACCCTATAACTGTATAGCAGACCCTCTCTTTTCTAACGGGAACATGTCGTATCTTGTTACTGTGGCCATGCTCTTTGTGTCTTTAAATTGTTAGTGTTTTTTTTCAAAAATTTTGGCCACCCTTGCAGTCACAGCATGGGCATTACCACTATAGAAGACCCGCTCCTTTATAATGGGAACATTTTTTTTACTGAGACCCTCCTCTATGTCTCTTCAAATGGGTATTAGGTTGCGTCCAAATTTTTGACAACCCTTGCAGTCACTGGATGGGAACAACAAAGCATAGCCCTCTGATGGCTCTCTAACAATAGCTAGGGCCGACTACTGGCCTTTTAAGAATAGTAAGGGCCGTCTGATGTCCCTATAAAAATAGGCTTTATGACTTTCAGAGTCCCTCCATCATAAATAAAACAGGATGTGTCTGATGACACCACATTGCCAGATGAGGTTGTAAAATGTTAAAATGACATTTCCCGGTGAATGCATTTGTCATAAAAAATAACATAAAAAAACATAACAATAGGATCTTCCTTTAGTATAAAAAACAGCATCACCAATTTAACCTCAATGTAATCACATTGTTCAGCTCATGCACCTCCTCCTCCATCTCCGAAATGACCACATCAGTCACAAGCTGACAGCACTGCAGCACTGCCTTGGCCAAACAGCAACAGGCTGTGCTGAAGATAACATGCTTAATGCTTAATTGACAAACCGCCCAGCGCTGCATAGTTGTTGAAAGCTGTAACACAGCAGCTTGATCTGTGGCTCTCACCGCTGAACATACAGCCAGGCATGGTCGTGTGTTACAATGGGCGGAACCTGGTGACGGAGAAATGACAACCGGGGTAGATAAGGTTTCCCTCTATGCCAGTCCTTTCACAGAGCTAAATAATATGGCTGTGGTGAAATACAACTCCCACTGAGAAGCTGTTTCAGATTGAAAAACATTGTGCCCACCAGAGGATTTGTTTCTGAGGGCTAACCTTTCTCACCCGCTCAAGAACCCCATAGCAGCTGCAAAGTTAGCGCTATCATGAACTCTCCTGAGGTAGAAGCCAAGGCACACCAGAGAATTCTCTGGTGGGACTGTCCAACCCTGCCGAGAAGCAGTCCTGGCTAAGAAAAGTGTGTGGGAAGATTCCAGGACACTCTATTTTTACTGAGGAGGAAACACATGCAAACATGGGGAGAACATACAAATTTCTTGCAGATGTTGTCCTTGCTGGGATTTGAACCCAGGATCCCAGTGCTGCAAGACTTCAGTGCTAAGCACTGATCCAATGTGCTGCCGTTCACCCTCTAATATCTAACAGGCTGGAGAAACTTGAACCTACTGCCACTCTATCATCAGCTCCTTTGTGAGAAAATGTATTTGGGCAGCCACTCAGTCTACCAAATAAAATTCCAGAGAAGGAAATTGAGGATGGCTTCGCTACTGGTACTGGGGGCAGTGCTAATACCATGGTGCTGTACCATAGTTTGCTGGAAATATTCCAGGCTGGTAGGAGGCAAGAAAATTCCCACAGAAAAGTACCAGCAGTAATGTTCAGGCCACATTTCAAGTGCAAGCAGCTTTAGAGGACTTCCTGGGAGAAATGACATGCAGGGTAGATACGGTTTCCCTCTATGCCAGTCCTTTCACTGAGCTAAATACAACTCTTATCAAAAAAAGTTGTGGACTGGCTCCGTACCGTCCCTGGCCACATTCACCTGTCCACGTGTTTGTGGTTAGGCAGTCCTTCTTAGTAAGTGCACTGGGTAGGGCATGTGTAATGTTGTGGGACCCGTGCTTGTGGAAGGCGAAGGCGATACCGGGAAAAATACTGGCGGCTGGGGACCGAGTATGGACACCCGGCCGCCGCCTGCATGAGGTTGTGAAAAGCTTCCACCTCCACAAGCTTAAAAGGCCATATTTCAAGTGCAAAGAGCTGCCCAGAAATCTGTCAGTATAGTGTTGCGGCCTGTGGGTGGGTGGGTGGCTGGCTGCTTACTTGCAATTGCATTCCAAGTAACAGAAAACTAAGCAGATGATGGCCTCTATCATCATCATGGCCTCACCTCGGCACTATGAACTCTCCTGAAGGAGAAGCAAGGGGCCGCCGGAGGAGTCTCCGGTTCTCTGGTGGGCCCGTCCAACCCTGCCGAAAAGCAGCCCTGGCTAAGAAAAGTGTGGGGGAAGGTTCCTGGACACTCTATGGCTGCTTTTTTAATGCGGATCGGCCATGCTTATGCATGTTATTTTTCAAAACGCATTACGGATCAGGCCATTTTCCAACTCTGTATTCAAGAAATTAAATGCGCAAAGAAAGATGTGTGTGTGTCAAAGCACCATTGACAAGTGCGAGTTGATGTTGGATGGGCTGCCATTGCTTCTGCAACAAGCTCAATTACAGGATTTTCTGGGAGAAATGACAAGCAGGGTAGATACGGTTTCCCTCTATGCCAGTCCTTTCACCGAGCTAAATACAACTCTTAGCAAAAAAGTTGTGGACTGGCTCCGTACCGTCCCTGGCCACATTCACCTGTCAACGTGTTTGTGGTTAGGCGGTCCTTACCAGTAAGTGCACTGTGGAGGGCACGGGTAATGTTATGGGACCCGTGCTTGTGGAAGGCGGAGGCGATACCGGGAAATATAGTGGCGGCTGGGGACCGAGTATGAGGATATGAAAAGCTTCCGCCTCCACGAGCCTAAAAGGCCACATTTCAAGTGCAAGCAGCTGTCAAAAATTTGGCAGTATAGTATTGCAGCCTGTGGGTGGGTGGCTGCCGGCATTCTTGTGCTTGCATTCCAAGGAATGGGGTAGGGACAACTGAACACTGCAGTGGGACAAGGACGTGGACGGTGATTGTTGCAAGTCTGCAACGACAGGTGCATGGCGGGAGGCATCTTCGCATGTGCCAAGGATCACTTATGATGGGCACACATTTAGGCAGTGACCTGGGAGTCAGAGATGTTTCCAGAGGTCTTCCCCTTGCTGTTCCCATGTCTTTTCAGCACTGTATGCATGTGTCTGATGATGTGTCACACACCACATGGCCAGATAAGGTTGTAAAATGTTAAAATGACATTTCCTGGTGAATGCATTTGTCTTGGTTGAAAGCAATGCAAAAGTGCAAAAACGTGTCAAAAAATGCTACGTGTGAACATAGCCCAAGGTGTGTAGGAGTATTTTTGTTTATTTATTTTGCCTTATATACAAGTCATCACCCTGGAAAGGATGTCCCTTACGCCGTAAAAGTGGCGTAATACGCTAACGACGTTGTTGACAGCAGTGATCTGGGAGTCAGAGATGCTTCCAGGGGTCTTCCCCATGCTGTTCCCATGTCATTTAAGCACAGTTCCCATCGATTTGGGCAATTTTTAGGCCCTCTGCAGACCGCCGTGGGGAGCCACCTGAAAAATGCTCAAGTTTCCCCTAGACTTATATTGGGCTCATTGCTCGGGTTGAGCACCCGAGTATTTCAATTTGCTCGACCCGAGCAACGAGTACTTGAGCATTTTAGTGCTCGCTCATCACTAATGACAACCAAAAACATCCAAATAATCCTGATCAAAAAGTTCACATACCCTGGTGATTTTGGCCTGATAACATGCACAGAATTTGACACAAATGGGTTTGAATGGCTACTAAAGGTAACATCCTCACCTATGACCTGTTTGCTTGTAATCAGTGTGTGTGCATAAAGCTGAGTGAGTTTCTGGGATCCAGCCACTGACGTTTCTGGATTTTGAGATGGGGAAAGCAAAAGAATTATCAACGGATCTACGGGAAAAGGTAGTTGAACTGTATAACACAGGAAAGGGAGGCAAAAAGAGTATAACACAGGAAAGGGATACAAAAAGATATCCCAGGAATTGATAATGCCAGTCTGCAGTGTTCAAACTGTGATTAACAAATGGAAAATCAGATGCTCTGTAAAAACCAAACCACAGTCAGGTAGACCAACAAAAATTTCAGCCACAACTGCCAAGAAAATTGTTCGGGATGCAAAGAAAAACCAACAAATAACATCAGCTGAGAACACACTTAGGGGTGTACTCACTTTTGTTGCCAGCGGTTTAGACATTAATGGCTGTGTGTTGAGTTATTTTGCAGACACACCAAATTTACAGTTAAACAAGCTGTACACTGACTACTGTACATTGTATCAAAGTGTCGCATCTTCAGTGTTGTCCCATCAAAAATATATATATGTATTCCGGCCCATTTTTGGAGTTTTGTGTGAAATTATGTCCAATTTGCCTTTTTTTTCTCAGTTTTTTTGTGTTGTTCCAATAAACACAAAGGAAATAAACATGCGTGTAATAAAACATGTGTAATTTTCTGAAACAATTTCAAGGGTGCCAGCACTTTCCGCCATGACTGTATATGCAGGTAGAGTCCTTAACCCCTTTACAACCCAAAGTGGTTTGCACGTTAATGACCAGGCCAATTTTTACAATTCTGACCACTGTCACTTTATGAGGTAATTACTCTGGAACGCTTCAACGGATCCCCCTGGTTCTGAGAATATTTTTTCATGACATATTGTACTTTATGATTGTGGTAAAATTTCTTCGATATCACTTGTGTTTATTTGTGAAAAAAACAGATATTTGGCGAAAATTTTGAAAATTTTGCAATTTTCAAAATTTGAATTTTTATGCCCTTAAATCGGAGAGATATGTCACACAAAAAAAGTTAATAAATAACATTTCCCATATGTCTACTTTACATCAGCACAATTTTGGAACCCAAATTTATTTTTATTAGGGAGCTATAAGGGTTAAAATTGACCAGCGATTTCTCATTTTTCCAACAAAATTTACAAAACCATTTTATTAGGGACCACATCACATTTGAAGTCACTTTGAGGGGCCTTTATGACTGAAAATACCCAAAAGTGACACCATTCTTAAAACTGCACCCCTCAGTGAATCGGGTCATCATGGCAACATCCGGGAAGCCGCGGCACACATTGCTGGACGCCGGCAGGAGAGGTGACTATCCCGATCACCTCCCCTTGCCCCCGCAATGCTGCGAACGACTTCGATCGCAGCATTGCGGGGATTAATGTGCGGGACCTCTCCCAGCACATAGCACCGGGTGTCAGCTGTGACAATCAGTTGACACCCGGCGGCGATCACGCCCGCACAGATGTACTAATACGTATCAGGCTCTTAAGTCCCAGGGCGCAGATACGTATCAGTACGTCTTGGGCTTTAAAGAAGTTAAAATTATGTGAAAATGGGAAAAGTCACAAAACTTTGCAACTTTTCAAGAGCTTTATGCCAGTTTTCTGGCAAAACACTGGTGAATCGGGTTCATAATCTCTAATCCTTTCAGCTCCCTTTAATTAGACTACTTTCAACAAACTAATTATAAGTATTGGGTCTGTTTTTTTTAATGCTTTTAAAATAATTGTAAATATTTTCAATCCCCTTTTGTTATAAGGATTTCCCAAAAATTAGCTAATCATAGGTTGTCCTGCATTCGTGACAGTGATTGACTGCGCGGTCACTTGGAAGTTTACATTGGCATCACTACAGGGCCGGTAAAGAAGGACTGTCAGGGACCCCCAGAGTGTGGTAAAATGCGCCAACTAATTCATAATTCATTTAATTCTCACACAATATACTAAGTTAGTGTAAGTCTACAAAAAAGCAACAAAACTTGGTGCTAAAAAAATTGAGCATAACTTTTTGAAAAATGAGCCAGGTTATGCCAAATCTTACATATTTTGTGACTTTGTGATCAGTTATCAACACAAATATTTTACTCAAATTACCAGATCGATGGATAAGCATTGGGACTTTTCCCTAAATCTCTCCAAAACATCACCGCTTATAGAAGACCACCCTCATATCCAGATCAGGTTTTCTGTGAGAGATGCCCAGATTCACAATATAGTATGCCTACTGGCCATCTATGAGAAGTCCACCCCAATGGAAGTCCAGTTATTAAAGGAGATTGTACTGTTTATATAAGGGGCAGACAATGACAGTGAAGGGCCCTTAATCAGGACTTCTGATCTGGGCCCCCCACCCTCCATCAGGCACCACCTACATATACATTTCCATGTATATTTATATTAGGCACACATATAAAATTTGCACATGCTAATACTCTATACACATTTTAACGTATGCATATACATAGTGCACACAAACATAAAATACGGACATACACATAAGATGCACATACACAGTATAGAGTCCCGGTAGTCCTCATAGTTTTAAGCATGGACCCTGGCAAATTGTAGACGGACTTTTATTGTTCATGGGCTTTAAGGGAGAGAGGCTTCCTTTGTGGAGGACACTCATGAATGCCATTCATTTGCAGTGTACACCGTGTCGTGTCATGGAAAACACTCGACCTGGTTTGGCTTTCTACTTCTTCAGCTAATAGCAATGAATTTGCCTGTCGATTTTCTTCTCATCAGAAGATGCTTTTGTTTAGATATTAACTTCCATCTGACTGATAAGAAAAGCTTTGCTGATCTTCTTGTAGACTTCACATTTTTTGTAAAGAAATTATTTTCTTTCTCAGAAATGTCTTGTGACATTTCTCTTCTATGTGGTGCCACTTACCCTTCTCATCAGAGGACGCTTTTGTTTAGGTGTTAACTTCCATAGTCGGCCTGGACGCCTCTGTAAGATGGTTGCAGTTCCATCTTTGTTATAGTTTTGCATCACTTTTGCTACAGTATTCTGACTGATAAGTAAAGTTTTGCTGATCTTCTTGTAGACTTCACATTTATTGCAAAGAAATTATTTTCTTTCTCAGGTTTTGTGACATTTCCCTTCTATGTGGTGCCATTGCTGATAGCATGAAATGGGAAGGAGTTTTCTTTATTAAGTAACTTCCTTTTACAGACACCTGTCTGCTGGACATCTGTTTAATGAATAATTACACTTACCTGTGGTTCAGTTCTTGTTAATTAGAATTTTGTTGTCTAAACTTAGCTTTTCTCTTAAGACTGTTACTGGGATGTTCTCATTTTTGAAACATGATCTTGAATGAGTTTGTTAAGAAAATTACTTTTTTGGGGTCTGCAAAGTACCAAATCTTGTTTGCATTCAATGGCTCAAATTTGCGAGAGTATTTTGTAGTATGGCATCCCATATAAAATGATGATTCTGAAAGGAAACTACAGGTTTGCTGACAAATCTATTTGGGTGTACTGATTTATGCTAAACACTATATATATATATATATATATATATATATATATATATATATACCTTATAAGTTTGGTATCACAGTAATCGTACTACTGACTCTGAATCATTTTGTCAGTTTGTTTTTACAACACAATACACACTGTAAAATGAAGGAACCCAAACCTGCCATTTTTTCTAATTTTTCAACACATTATATGATAAAATGAATGGTGTTGTTCAAAACTACAACACTAAGCGTCAGCACACTGTGATTTGCTGATCTGTAAGATGCGTTCTTTGTGCTGTGAAAATACACAGCTGTGATATCTCACCAAATATTCATAGTGGGAACTTAAAATTATGTTTTTCTGCCATGATTAAGGATGGTTTGGATGTATGAAACATGTTGACCTTTTATTTCTATCTTTGTGGAATTAAGGCTGCATGAACCAGTCACCAACCATTATCTGTATATGTACAAATATTAAGTGCTACTGAGTGCTGTAGGAAAAACTTAGAATAGTGAGGTGATTTGATAGTCCTGCCACAAATAATCTGTTTATACTGCACACTTAAAATCTCTGATAGTGGGAATGAACCTGATTGCCTGCAGTAGTGCACTCCTGAGAGCTGGCGCAGCAGAGAAAATGTCTTGGACATGAGAGTGGGAGGTCCTGATTATGGAGGATGTTAATCTTAGCTCATTGGAGTGTAGATATGGTAGAGATGCAGGACTGTGCAGCAGTGTGGAGAGGTTTGTGGATGAGTGTAATGACTGGTACAGGGTGGAGGCACCAGTGTAACTGCTGGACAGAAATATGAGACTGACTGCTGCATTAAGGATAATGAGAAATACATTTAGTGAGAAGAAGAGCAATTAGTGAGTTACAAGTATTTGTGAATTCAAGACAAAAAGGAATCAGAGCAACAGTAACAGATTTTACTTTTTTTTAATTAATAATGGGATGAATAAAATCGTGAACATTATCAATAGACTAAATCAAAGTCAGGAAGATAGCCGAGGTCAGATACCAGGTGATCAGTAAATGACAAGTCAGACGAGCAGTATGAATACCGCGGAGCCCGATGACAGAGGCGTTACTGAAACTTGTCCAGGTTGACCAGTCAGAAGGCCACAGGTAGATGGTGAAGGTCCTTCTATACAGCTCCAGCAGTGATGATGGATCTGCTGGACTTCAGGGCGCTGGATGCTTAGGTGTCCCGTCTTTTAGATGGTTTTAGGGCAACAGTGACAGCATGCAAATGCGCGAGCAGCCCTGGATAATCCACGCCGGCAGGATGATAAGATCCGGCGGAAGATGGAACCTATGACAAGAGAAATAAATATAATGTAAGTGATGGGACTCCATATTACATGATAATGCTGTGCAGTCACTGTGGCCGGACGGCAGAGGAATATTATCATACAGAGGTCAGGGGTCATTGTCAGCAATCATATATGTGACAATCCCATCACTGACAGATGACATCTACTCCACATGAATTATTCTCACTGACATCACACAACATGGAGTTGATTCTCACACTTACCTTGTCTCTTTTTCACATTTTTTCCATTTTCTGAGTTTTGTTGCTCCATACTCAGATTTATTGCCGATTTTCTTTCTTCATGAGATGGAAATTCTGATGAAAAATTAAAAAAAAAAATCAGTAACAATATATTCTTATAGGATCTGCTTTGTCATAATATGGATAACATAAGAGACCTATAGTATTGTATAAAACCATGTGGGAATATTTGAGCCTTGAAGTCAACATTCACATTGCTGGTGCTGTAGACATGTACATACCTGGCAATGGGGACGAGGGTGGCAAGATGGTAACAGCATCGTCTGTATTACATACAGGAACAGATACTTTCTGCCTGTTTGTTGAAGATAAACATGTAAATCTCAAGTAAACTCCGTATAAAAGGGGTTGTCTCACTAGAAGAACACCGACTATAAGGCCTAGTAGGACATATGACTGTCATAGTGGGGAAGGTCTTCTGCTCAAGACTACCTTTTTTAGAGAGCTGAGAGGAAAACAACTACCAAGAATGGCCGGCATTTCATACTACATCTCTCCTACAGTGAGGGCAGCACTAAAAGTGCATGACCGGCCACAATTATGGGCTGTTATCTCCAACAATTCCGAAAGCTGAAAGCACAATGACCGATAACCATGGGGCGGTGGATGCTGCATTTGATATTATGGTATTTATGTCCTATATTTGGTGTTGATGAATCCCTTACCTCACCACAGCTGGGCCGAGACCCAAGATAGTGACCCTGCAGTCCGCCTGGTGAAAGATCTGCTGACCCGGGAAGACGCCCGCCTAGATCCAGATGCCCCAGAGGAAGCCAAGCAGCTATGGAAGGAGAAGAGCAAGCTGTTCCTCTACGAAGGCAAGTTGTGCAGAAGGATTGTTAACCACCGGACGCACGAGCTGACCTGGCAAGTCGTGGTCCCAAGGCGGGATGCAGCTATGGTCCTGGGGGCTTACCACGACAGAGTGGGACACTTCGGTTGGAAGAAACTGGAGTTCCTGCTAAGAGGAAGGTTCTTTTGGGTCGGCATGAGAGGAGCTGTAGAAAAATGGTGCAGAGACTGTGGCCCTTGTCACCTAAGGAGGAAGGACCGCACCAGCCAGAAGACACCCTTGAGGCCCATCGTCACCACGCAGCCTCTTGAGCTGGTAGCTCTGGACCACGTCAAATTGGCTCCAAGCCGGTCCGGATACATCTACGCCCTGACAATCGTGGACCACTATTCCCGTTTTCTAGTGGTGGTCCCGGTAAAGGACTTGACAGCCCACACAGCGGCCAGAGCCTTCCAGCAATACTTCTGCCGTCCATACGGGTATCCGGAACAGGTCCTGACAGACCAGGGTCCAGCGTTCGAGGCTGAAATCTTCCAGGAGTTCTGCAACCTCTATGGCTGTAAGAAGATTCGTACAACGCCTTACCACCCCCAAACCAACGGGATGTGTGAGAAGATGAACAATATAGTCATTGATCTCCTGAAGACGTTGCCCCTGGAGGAACGCAGCCTGTGGCCAGAAAAACTGCCGGACCTGATAGACCTATACAACAATATCCTGGTGAATGCTACAAACTGCACCCCGGCTTACCTGATGCGAGCCAGACCGGGTAAGCTGCCCGTAGACCTGGAGATGGGAGTCCTAATACCTGAGGACACCTCCCCGGATGTGGACTGGGATACGGAAAGGCAACTGCAGTACAAGAAGGTACAGGAGAGTGTGGAGAAGAGCCTGGCCCAGGTGAGAGAGAAGTAAGAAAGACTCTTCAATCAACACGCCCCTGCTGGTCCCCTAGAACCTGGTGAGCAAGTCCTAAAGCGAAAAAGAAGGCTACATAAGTTGGACGACCAGTGGGAAAGGGAACCCTACACCGTACTGCAGTCTGACCACGACAACCCAAAGGTGTGCGTAATCACCAAGGACGGAGAGAAACCACTAGTGTCGTCTCCAGAGACCACCTCAAAAGGTGCCCCGAGCAACTCCGTAGTGCAGAAGAGGATCAGAGTGACCTTGAACCCGCAGAGGACAAGGAAGAAATGATCAGCACCGTTCTCGGAGAGTTCCCTCAGTCCTGGACTCGCATAAATGATGCCATAGTGGTACCCGTCCTGCATTTCCTGCAACCGGCCCAGCAACAACCAACACCAGAGCCGGAAGGTGAAGAGGAGCAAGCGGTTCCAGAGGCAGAAGAGCCTGTTCCAGCAGCCCAGGAGAGTCAACCCTCTGCTGACAGTGAGCCTGCCATGCCTGCGGTAAGCCAAAGGACCCGCAGACAGCTGCCTGCCTTACCTGTACACTAAAATTGTAAATAACCCTGTTGCAAAATTTTGAAATGTTTGCCAAGTTACCTGCGTGATTATTAATAGCGTGTTTCAGTTTCTTGCAGCTACCGTAAGGACTCAAAGGTTATGGACTTTTTATAACCGGGACCTTGTATGGACTGCGTTTGGAGTCTAACCCAGGAATGAACTAAGACTGTAAAGGACTTGGGGTAGGACAGACCCCCACCTGGTTAAGGCTCCCGTTGTTCTGGTGATATGGACACCCGGTCACAGACCACACTGTGACCTAAAGAACTCAATTTGTGCGTCATCTGTCTATTAATGTTTTATTGTTATGCATATTGTCTTTGTTTACTGTTTAGTCCCGGAGTACTAAATTTCACTAGGGGGGAATGTGTCACCCTGGCCTGGATGCCACAAGTGTAATTAAAGCTGTGTCTGAGAGCAAGGGGGAGGTTCTCTAGTCAGGGGAACATTAGCATGCAATGCCTCCTGTCTCAGGCCAGTAGGGGGAGCTGGCTGCCCCTATAAAAGCTGGTACTGGGGGCAGGGTTAGAGGAGAACTGGATGGCCTGTCTCAGCACTGAGACGTGTCCCAGAGTGGAGCAGGGACAGAAAGTTGATTGCACCTAAGAGGAAGTGTGGCAGTAGGAGAGCCACAAGCCAGAGATAAGAGGCGAAGAGAGCCTGTGTTGGCAAATAAGAGACTGACTTTACCAGACTTTGGTGTCTGAGGCTGGGAGGATTCCACATTCCCCAGCAGAGAACCAGTCCGCAAGGGACTGTATATTCCTTGGCCTAAGAAGCCTGGAGGCCCTGCCACAACCGAAGGGACCAGTAAAGCCGTACAAGGCTGGGAGCAGAAAGGAACCCACGTCGCAGGCCATACAGGCGAGAATACACGGAAAGCTCGGAAACGTGGGCTGTTACCCTATAACGAGGAGATAGCCAGAAGGAGCACAGAAAGCACGGTAGGCCTACACCCTCACCCTGACCAGGGCCAATTTCCCCGTTGCTCTCAGACATCCAGGTCCCCTCCTAGCTGGGACTGTTTGTGGGTCAATTTACCTGTTCTAGTAAAGACCCTGGACTGCAACCTGTTGTCTGCGTGCTCCTTGCTCCTCCAGCACTATCAGCACTGGGACTCTCACTCTCACTACCATCACTCCCAACATCCATTATACTGCCCTGGGGCCGCACTCTTCCCGTGGGGAGTCACACTACCCTAGCTGCACACCTCATCAGCCCCAGCGGTCTGCATGCAGCGGCGGTTCCTAATGACCGCAAATCCAAGGGTGGCGTAGTCGGACATAACCAATAACACATAACTGGCCTGACAACCCTGAGCCACGGAACCGGGTTGCCACTACTACTCCCATCGTTCCCTATTGCCCGGCTCCGAGTGCCCCACGGCCCAGGGGGCGAGTCACACGCACATTCTCATAGTACCGTCTTTCTTTTTTACCAGAACCAAGGGGGCTGCCCAGGGGCTACAACTGTCTCTAATGACCCCGGCTTCCTTCATTTCTCTCAGAATGCCCTTTGCGTTCTGATAAAGTGCAGGGTGGTACAGGTCTGTATCTTTCTTTTATTGGTGGGTGGCTCCCCGTGGGGATGTGGTGTTCTACTCCTTTCACTCTGCCGAAGTCTAGCGGGTGCTTACTAAAGATTCTCTCGTACTCTTGAACCACCCGGTAGACTCCTTGTTTTTGGTGCAAGGGAGTGGAGTCAGCACCCACGTGGAGTTTCTGGCACCAGTCCTCCTTGGGTTTCTGGGAACCATTACCCTCCGCCTGGGGAGATGGAGGCAAGGGTTCCACGGCCCTGACAGCATTGTGTTCAACAGTATACAATTTGGCTAGTGTAGCATACCGGGGCAAGTGTACTTCCCTTTCCCCAATGTTTAAGATCCGGACGGGCACCCTTCCATGGCGGACATAGACCACCCCCCGGGCTGTCAAAATGGTGGGCCTGCTGTCTGAGTACACAGGTTCTACCATGGCTTGGTAGTCTCTCCCTCTTAACCCGATTGCAGTCCGACACCAGATCATTTCACTTTTGGGGGGCATAGCAATGGGGAACGGGTTGCTCATCCTCACGCTACCGATCTCACCACCAGACAGTTCTACCTGTTGCCATCTCATCAGGGCTCTTATCTCCTTCTGGAGGACCCTCTGTTGGCTGGAGCTCGCATTCATCGCCACCTGCTGCAAAATTACAATTACTTCTGAAAGACAATTTTCAATCACATTAGTACCCAAGGTTATTTTAGGGTGACTTTCTTGACGGTCAATGTCCACAATGATCACTCCCTGTGCCGGCAGTTCAACTTTACCAATCTTAATGGTCATCTCTCTGAACCCACCTGCGGCACGGGTTGACCATTGCTGGCGATGATGCTCAAGTCATCGTCTGGATAACGAGTTATATCAGTGTCACTCCAGTACTGCTTGAAAAGTACATAGGGGATGGTAGTCACTTGGGACCCGGTGTCCAGCAGTGCACTCATGGGGATACCGTCCAGCACTACGGGTAAAACCGGGCGTCCCCCTACGTACTTATCACGCCAATTAGATGGGCCTGATGACCTTATGCCTGGGGGTTGGCCCTTTGCCCCAGGTCGGACCCATTTAAAGTACAGTACCTGGCTACGTGTCCCGGCTGGCTGCAATGGCGGCAAATCGGCTGTCCATCCTCAGTGTAATGATCGGCGGGCCTCCCTCTGAATGACGGGATCCTCCTCCGTCGACGCCACAGGACATCCTCCGGACTGGAAGCCAGCTTGATTGGTCCTGACGGGTCCATCTGTAACGACTGTACGGTCCTGGTCAATGCAGCAACACTCTTTGTTAGTTCTTGGACCTGATGGTGCAGGTTTGCAGGCGGGGATGGATTTAGGGCCTGCGCATCAGCCCCCACAAGGTCTGCGGGATAGGGCGCCGCCCCCTGGTGGTAAGGGATGGCAGGGCGCCGGGAAGCTACAGCGCCATCCGGTGCAGGTTCTCGGAGCACCCGGATGGCCCTATCTTTGAACTGTGCAAAAGTCAAATCGGGGTTCTGTAGGGCCATGAGGCCCAGCTGGGTTCTGTGGGCGCTGGACAGCAGACCTTCTATGAACTGGTCAGTCAATAGTTTATCTGTATCCTGCACGCTGCCAGGGTCAGCTTGCTTAATTGCCCCCAAAGCTTCCTGTAAATTTAGGGCATAATCTCGGATGCTATCTTGAGCTCGCTGCTTACATCCATAGAACCGCATTTTGATTTCTGCTGAGGTACGGGTATCAAAGGTGTCCCGTAGACGGGTCAGAACCCCCCTTACAGTCCTTTTCTCCTCAGCTGTCCAAGACTTTACCTCCCGCTGGGCCGCACCAGTTAACTGCCCTATCAGTATGCTTACTTTCTGTTCTTCTGTCAGGGGATAAACTTTGAACAGTCTATACAGCCTTTCCTTAAAGTCGCCCAAGGTATGCGACTCGCCGGCATACTGGGGCAGCCAGGCCGCTCCGGGGATATAGGCAGGGGTGGATTAAGAGTAGCAAGGGCCCCGGGCAGTTTAGAAGGCGCGGGCCCCCTCCACACACCTGATTTATCACGTGACATGTCACATGATCCCCTGTGATAGATCATGTGATAGTTCACTGGAAATTAATTTGGCATAATATTAATTGTGCTGCCTCATCTGAGAGCAGCACAATATTGGGGCAGATACCCTGATTCCAGCGATGTGTCACTTTTTCAGCTGCTTGTTGTCATTTTGAGAAAATCACCGTTTTATCTGCTGCAGATCTAGCAGCTCTCTGAATGCTGCGCTCTGTATAGCCCCACCCACACCACTGATTGGCAGCTTTCTGCCCATGCTCAGTGTACACAGAAATCTACTGATCAGTGATGGGGGTGGGGTCCTACAGAACTTACTAGTCATCTAGTGATAATTACCTTCTGACAAATCAATGATTTTATCAAAACAACACTAAGCAGCCCAGTAAGTGACACATTACTGGAATCAGTGCCTCTAACCCTACATTATGCTGCTCTCAGATTAGGTGGCAAAAACCTGATGACAGATTCCCTTTAAAGGAGCTGTAAAGACAAAAAAGTTTGTATTAAAAAAATACAAGCCATTTGTTAAATTAACTTTTTTTCATTGTTAATTCACATTAGACTGTATCTTCAACACTTTTGTCAGCAGGTCTTATTACAGACTCTGAATAGGGCAGCTCTCTCCCTCTCCCTCAGCAGAAAGTCACAGCATGGTTAAAAAACGGGATCTTTTATGATTTTCTCATAATAAATAAAAAAGGACATGCAAGTCCTCTAAACTATTTTCCGTTTCTGTATAGGGGAGGTCCTAAATCTTTCTTGTTCTTTAGTTGATCACATGTCAAAAATGCAAAGCATTTACTATGAACTCGCCTAAAAAAATATACACTTGGAGAGTAATATCATCATCTGCATGTAAATATTCCTTGACTCTAAGGGCTCGCTCACACTGTCGTATAACACGGCCGAATGCTATGTGATGTTTTATCGGATAGGACTCGGCCCTATGTTATACTATGGGACAGTGCGATTATTGGCATGAGAAAATAATCTCATTCGATATTCGGACCATGTGCACCCATACAAGTCTATGTGTGCACATAAAACATTGGACTGCACTCGGATGTCATCCAAGTGCAGTCCGATGAACACTCACAGAGACTATGGAGAAGATGGAGAAATTAAGTTCTCCATCTTCTCCATATCTGTGCTGCGAGAGAATCGGATCACACTCAGTTGAAGCTCTGACAGAGTTTGAGCCCAGTGTCATTAGCATAATTGGCCCTATTCTCTTGCATGAGAGAATATATGGCTTAGTGAGTGGACCCTAAAACTGAATAGTAGTGACGGACAGGCACCTCACAAGCGGGATCCATGTAGCTCTCAGATGTCATGTAGGTAGGGCTTCATTCCATGGGGTAGGGCTTAATTTCAAGGTATATAAAAAAAATGGACTTCAAATAAACATTAAATGAACACAAAAAGCACTAATTGAATTATTTTTTTCATATTTATATTTGCAGCCCCTTTAAAAACCCTTTGAGGACCAAGGCACATATATGTCCCATAGTTTTAAACTGGAAAAAAATTTGATTGAATAAAATTTAAGGTCCTCAAAGGTTTAAGTAGGTCATAAATTCATATGAATACTTGCTCATACCATTGCACATGCCAAAAGATGAAGAAGAACAGAATCAAAAATATGACATTAAGTGGAGCACTTACAGGTATTCAAGGTGAAAGAGACCAGCAAACGCATCGTCTCGAATGACAGTAAATGAGTTAGAATTCAGCAAGCTGAAAATGAAGACAGCAGGTTAGAAGCGAACCAGACTTTATGGTGCTCAGAATTAGTCACGCAGAATTTATTGACTGCTCTTGCAAAGCACTGAGACTGCCGCTGTGTATAGATGGCGCCGTACGGCCTCCCGCTGTGTATAGATGGCGCCGTGCGGCCTCCCGCTGTGTATAGATGGCTACGTGCGGCCTCCTGCTGAGTATAGATGCCGCACGGCGCTCCCCCCAGAGACAGCAGGAGGCCGCACAGCGCCATCTATACTCAGCGGGAGACCGCACGTAGCCATCTATACACAGCAGGAGGCCGCACGGCGACATCTATACTCAGCGGGGGGCCGCACGTAGCCATCTATACACAGCGGGGGGCGCACGTAGCCATCTATACACAGCGGGGAGCCGCACGTAGCCATCTATACACAGCAGGAGGCCGCACGGAGCCCCCCCAGAGACATCAGGAGGCCGCACGGCGCCAACTATACTCAGCAGGAGGCCGCATGCAGTCATACACACACACAAACATATACAGACACGCATAAACACATTTGAAACACAAAAATACATACAAACAGACATCACACAATGACATCTGCCCCCACACACACACACACACAAACAGACAGACATCACACACACACACACACACCTGCCCACACACACACACACACACACACACACCACTTAAAACATAAATTAACTGTGGTTTATCACATCTATGGGATTCTGAGTTAAATTTCCCTAGCCACACTCAGGCCTGATTCCTGCCACACCTGTTCTCAATCAAGAAAATACTTTAATAGGAATTGCTTGACAAAGTGAGGTAGACCAAAAGATCCTCAAAAGCTAGACATCATGCCGCGATCCAAATAAATTCAAGAACAAATGAGAAAAAAAGTAATTGAGATCGATCAATCTGGAAAAGGTTATAAAGCCATTTCTAAAGCTTTAGGACTCCAGCGAACCACAGTGAGAGCCATTATCCACAAATGGCAAAAGCATGGAATAGTGGTCAACCTTCCCAGTTGTGGCCAGCCCACCAAAATTACTCTAAGAGCGCAGCGGCCACTCATCCAAGAGGTCAGAAAAGACCCCAGAACAACATCCAAAGAACTGCAGTCCTCACTTGCCTCAGTTAAGGTCAGTGTTCAAGACTCCAGCATAAGAAAGAGACTAGGCAAAAATGGCCTGCATGGCAGAGTTCTAAAACCAGAGACTAAAACTATTGCTAAGCAATAAGAACATAAATGTTCTTCTCAGTTTTGTCAGAAAACATCTTGATGATCCCCCAAGACTTTTGGGAGAATACACTGTGGACTGACTAGACAAAAGTTTAACTTTTTGAAAGGTGAATGTCCCATTACATCTGGCGTGGAAGTAACACAGCATTTCAGAAAAGGAACATTCATACCCACAGTAAAATATGGTGGTGGTGGTAGCGTGATGGTCTGGGGCTGTTTTGCTGCTTCAAGATCTGAAAGACTCTCAGTGGTAAATGGAACCATGAATTCTGCTGTCTACCAAAAAATCCTGATGGAGAATGTCCGGCCATCTGTTTGTGACCTCAAGCTGAAGCGCATTTGGGTTATTCAACAGGACAATGGTGCAAAACACACCAGCAAATCCACCTACCTCTGAATGGCTTAAGAAAAACAAAATTAAGACTTTGGAGTGGCCCAGTCAAAGTCCTGACTTTAATCTGATTTAGATGCTGTGGCATGACCTTAAATAGGCGGTTCATGGTCGGAAACCCTCCAATGTGGCTGAATTACAAAAATTTAGTAAAGATGAGTGGCCAAAATTCCCCCAGAGCGTTGTAAAAGACTCATTGCCAAACTGCAAACGCTTGCTTGCAGTTGTTGCTGCGAAGGGTGGCCCAACTAGTTATTAGGTTTAGGGGGCAATCACTTTTACACACAGGGCCCTGTAAGTTTGGATTTTTTTTCCCTAAATAATAAAGACCTTCATTTAAAAACTGCATTTTGTGGTTACTTGTGTTATCTTTGTCTAATATTTAAATTTGTTTGGTGATCTGAAACATTTAAGTGACAAACATGCAAAAGAATAGGAAATCAGGAAGGGGCAAACATTTTCACACCACTGTATGTGTAGAAGCTGTAACCGTATCTTTTGAAACACAGTATGCTTAGAATATTATCTATAGTCGGCAGCGAGTATTAGTTTTAGCTGCCTGTCATATCTGATTGTGTATATTTTGCATTGCCTGTATAAGCTTGATCGGAATGAATTGGCGTCAGACGGCCTGCTGAGTATATCACTTGTCTCCTTGTTAAACAAAATAAACAGATTTTTACTGCGGACTTCAGGATGATCTCCTATCTCACTTGGTAGAAAGTAAAATATTTCTGTCAATAATTGTTTTTATTTTAGGGTCAAACATGTGGAATGTTTGTCCACTACTTGTACAACCCCTTTAAACGTCAAAAATCCCACAGCGGGAGAAGTCATTCTCATACCAAGAGTGTGAAAAATTAATTACTGGAAAATCAATTTTGTTAACCATCAAAAATAACTCCAATGGGGAGAAACTATATATGTTATTGACAAATTGTACAAAAACATATAACATAATTAACCCCTTAATGACCACCAATACGTCTTTACTGACCTGAGATATAAGAGACTAGCATCCTCCGACCGGTTGACAATCCAGCTGTACACTATAGCTGACAACTTGCTGCATTGGCCACAATCAGTGTTGGAACCGACCATGACCGTTTAACTCCTTAGATGCTACAGTCAATAGTAACTACAGCAATTAGATGATTAAAGGGAAGGTGGCATAAAAAAATGTAAACAATTAAAAAAATGTAAAGTATTAATGTTTTGACTTTTTTAAATATCATTTGTTTTTAATGAAGTAAAATATGAAAAATAATTTAACAAGGTTTGGTATTTCCACTTTTAAACACTGGGGGGAAGAGCTGCTGAAATTTGCCATGAAAACCTAGTGTACAACTAGCTCCCATTACGACTGCAGTAAATTGGGGCTGGATCTGCTCTCATGTGTGTGATGTCGCTCCTCTCCTCCCTTTCTGGGTGTTTGTAACAGGATAAGAGAGGATGAAGTTTAGGATCACAGTGTGGAGCCATTTTGTTGGTGACTGCCAGTGATGCTGACAAGTACAGTGTCACCGAGGACGGCCGGCAGCGCCACTTCTGTTAGTGCTGCTCTCTGTATCATAAGCTGGGGTTAGATACTGTCCTGGTAGCCCTTCCAAGAATTTGGATTGAGATAATTGAGATTGAGAAAGAAAATAACAGACAGCCAGTGTCTGAGTGTATAATTCTTGTCTGCCCTCAGAACCCAAGCAACAAGTACTTTATTACACCCCCAGAAGAAATGGGTGGCTAACATTACCTAAGAAAGAAAGTATTTTAATTGGAAATAACAGTCGTCCTTGAAAGCAGCTCTGTCTAATTTACTATACTTTTTAAAAACAAATAAGAAAAGCTTAACACGAAGACAGCTCTATATTTCATACAATGCCGTGTTATCGCTTTTATGAGTAACACTTATAAAGCTAATATTAAATTAGCAAAAATATATAGGTAGATTTAATTGTCTAAAATAATAATCAAAACAAAGTATAAATATTTACCATAACAATACGCGGCGTGTTACACACTCTGGGATTATTCACTGCACATGATACATTACACATATCTAGATATGTGTAGTGTATCACATGATTGGATTAGATACACCAGTCCGGGGATATAGCACACGATGACGGGATTAGATACACCGGTCCGGGGCATATCGCACACGATGACTGGAATAGATACACCGCTCTGGGGAGTATCGCACATTTTGTTGGTGACCGCCAGCGATACTGCCAAGTACAGTGTCACTGAGGACGACCGGCAGAGCTGATCCTGATAGATGGTGCTGCTCGCTGTATCATAAACTGGGGTTAGATATGTGGACTGTATCACATGCGTGATTAGATACGCTTAGAGTAACATGCTGCAATTAGATACAGGACTAAGTGTAGTGTATCACATGATTGGATTAGATACACCAGTCCGGGGATATAGCACACGATGACGGGATTAGATACACCGGTCCGGGGCATATCGCACACGATGACTGGAATAGATACACCGCTCTGGGGAGTATCGCACATTTTGTTGGTGACCGACAGCGATACTGACAAGTACAGGGTCACTGAGGACGACCGGCAGAGCTGATCCTGATAGATGGTGCTGCTCGCTGTATCATAAACTGGGGTTAGATATGTGGAATGTATTACATGCGCGATTAGATACGCTTAGAGTAACACATGCTGCTATTAGATACAGGACTAAGTGTAGTGTATCACATTATGGGATTAGATATTGAGCTCAGCAGAGTGTATCACACAGGATGGGATTACATACACAGTTTCTAATGTATGGAGCAAGGTCACACCTTACACCACTGCTCACATAGAAGTGGACGGAGAGGGGTCACACATTACACCACTGCTCCCATAGAAGTGGACTGAGCGGGGTCACACATGACACCACTGCTCCCATAGAAGTGGACTGAGCGGGGTCACACATGACACCACTGCTCCCATAGAAGTGGACGGAGCAGGGTCACACATGACACCACTGCTCCCGTAGAAGTGGACGGAGCGGGGGGTCACACATTACACCACTGCTCCCATAGAAGTGGGCGGAGAGGGGTCACACATTACACCACTGCTCCCATAGAAGTGGGTGGAGCGGGGTCACACATGACACCACTGCTCCCATAGAAGTGGACGGAGCAGGGTCAGACATGACACCACTGCTCCCATAGAAGTGGACGGAGCGGGGGGTCACACCTGACACCACTGCTCCCATAGAAGTGGACGGAGAGGGATCACACATTACACCACTGCTCCCAAAGAAATGAACGGAGCGGGGTCACACATGACATCACTGCTCAAATAGAAGTGGACGGAGCAGGGTCACACGTGACACCACTGCTCCCATAGAAGTGGACTGAGTGGGGTCACACCTGACACCACTGCTCCCATAGAAGTGGACTGAACAGGGTCACTTCTATGGGGGGAGGAGAGTTTTTGCTAGGAAAAAAAAAACTTGTCCAAGTCTCAGGAATTCCACATATTCACAGGGATCAAATGGAATCTACAGGACGGTGAGGAGTTTGTCTCCAAAGCATACAAACACATGGAGGTCTGTGGAACTCAGAAAAGCCACAAAGGACCATCCATTGATGGTTGAATCAATCCAGGAGAGGAAAAGCCATTCCATAGGTGAGAAATGGATTTTATTCTTGACTATTCTAAGAAAAGTGACATACAGTTTAAGTTTGTTCATAGTCATACAGATGCACAATTATGGTCTATTTGTATAGCCAATGTGAAGCAGAAAATCTTAGTATTGATAAAAGGTTTCTCTCTGTAAAAAAAGTTACAGAGAAAACTTCAAAATGTGATGCATATGGTCCGTGTGTTCAATAATTTAGTCTTTAAAAAAACAGGTGGACACACAAGAGACCAGTCATACTGAGACAGAAGACACTGATGGGGATTACTCTGATTGTCCAAATTGTTTGATTTTGGCAGAACATATTGAACAATTGGATCAAATTGATACTCAGACAGAGTTATTGTCCAGATTACACCAAGACATAAAAAAGGTTTCTGTTCATACAAGATTAAATAGTAAAAGCTTAGATAGTACCTCCACATCATTTGTACCAGACACACAAAGTCCAGATGTTTCAGGAGAAGCTTTACAGGGAAATGAATTACAAAGGAAAAAATTACATGACAGAGCAGCACGAATCAATCTTAAAATACACGATCAATTAATGAAAATTGTAAAAGACTTTCCAAAGTACAATGAGAAGATGGATGATTTTGATAATGCCGACATTTTTGAATCTAATAAAGATAAATTCAATCTTAATGATGAACAAAAAAAACAAGACATTCAGAGTTTGGTTACCCTCACATATGGCAAAAAGATTACAGACCAGACTAAATGAGGATAATGAACAGATACATAGTACAAAAGAAGACAGACTTAGACAATTGCTATTATTTACCACAGGAGACTCGCCCTCTCTTGACATTTTGCATCATTTGAGAGCGAGTGTCCATGATGACCCATTTGCTTTTTTGGTCAAATTTGAACAGGTCTATAGAATGGTGATGCCTGATGTGGGGCCTAATGAGGAACCAACATCGATGATCAAATTGTATGTAACAAAATTCAAGTACCCTAGATCCTGTTTCAGTGCAATTGACTAGTGTTCAGACATCATTGCAGGAAGCAACAACTTTTATCGACAAAATTAGGAGATCCATGAAGCAGAGCGAGGTCAAGGCAAAAATAGCTGTAGTTCATGAGGAAAAAGATAGACAACTGACATCAGAGAAAACTCAAACAAAACCTAAACCCACATTAACATCCAGGAACAGAGATTACACTGAACAGAGGTAAAATATCACACAAAGGAACAATATCCATTGTTATTTTTGTGGTATATCTGAACACTTAAAGTGGCAGTGCAGGAAATTTTTGAGAGCAGAATCAGAGGCAGGTACACCGGGAACAGGTAAGCCGGGAAGGGAATACTGACTTATTCCAAAATCTTCCAACAGACCTTCTGCCCCTCCATTCAATTCTCTCACATCCCCTCACACTGACAATACACAAACAGTCACCATATGCTCCATTAATCAGACAGATCAGAGAGATGACAGTGAAGGAGTCAAATTGCAGGGACACTGGTCTGCTCCCATCTCCTCCATCTCTCTGACTAACAAAGAATGCTCCCACACCCCATCCATTGGAACTTGTGACTCGAGTTACATTGGATGACTGTGGAAGACGATTTCTCAATGTGATTTTGGCAGAACAAAGTGCTGTGTTACTTATTGATACAAGGGCACAATTAAGTGTTACTAACCTTGATTTGATGGTAAAACCAGAATCTCCAAGTTGTAATATTATCAGATTCAGCAGAAAAGGAAAAACAAAAGCAAAGCTCGTTCCCAATGTTATGTTGGAAATACCCGGTTCTTACAAAACAGGAATTGACATTTGGTATTGTCGTGATTCTGAGAATATACTTGGCACAGATTTTATGCAGAGATTAGGATGGGTAATTGATCTAGGGAATCAAGTGATCTGGAAAGATTCTAATGGACGTAAACCTATAGTCATTGACCCTAGTGATAATAGTGATGTTGTGTCATCAGATCATTTGTGGCCTGAAACTGGTGGTGATGAGGTACTGACTGAAATTGTACAATGTTTTCCTTCTCTTTGGGCTCAGTTCAGAAATGAGGTGGGTACAATGAAGGATGGAATTGTGAATGTAGAAGGACGTGATCTTCCTCCACAGCGTCAGCGTTGCCTCCAGATTCAATTAGTTCTATGTCTAAGATCGTACAGGAATTGTTAGCTCAAGGTGTCATACCTAAGGCTAACTCTGTAAGTAACAATCCTTTATGGTGTGCATTGAAATCTGATGGTACATATCGAATGATATTGGATTTGGGGATGTTTAATAAACATACTCCCAATGTTGCTTCCATTGTTGCAGATACTCATGACATGATGGCAAAGGCAAAATATTTCTCTGTACTAGACATTAGTAATGTTTTTTCAGTATACCTCTTGAAAAGAGCTGTCAGTACAAGTTTTCATTTACTTTCTTTGATGAACAATATCTGTTTTGCAGGTTACTTCTAGGAGCACATTTGTCACCTAGTGTTTTTCATCAGGCGTTGGTGAAGGTATTATCCAGATTTTCTAGGCCTGATTGCATACTGCAATATGTGGATGATATTCTGTTGTCTACTGAGGATAAGGAGTCACATGCTTCTCTTTTGACAGAATTGTTTGAACTGTTGTATGACGCAGGGTTGAAATTTAACACTAAAAAGGTTAAATTGATGCAGACTGAGGTCAGGTTTCTGGGAGTATTGTTGAGTCCAGGAAATAGACCGCCATTGCAGGAAAGAATAGAGGCGATCGCTTCTCTCCCAATCCCAACCACACACAAGGCATTGTGACATTTTTTGGGTCTTGTAAACTATTCTAGGGATTTCATTGAGGGTTTTGCTGATAAGGCCAGGCCTTTGTACGATCTTTTGAAAGGTGAAAATAATGATTATTTTGGTCCTTGGGGTGTTGAACAACAAACCTCATTTGAACAAATGAAAATGAATTTACAGAATTCACCTGCTTTGTCCACAGTAGATCCTTCAGCTCCATTTGCTCTACAAGTTCACACATCAGAGACAGCGGTGTCGGCTGTTCTGTTACAATTGCAGGGAGAAGAGTGGAGAATTTTGGGCTATTTTTCTAAGCTTCTCTCACCTGTTGAAAGAGGTTTTGAAACTTGTGCCAGACACTTGGTAGGTGTCTACTTTGCAGTCAAAGCAACTGAACACATTGTTGGTTTCAACGAAATCATTCTGCAAACTCCTCATTCTACACTAAAACTTCTCTTTGAAAAAAATACCTCAGGTGTGTCACATCAGAGATTTGCCCATTGATTACGGTCATTGTCTCCCAATCAAATTGAGGTAGATTATAAAGCAAAATATGTTCTTCCTCAGTTGATGCAATATGAAGGGCAAACTCATGATTGTCTCCAGTCATTTCAGGATCCGATTCTATCACTTTTCAGACGGTAGGCAGAGGTAACAGATGAAGCAGTCTTTGTAGATGGTTCCAGATTCTATTCACATGGGCACTATTATACAGGATATGCCATTTTTTATCCCACAAGAGGACAGGTGGTAAAACACAAGTTACCGAGTAATTTTTCAGCCCAGAGAGCAGAACTAGAAGCAGTAAAAATGGTGCTACAGCTGAATGAGGCTGACGAGTAGTGTCCCATTGTAATCTACAGTGATAGCTCCTATGTTGTGAGATCATTGACAGATTACCTGCCAGTTTGGGAAAAAAGAGGCTGTAGATTCTTCTAACAAGACTCTTGTACATAGTGACACACTGAAAACTATTTTTGAAATAGCTTCAAAAACCCCTAATGGTTTTGCTATTGTCAAAGTTCCTGCCCATAAAAAGTCTCATGATGAATTATCTGTCGGAAATGCAACCGCAGATATGTTAGCCAAAGAGGCAGCCCTGACAGGAGAAGTGTTTGAGCCTAAACCTCTCGAGGTTTCAGCAGTTCAAAGAACAGACACGCATATCCCTTCTTTTGCGGAAGAACAAGAAAAAGATACAACTCTTGTTGCTTCCCGGGTTGATCCAAAACCTCCCTTTGTTTGTGAAAACGGGGTTTTGTGTCATGACTTAACCGGTTCAGGACCGCCCACTGTACATAAATGTCGGCGCTGCCTGGGCTCTGTGCAGCCCCGACGTTTAAAAATGGTGGGTGGTCCCGCAGCGCTCAGGACCCCCAGGGTCCTGCTAGCGCTGCGGTACCGGTTCAGAGCGATAGCTCTGACATGTGGCATCATGGGGACCTGATTGGATCAGGTCCCCATGATGTTAACCTGTTCCTATCTTCTAGATGCCGCGATCCATAGCGATCGCGGCATTTAAAAGATAGGGACAGCCGGTGGTCGGCAATCTGGACCCCCCACATACCTGTCAGCGGCGGGGATCCCGGTGCTGTGATCTCTGACATCATCGAGACCTGATTGGCTCAGGTCTCGATGATGTCAGCGTCACACCAGCCAATCAGAGAGATCACCAGGGAAGTTTGTTTTAGCAACAAACTTTCCCGGGCGATCTGCCTGATAAATGCAGTTTCTCCTCCGATCTCAGTGAGAGAGCAGAGGAGAAACAGTGTGACAAGAGCTGTCAGCCTTGCCACTGTGAAAGTAAAAAAAAAAATAAAATAAAAAAGAAAGTAAGAGTTAGGGTTAGTGAGTCTGTCAGATCAGTCAGTCCTGTCAGATCAGTCCAGTCAGATCTGTCAGTCCTGTCAGATCTGTCAGTCAGTCCTGTCAGTCCTGTCAGATCTGTCAGTCCTGTCAGATCTGTCAGTCAGTCAGTCCTGTCAGATCTGTCAGTCAGTCAGTCCTGTCAGATCTGTCAGTCAGTCAGTCCTGTCAGATCTGTCAGTCAGTCAGTCCTGTCAGATCTGTCAGTCAGTCAGTCCAGTCAGATCTGTCAGTCAGTCAGTCCTGTCAGATCAGTCCAGTCAGATCTGTCAGTCCTGTCAGATCTGTCAGTCAGTCCTGTCAGATCTGTCAGTCCTGTCAGATCTGTCAGTCCTGTCAGATCTGTCAGTCAGTCAGTCCTGTCAGATCTGTCAGTCAGTCAGTCCTGTCAGATCTGTCAGTCAGTCAGTCCTGTCAGATCTGTCAGTCAGTCCTGTCAGATCTGTCAGTCAGTCAGTCCTGTCAGTCCTGTCAGATCTGTCAGTCAGTCAGTCCTGTCAGATCTGTCAGTCCTGTCAGATCTGTCAGTCAGTCAGTCCTGTCAGATCTGTCAGTCAGTCAGTCCTGTCAGATCTGTCAGTCCTGTCAGTCCTGTCAGATCTGTCAGTCAGTCAGTCCTGTCAGTCAGTCAGTCCTGTCAGATCAGTCAGTCAGTCCTGTCAGATCTGTCAGTCAGTCAGTCCTGTCAGATCTGTCAGTCAGTCAGTCCTGTCAGATCTGTCAGTCAGTCAGTCCTGTCAGATCTGTCAGTCAGTCAGTCCTGTCAGATCTGTCAGTCAGTCAGTCCTGTCAGATCTGTCAGTCAGTCAGTCCTGTCAGATCTGTCAGTCAGTCAGTCCTGTCAGATCTGTCAGTCAGTCAGTCCTGTCAGATCTGTCAGTCAGTCAGTCCTGTCAGATCAGTCCAGTCAGTCCTGTCAGATCAGTCCAGTCAGTCCTGTCAGATCAGTAAGTCAGTCCTGTCAGATCAGTCAGTCAGTCCTGTCAGATCAGTCCGGTCAGTCCAGTCCGGTCCCGTCCTTTCAGTCCGGTCCGTTCAGTCCAGTCAAAAAATATAAAAATAAAATGGCCCGTCAGACTTATACCGCAGAGGAGGTGTATGCCCTGCTGTGTTCTGACACTGATGACAACGCAATCTCAGATGGAGATATGGATTTTGAGGGCTTTAGTAGCGGCGACACTGAGAGCCCAGAAATGAGCAGTGATTCTGTTCCATCCTCAAGCCCAAGGACCAGTACAGCAATAGGGGCAAATAGCGCTACTGGAGAAACATCTCCAAATCAGGGAACACTGCCCAGTACAAGCGCTGTCCCTGCTACCAGTGAATTGGCGCATGCCAGTGTACAAGGGGCTTTGCCACATGATCTAGCATTTCCCAGATGGGAGGCTTCAGATTCGGCTGCTCCATTCAGCCCTGATTTCAACGCCATTCCTGGTATAAATGTGGAGGTGGAAGATTTTGGACCAATTCATTTTTTTAATTTGTTTTTTACAGACAGCTTGCTAGAGCATATTGTCGTGCAAACAAATTTATATGCATCCCAATTCATAAGCCAGAATCCCCGATCTTACTATGCTAGGGCAAATTTCTGGACACCAACTAATGTCCCGGAAATAAAAAATTTTTTAGGACTTACATTTGCCATGGGGCTTGTTAAAAAACCGAGCATTCGATCCTACTGGTCCAACCACCCTGTTCAAGCCACCCCTATGTTTTCAGTCATTCTGCCTAGGACCCGTTATGAAATGCTCATGCGGTTTTGGCATTTTAATGACAATAGTCAATGCCTGCCCAGAAATGCCCCAGAACATGACAGGTTATATAAAATTAGACCCATCATTGAAAATTTGTCAGAAAAATTCTTAAGCCTCTACACCCCAACACAAAATATTTCTATAGACGAGTCCCTTGTAAAATTCAAAGGAAGACTGCACCTCAAGCAATTTATCCCATCTAAAAGGGCAAGGTTTGGAATAAAGATCTATAAAATGTGCGAAAGTTCAACCGGATACACATCCACTTTTCGCATATATGAGGGGAAAGATAGCCAACTAAACCCACCAGGATGCCCTACTTATCTGGGGACATCTGGAAAAATTGTTTGGGAGCTGATAAGTCCATTTTTTCAAAAAGGCTACAATCTGTACGTGGACAATTATTACACCAGTATACCCCTATTTAAAAGTCTGGTTGAACACAACATCGGGGCTTGTGGGACCATCCGTAAAAACCGTCAGGGGTTTCCACAACCATTGGTCAACCAAAAGTTTCAAAAGGGGCAGTCAGGGGCTGTACGCAACGGAGAGCTGTTTGCCCTGAAATATAGGGATAAGAGGGATATTTTTGTCCTCAGCTCGATCCACACAGATGCCACAAGGGCCACTGTACAGTCATGGCCAAAAGTATTGAGAATGAGACAAATAGTAATTTTTCCAAAGTTTACTGCTTCATTTTTTGTAATGGCAATTTGCATATACTCCTGAATGTCAAAGAGTGATCAGCTTAACAGCAATTACTGTACTTGCAAAGTCAATATTTGCCCAGAAATGAACTTTAACCCCCAAAACACATGTCAACATCATTGCAGTCCTGCCTTAAAAGGAGCAGCTAACATTGTTTTAGTGATTGATCCATTAACACAGGTGTGGGTGTTGATGAGGACAGGGCTGGCGATCAATCAGTCATGATTAAGTAAGAATGACATCACTGGACACTTTAAAAGGAGGCTGGTTCTTGGTATCATTGTTTCTCTTCAGTTAACCATGGTTATCTCTAAAGAAACACGTGCAGCCATCATTGCACTGCACAAAAATGGCCTAACAGGGAAGAGTATCGCAGCTACAAAGATTGCACCTCAGTCAACAATCTATCGCATCATCAAGAACTTCAAGGAGAGAGCTTCCATTGTTGTCAAAAAGGCTCCAGGGCGCACAAGAAAGACCAGCAAGCGCCAGGACCGTTCTTAAAACTGTTTCAGCTGCGGGATCGGACTACCAGCAGTGCCGAGCTTGCTCAGGAATGGCAGCAGGCTGGTGTGAGTGCTTCTGCACGCACTATGAGGCGGAGACTCTTTGAGCAAGGGCTGGTTTCAAGGAGGGCAGCAAAGAAGCCACTTCTCTCCAGAAAAAACATCAGGGACCGACTGATATTCTGCAAAAGGTACAGGGAGTGGACTGCTGAGGACTGGGGCAAAGTCATTTTCTCTGATGAATCCCCTTTTCGATTGTTTGGGACATCTGGAAAACAGCTTATTCGGAGAAGAAGAGGTGAGCGCTACCACCAGTCTTGTCTCATGCCAACTGTAAAGCATCCTGAAACCATTCATGTGTGGGGTTGCTTCTCAGCCAAGGGAATCAGCTCACTCACAGTCTTACCTAAAAACACAACCGTGAATAAAGAATGGTACCAGAATGTCCTCCAAGAGCAACTTCTCCTAACCGTCCAAGAGCAGTTTGGCGCCCAACAATGCCTTTTCCAGCATGATGGAGCACCTTGCCATAAAGCAAAGGTGATAACTAAATGGCTCATGGAACAAAACATAGAGATTTTGGGTCCATGGCCTGGAAACTCCCCAGATCTTAATCCCATTGAGAACTTGTGGTCAATCATCAAGAGACGGGTGGACAAACAAAAACCAACAAATTCTGGCAAAATGCAAGCATTGATTATGCAAGAATGGACTGCTATCAGTCAGGATTTGGTCCAAAAGTTGATTGAGAGCATGCCAGGGAGAATTACAGAGGTCTTGAAGAAGAAGGGGCAACACTGCAAATATTGACTTGCTGCATTAACTCATTCTAACTGTCAATATAACCTATTGGTACTCATAATATGATTGCAATTATATTTCTGTATGTGATATAAACATCAGACAAACACTAAAAAAAACCAGAGGCCAGCAGATCATGTGAAAATATAATTTTGGTGTCATTCTCAAAACTTTTGGCCATGACTGTAGAACTAGGATCCACCACTCCGAAGCAAAAACCTGTGTCAGTCATTGACTACAACAAACACATGGGGGGTGTGGACCTTGCAGACCAGGTTCTACAGCCATACCAGGTATCAAGAAAGTCCTATACCTGGTATAAAAAGTTGGTTATTTATTTGTTTCAGGTGGCCACATACAATTCTTTTGTGTTGTACAAAAAAGCAGGAAATTCAGATCCTTTTCTTGATTATCAAGAAAAGGTAATTGAAAATCTTGTCTTTCAAAGTGTTAGCCCCGCTCATCCATTAGAATCTGAGGATGTGAAAAGACTCACTGAGCGACATTTTATTGCACTTATTCCAGCAACGGAAACAAGAAGGAACCCCCAGAAAAGATGTCGTGTATGTACTAAGAGAGGAATGAGGCGTGATACCCGCTACTATTGCCCACAATGCCCATCATTGCCAGCCTTATGCGTCACTGACTGCTTTAAAATCTTCCACACAGAACCACGTTTTTAAACTGTAAAAATGTATCCCAATTTGTCATTCAAACATTTGGTTCATTTAGTGAATGACACATTCGAGTAGAGCTCACTTAATTTCCAGGGGGGGTTCTCCAGAATCTAAACCTTCCATTGCGTGCTTGTTTCTGGAAATCATCCATTGAGTTAAAATGGTCACTAAACCCATAGATGAATTCCCAGAGGGGTTTCATTTCCAAAATGGGGTCACTTCAGGGGGGATTCTTTAGCTCTGGTACTCTGAAAAGTGCCAGAACAGCATAATCCCCCCTGAAGTGACCCCATTATAGAAATGACACCTCTGTGGGAATTCATCTATGGGTTTAGTGACCATTTACCTATCTACTTATTTTCCCACCACTAGATTAATTTATACAGAGGAGTAGATTGTAAAATTTGGTCACTTGTTGTGGGTTTCCTCTGTTTAGGCACCTCAGGGGCTCTCCAAATGCAACATGGCGTCCGCTATCCATTCCAGTCAAATTTCCATTCCAAAAGTCAAATGGCGCTCCTTACCTTCCAAGCCATGCCGTGCGCCCAAACAGTGGCTTTGCACCACATATGGGGTATCAGCGTGCTCAGGAGAAATTGCACAACACATTTTGGGGTCCATTTTTTCTGACTGCCCTTGTGAAAATTAAAAATTTGAGGCTAAAGTAGCAGTTTTGTGTTAAAAATGTGTTTTTTTATTTTCACACTTCAACATTATAAAATTCTGTGAAGCCCCTGGGGGTTCAAGGTGCTCACCACACATCTAGATAAGTTCCTTGAGGGCTCTAGTTTCCAAAATGGGGTCACTTGTTGGGGGTTTCCTCTGTTTAGGCACCTCAGGGGCTCTCCAAATGCAACATGGCGTCCGCTATCCATTCCAGTCAAATTTCCATTCCAAAAGTCAAATGGCGCTCCTTACCTTCCAAGCCATGCCGTGCGCCCAAACAGTGGCTTTGCACCACATATGGGGTATCAGCGTGCTCAGGAGAAATTGCACAACACATTTTGGGGTCCATTTTTTCTGGCTGCCCTTGTGAAAATTAAAAATTTGAGGCTACAATAGCAGTTTTGTGTTAAAAATGTGTTTTTTTATTTTCACACTTCAACATTATAAAATTCTGTGAAGCCCCTGGGGGTTCAAGGTGCTCACCACACATCTAGATAAGTTCCTTGAGGGGTCTAGTTTCCAAAATGGGGTCACTTGTTGGGGGTTTCCTCTGTTTAGGCACCTCAGGGGCTCTCCAAATGCAACATGGCGTCCGCTATCCATTCCAGTCAAATTTCCATTCCAAAAGTCAAATGGCGCTCCTTACCTTCCAAGCCATGCCGTGCGCCCAAACAGTGGCTTTGCACCACATATGGGGTATCAGCATGCTCAGGAGAAATTGCACAACACATTTTGGGGTCCATTTTTTCTGGCTGCCCTTGTGAAAATTACAAATTTGAGGTTAAAGTAGCAGTTTTGTGAAAAAAAGTTAAATGTTCATTGTTTTCTTCCACATTCCAAAAATTCCTGTGAAGCACCTGAAGGGTTAATAAACTTCTTGAATGTGGTTTTGAGCACCTTGAGGGGTGCAGTTTTTAGAATGGTATCACTTTTGGGTATTTTCTGTCATAAAGGCTCCTCAAAGTCACTTCAAATAAGATGTGGTCCCTAAAAAAATGTTTTTGTAAATTTTGTTGTAAAAATGAGAAATCGCTGGTCAACTTTTAACCCTTATAGCTTCCTAACAAAAAAAAATTTTGGTTCCAAAATTGTGCTGATGTGAAGTAGACATGTGGGCAATGTTATTTATTAACTATTTTGTGTGATATATCTCTCTGATTAAAGGGCATGAAAATTCAAAGTTTGAAAATTGCAAAATTTTCTAAAATTTCGCCAAATTTCTGATTTTTTCACAATCAAATGCAAGTGATATCGAAGAAATTTTACCACAATCATGAAGTACAATATGTCACAAAAAAAAAATCTCAGAACCAGGGGGATCCGTTGAAGCGTTCCAGAGTAATTACCTCATAAAGTGACAGTGGTCAGAATTGAAAAAATTGGCCTGGTCACGAAGGCAAAAACTGGCGCGAAGTGGTTAAACGGGGACTTGCGTCCTGTTGTACCAAAACATCTACAGGATGAGTTTACAAGATACAATCATGAAAGCTTGGGTCATTTGGGCCAACAGAAATTGTTAGGCATTCTCAGAGAGAAATTTTACTGGGAAAAGATGGAAGAGACTGTACAAAGTATTGTTCAATCATGTCTCATTTGTACCCAAATTAATCCAAGACCAAAAGGACAGAAACCGCCACTACTGCGAATCGCACCTGCAGATGGTCCATGGTCTACATTACAAATCGACTACATTGGTCCATTACCATCAGGTAAAAATGGTCTCAGGTATGCATTGGTTGTAGTAGATGTTTTTTTCTAAATGGGTTGAAATTTTACCTGTCAGGAAAGATGATGCTTTGTCTACAGCTAGAGCATTCGTTAATCATGTCTTTTGTACTTTGGGGGATCCCATGAATGATTGATTATCTCTGATCGAGGAAGTCACTTCACAGGAAAAATCATGCGAGCAGTTTGTACTATTCTAGGGGTACAACAACAGTTTCATGTCCCCTATCATCCACAGTCTGCTGGTATTGTGGAAAGGATGAATAGAACAATAAAATCCAGAATTGCAAAAATGTTATTGGACAAAGGTAATACTTGGGTGGATGCAGTACCTTTTGTACTGTTGAGTGTTAGAGGAACAATTTCCTCAACAACTCAGTTTACGCCCTTTGAACTAATGACAGGAAGGAAAATGCCATTGATTTTCCCACATGAACCATCTTTGTCCACACCTCAAAAAGATGTTGTTGCAAGGTCCAAATGGTTGCAATTGTTGCAGGAAAACTTGAAAAGCATTCTTCCACATGCTGCATCAAGAATGCAGAGGATGGAGCCACCATATGAATCTAAATTCAAAAAAGGGGCTCTAGTCATGATTAAAACTTTCAGGAAGAGTGGACCTTGGGAAAGTAACTGGGAAGGTCCCTTTGAAATAATCGATACCATGGGACGAGTTATGATCCTAGTGCAACCAGCATCTAACATGGTTAAAAATACCCGCAGACAACAAAAAGTGTGGGTACATGTTGATCAATGCAAATTGTACATTGCAAAATAATGATACTGCATTTCTTTTAGGAAGAAATGGATTCCAATAAGAGCTGGAATACAGAATACCATGTCCTTGATGGAAAGAATTCAATACCAATCCTTCAAGAAAAGAAAAAGTTTCCCAGGAAAAGCTACTATCTGATGGAACTACATTTCTGCTACTTTGTACTATTTTAATTGTGATCTACGCAGAAGACATTTTATATCATGGAACAAATACTAGTGAAGTGAATGGACATATCAAAGGAACTTTACATTCACGGAAACCAAGAGGATCAAGTATACAAAATCTAATAGATGAAGACATACCGGACGATTCAGTAGATATTACTGGAAACATTTGCATGGGTTATGGTGTAAAATGCTGTATTGAGCTACACTTCATACACGACACTTAATATTACATGCTGCCACAGGACCTAAGTCTAAATTTACACAATTACAAGGAAATTAGATGCATGATAATAAGAGAGGCACATGGGAATGCAATCCTACAGATGTGTTATACTGGAATATAGAGATAAGAGGTGAAGAGAAAGCTGTGTGGTCGGGTGATATTACAAATGATATGATCGCAAAAGGGACAGTTAGAACATCCGAAACAGAGATTATGTTAAAGACACAACTTTTGGGGAAATTTTTTTATCCTTCATTACTTTCTATTACAGAAGGAGATGAAGATTGGGTAAAAACATGGAACTTCCAGAGAACCAGAGAATCAGTACATGTACGAGTATCTGTAGTCTTTACAGTAACAAATACTATCGCTCCAGAAGTAAGGGTTGCACCACAAGCAATACGTAGTCAAAAAAATATGTCTCTTCTTTTATTGAAATGCAACACAAGGTTAGAGTTACCTCCCGAGTCTTTGTTAACATTTGCCAGAAACAAATTATTTTTGGGAAGTTTTTCAAATGGACCAACAAATGTTATACACAGAAGTCAATACGGGAATGTGAGATGGTTGGATAAGAATTTTGTTTTTTCTCTAGATAATCCATCTTGTTAGGGGGACGGTTGCAAACACTTTATTAAATAGGAATGCAACCGACCCCGGGGTCCGCGATACAGCCTGGTGGACTGCTGCCGAACTCTTCCCGGGAGAGAAGGGAAGACAACC
This sequence comes from Phyllobates terribilis, assembly GCF_046119375.1. Lineage (NCBI taxonomy): Eukaryota > Metazoa > Chordata > Amphibia > Anura > Dendrobatidae > Phyllobates > Phyllobates terribilis. Next base: position 581,224 of record NW_027363621.1, read on the forward strand.
AACTAAAGATAACCCTTCCATGTTAACTTCACACCGGACAGGGTATAGCGGTATGCTCTATCTCCGTTAACTGCACGGAGGGAGAGCGACCGGCGACGCACCTAACAACAATCTTAGCCCTTCGTGTTAAAGCACACGAAAGGGTAAGACGGTTCGCACAATCTCCAAGAACCGCAGGGAGACGTGCGACCGTGGGAACAGCAGTAGCCCTGTCTTTGATACAGGCGCTACGCTATGGGGATTGGCGCTAAAGCGGTTCACACTATCTCCAAGAACCGCAGGGAGATGTGTGACCGGACTAGGAGCAGTAGCCCTGTCTACGGTACAGGCGCTACGCTATAGGAGACGACGCTAGTGTGCGGGAGTGATTTCCGCCAGGTACTCGTGCACTCAGCTGGCGAGCTACCGGACTGAGCCGACCCGCTCAATATGGCTCTTAGAGGAGCTCTGGAGAGATGCGTGCACAACCAAACAACTAGCTCAAATGATCTGAGCGCGCCACCATGTTTGTGGGCGGACCTTTTAAAAACTAAGCCCTGCCCCACTGTCGCACCATTGGTGACGTCGCCTGTGACCAATCAGGCGGTGCCAGGTCACCGGGTCAGCTGGTTCCTGAACCACCAATCACGGTGCGCCATGTCACGGGCATGCTCAGTGCGATGCATTTTAGACTTAGGCTGCGGTGGCTTAGTCTCTCTCCGCAACCTGTGCTTCATGTTGCTAGGCACAAATACACAAGATACCACTTGTACCTCTCGTGCATTGGCTAGGCGTTGGGACCAACGGTGATGCTGAGCAGCATCAGCCCTGACTGAACCAGAATGGGAGACCACAGAATCCACTGATGATTCAGAACCCATTTCTGATCCCGCAAGTGCCTGGCGCCTAACACATCTCTTAAAGATTCTGGACTTTATCAATGTTGTGTTTTAACTAAAAATAATTACAAACAATGCAAAGATGTAAATGTTTGGTCAGCAGTAGATAATGTATGTACACAGACAAGGTTTCAACCATCTACTCCTTTCCAAATCAATCAATTCCAATCTAAGGCTGTGTGCCCACGTAGCATTTTTCAAGCGTATATGCTGCGGAATTTCCGCAGCGTAAACGCTTGAAAAACGCATGTATATCCGCTCCCCATGGTCCCCAATGGGATTCCACAAGTTCTATGCACATGCTGCGGATTTTTCCGCAGCGTTTATGCCGCGTTCAAAAATCCGCAGCATGTCATTTAATTTTGCGTTTCCGCAAGCGGAATTGCCTTTGTCCAATGCATAAAAAACGCAAGGCAATTCCGCATGTGGAAAACGCGTGATAAACGCGCGAAAAATGCGCGATAAACGCGTGCGGAATTCCGCATGTGTTTTTCCGGGAGAGGACTTGCATTTATGCAGCAGAAATTTTCTGCTTCATAAATGCAACGTGGGCACATAGCCTAAACCTCTATTAAGGGATGGAGTGTTGATGGCTATGGTCTGGACTTTTAACATGTCTAGTTGGAAAATCTCATCCAGATATCCCCAATGTCAATCACATCTCATTAACATGGAGATGGGAATAGAACAATGGTTTGGTAAAAGAACTTCAACACAGGTTAGAAGTAAGAGGGGGATATTAGAAGGTATTTTGGGGGGATTAGGAACAGTGGGAAGTTTAATTAATACTATGGACATTCATACACTTAAATCAGATTTGGAAAATATTGGGTATATTGGAGGTAAAGGGGTAAAAATTCAGAAAAGTTTCCATCAACTCCTTGAGAAGATGGTTTTGAACACTGCTGCTGTGCTGGGATCTTCAGTGTCACATCTACAAGATGCTACTTTAGCTCTAATAGAAAGTGAACAGGAATCCCAATGGCCAGAGCATGTCTAGAAATTCAGATTGAATACTCCACCAATCTGAAAATGATTGCACAGGCATTGCAGAGTGGAATTACACCTTTAGGAATAATGAGAAATTTGCCTACAGAATATAATTTTGCGTTAAATCACACAGATTTGTGGGTAAATAAGTGGTTAGGATGTGAACAGAACATTTGTATAGGAATATGGCTAATCCCAATATCTGGAAGAGAAGAAACCATGGTTCCTATAACTGTTATGGGAATTCCTGTTAGTAATACACAATTACTATATTATCAATTACAGGACACAGATTTTGCATTTGATGGTACCAACACTGAACAATTAGACATTTCTTCATACTTACATTTTGTTTGTAAGGTAATGTGTCTACCTGGACAGGATAAAGTCATTTATAACTTGTGTTTCCATAATCATACCTCATGTCATGCCAGAGTTGAGAATGTGCCCACGATACATGACTTGGTGACCCCAATAAGCTCAAACAAAATTTGTTTACTAGTTATGTCCGAAAAAGAAGTGTTTCTGCATTCTTCTCATCTTGTGTACATGCTGAAAATCTGACCATAGGTTTATATTGTATGGAGGGAAGTGTGAAAAATATCTACAAGAAGGAAGGAAGTATTAATATTACATCAATAGGGACAAGAAATATGAAAATCCTTCCGATACAGTTCAGTTTGTCACAAATATATAATTCCCCTTGGAATATGTGGACAAATGAGATAAAGAAAGACAAAGGTTTGTTAAATTTGTTAACAAAACAATTAAAAGAAGCTGAAATTGTATTCAAGCATGAACAAGGTAACTTAAATGATATTGAACATGAGTGGACAAGTATGTCAGGCTCATCTTGGTGGAGAAATCTAGGAAGATCAGTAACTAGTTGGTCACAGTCTTCAGCGAAAATGGCTGCAGAAAATGTATTAACAAATCCAATCATAATCATATTTATTTTGATCTTGCTGTGCATTTTTTATCAGATTTTTATGTGTAAAATTAAGAAAATATATTAAAAGATAAAGACAGAAATGAAAAAGGAAGGTGGTCTTTTAAGAGAAATGTTAAAAAAAAATATAACCTTTTAAGTGAATTTTTATTTTTAATTTAGAAGTTTTTGGGAACTCAGATGACATTCAGTACAGGAGTTGATACAAGGTTTTCAGAATAAAGAATGAATGTGATACAAATGGTGAGAGAATGAGTTTAGGATTGATTATGATATTTCTTAAATCATAATCAGGGGGGACTGTAAAATATTAATCTCTTATGATATAAAATATTACATATAAGCTCTCAGAAGCTTAGTCTCATGCTTAGGAGTTTCAGAGCGTGACAGAGGTTATTCTGAGAACCTTGGCAGACACACCTGTTCTGTACATCAAATCTATAGGACTCGTTGTCAACATGGGTTATTTAAAGATAACTAATGATGAAAAGTCCTTAGCCATATGTTTGAAATATGCCAATATGAAGTAATTGTACACAGTCGAAAATACATACTCTATTATAGGTATGGAGGTTACTGCCATATCAGCAAACCGCCATATTGGGTTATGTAACTGTAAAAATAGTCTCCAATGTATATCCATGAGGCAAGATGGTATATAAGGAGAGACATCAGTATGGTGGGTAGATTCTCATACCTTGAGGTCTCCACAACGGACCATCACATACTGCCAAAACTGGATACGTAAGAACTTATAATTGTTTCTATTTTAACCTGATACCTCTTTTGTTGTGTGCTATGAACTATTTTCTTTCCATTTTTTGTAATCACCTTTTTGAATGAACATTAAATAAGCTTTTGTTTTATCCACACAATTCAAAGACTGATTTCCCTCACTGTGCCCTTATCTAAGATAAGGAAGTGTTAATTTTTCTAACAGTGGACAGCCATTTTCAGGTCTCTCCAAAGATGCTCAATTGGGTTTAGGTCAGGGCTCTGGCTGGGCCAGTCAAGAATGGTCACATAGTTGTTCTGAAGCCACTCCTTTGTTATTTTAGCTGTGTGCTTAGGGTCATTGTCTTGTTGGAAGGTGAACCTTTGGCCAAGTCTGAGGTACAGAGCACTCTGGAAGAGGTTTTCATCCAGGATATCTCTGTACTTGGCCGCATTCATGTTTCCTTCAATTGCAACCAGTCGTCCTGTCCCTGCAGCTGAAAAACACACCCATAGCATGATACTGCTGTTATGATCTGCTACAAGAACTAAGGAAAGAGAGGAAATCTGTCCATACAATAGGACTAAGCTGATTCCCTACGATGCAGTGGGCAACCTGTTCCTTGTGAACAGACCCGCCTTCGTCCGCGGCTAGTCTGAACGCAGACCTATAGATTAAAGGGAGGGGTCCCTAAAAGAACTAAGGACTGGGACTAAATTGGACACCTCCTGGCAGAAGAAGTAGCAGAAGAAGACAAACAGACAAAAGGACTTAGCGGTCCAAGGACCAAACAAACTAGAGAGATACAGTAGGTACAAAGCACCTGGCTAGATTAAGAGTCAAAGTAACACTGAAGTCCAGCAAAGCCTGAAGGGCGGAGCTGGAATAAATAGACAGAAGGTCACGTGACCACAAAATAGAAAAAGCTAACAGGAGGGTTCTAACAACTGCCACCACCATGTTTCACTGTTGGGATTGTATTAGGCAGGTGATGAGCAGTGCCTGGTTTTCTCCACACATACCACTTAGAATTATCACCAAAAAGTTCTATCTTTGTCTCATCAGACCAGAGAATCTTATTTCTCATAGTCTGGGAGTCCTTCATGTGTTTTTGAGCAAACTCTATGCGGGCTTTCATACGTCTTGCACTGAGGAGAGGCTTCCGTCTGGCCACTCTGCCATAAAGGCCCAACTGGTGGGGGGCTGCAGTGATAGTTGACTTTGTGGAACTTTCTCCCATCTCCCTACTGCATCTCTGGAGCTCAGCCACAGTGATCTTGGGGTTCTTCTTTACCTCTCTCACCAAGGCTCTTCTCCCACGATTGCTCAGTTTGGCTGGACGGCCAGGTCTAGGAAGACTTCTGGTGGTCCCAAACTTCTTCCATTTAAGGATTATGGAGGCCACTGTGCTCTTATGAACCTTGAGTAATGCAGAAATTCTTTTATAACCTTGGCTAGATGTGTGCCTTGCCACAATTCTGTCTCTGAGCTCCTTGGGCAGTTCCTTTGAGTTCATGATTCTCATTTGGTCTGACATGCACTGTGAGCTGTGGGGTCTTATATAGACAGGTGTGTGCCTTTCCAAATCAAGTCCTATCAGTTTAATTAAACACATTTGGACTCCATTGAAGGAGTAGAACCATATCAAGGAGGATCACAAGGAAATGGACAGCATGTGACTTAAATATGAGTGTCTGAGCAAAGGACCATGTGATATTTCAGTTTTTCTTTTTTAATAAATTTGCAAAAAAATTCTACATTGCTGTTTTTTTCAGTCAAGATGGGGTGCAGAGTGTACTTTAATGAGAAAAAAATGAACTTTTTAGAATTTATCAAATGGCTGCAATGAAACAAAGAGTGAAAAATTTAAAAGAGTCTGAATACTTTCCGTACTCACTGTATCCAAAAATAAAGGGAACACTTAAAACAACAGAATATAACTCCATGTAAATCAAACTTCTGTGAAATCAAACTGTCCACTTAGGAAGCAACACTGATTGACAATCAATTTCACATGCTGATGTGCAAATGGAATAGACGATAGATGGAAATTATTGGCAATTATCAAGACACCCTCAATAAAGGAGTGGTTCTGCAGGTGGGGACCACAGACCACATCTCAGTACCAATGCTTTCTGGCTGATGTTTTGGTCACTTTTGAATGTTGGTTGTGCTTTCACACTCGTGGTAGCATGAGACAGACTCTACAACCCACAGAAGTTGCTCAGATAGTGCAGCTCATCCAGGATGGCACATCAATGCGAGTTGTTGCAAGATGGTTGGCTGTGTCCAGAGGCTGGAGGCGCTACCAGGAGACAGGCCAGTACACCAGGAGATGTGGAGGGGGCCGTAGGAGGGCAACAACCCAGCAGCAGGACCGCTACCTCCGCCTTTGTGCAAGGAGGAACAGGAGGAGCACTGCCAGAGCCCTGCAAAATGACCTCCAGCAGGCCACACATGTGCATGTGTCTGCACAAGCGGTTAGATACTGACTCCATGAGGGTGGTATGAGGGCCCGACGTCCCCAGATAGGGGTTGTGCTCACAGCCCAACACCATGCAGGACGCTTGGCATTTGCCAGAGAACACCAGGATTGGCAAAGTCGCCACTCGCGCCCTGTGCTCTTCACAGATGAAAGCAGGTTCACACTGAGCACATGTGACAGACGTGACAGAGTCTGGAGACGCCGTGGAGAGCGACATCCTTCAGCATGACCGGTTTGGCAGTGAGTGAGTAATGGTGTGGGGTGGCATTTCTTTGGAGGGCCGCACAGCCCTCCATGTGCTCGCCAGAGGTAGCCTGACTTCAATTAGGTACCGAGATGTACTGTAGATATAGTATATCTTGACTTCAGCAAAGCATTTGACAAAGTATCTCACACCATCCTTATTGAAAAAATGACCAAGTATGCAATGGACCAGGCAACTGTTAGGTGGATTCATAACTGGCTTAGTGATCGGACTCAAAGGGTGGTTGTAAATGGCTTCACATCCAGCTGGATAAATGTCTCAAGTGGGGTACCACAGGGCTCCGTCCTGGGACCTGTATTGTTCAACATCTTTATCAATGATTTAGATGAAGGAATTGAGGGTAAACTGATTAAATTTGCTGATGACACAAAGCTAGGAGGGATAGCTAATACTAGAGAAGAGAGAGAGAGGATTCAAAAAGACCTAAATAAACTGGAGCAGTGGGCAGCAACCAACAGAATGGTTTTTAACAGGGAAAAATGCAAAGTACTACATCTGGGCAATAAAAATGAAAAAAGCATATACAGAATGGGAGGAATAGAGCTAAGCAACAGTACATGTGAAAAAGACTTAAATATACTAATAGATCATAGACTGAACATGAGTCAACAGTGTGATGCAGCAGCAAAAAAGGCAAATACAATTCTGGGATGTATTAACAGAAGCATACAGTCTAGATCACGTGAAGTCATTATCGGTCTTTACTCCTCTTTGGTCAGACCTCATCTGGAATACTGTGTACAGTTTTGGGCACCACATTTTAAAAAAGACATAGACAAACTGGAGCAAGTTCAGAGAAGAGCGACCAGAATGGTGACTGGTCTGCAAACCATGTCCTATGAGGAACGGTTGCAGGATTTGGGAATGTTTAGCTTGCAAAAAAGAAGACTGAGAGGAGACTGAATAGCTGTCTACAAATATGTCAAGGGCTGTCACATTGTAGAAGGATCATCTTTATTCTCATTTGCACAAGGAAAGACTAGAAGCAATGGGATGAAACTAAATGGGAGGAGACACAGATTAGATATTAGAAAAAACTTTTTGACAGTTAGGGTGATTAATGAGTGGAACAGGCTGCCACGAGAGGTGGTGAGTTCCCCTTCAATGGACGTCTTCAAACAGAGGCTGGACAGACATCTGTCTGAGATGATCTAGTGAATCCTGCTTTGAGCAGGGGGTTGGACCAGATGACCCAGGAGGTCCCTTCCAACTCTACCATTCTATGATTCTATGAGATCCTCAGACCCCTTGTGAGACCATATGCTGGTGCGGTTGGCCCTGGGTTCCTCCTAATGCAGGACAATGCCAGACCTCATGTGGCTGGAGTGTGTCAGCAGTTCCTGCAAGATGAAGGCATTGAAGCTATGAACTCGCCCGCCCGTTCCCCAGACCTGAATCCGATTGAGCACATCTGGGACATCATGTCTCGCTCCATCCGCCAACGTCACGTTGCACCACAGACTGTACAGGAGTTGACGGATGCTTTAGTCCAGGTCTAGGAGGAGATCCCACAGGAGACCATACGAAACCTCATCAGGAGCATGCCCAGGCGTTGTAGGGAGGTCATACAGGCACGTGGATATATATATATATATATATATATATATATATATATATATATATATATATATGCCTTTTTGTCATTCTAGTAGTAGGGCCATAATTAAGACATGATTTGTTGAAACACGTAGGTCTGTAAGCTATGATAGTTGCACATTTGCTGTATTCTTTGTGGAGCAGTGTTTTATATGGCTAATAAAAGCTAAGTTTTAATATTTTTTCTACTAAACAAACCTTTACGCTGGATCATTTGCACTTTTCCCTTGTCTGACTACACTTACGTTTCGCCCTGGTACCACTTATCTGCATCTCCAGAAGTTTCCCATTTCTCTATTATACTCTTCAAATGACATTTTGAGACTTTCTCCTCCTGTTGTTGCACATATTTTTTTTCCCTTCATCTGCACAGGTATCATTAATCTATCAACTATAATGGCCCTACCAGGTCCTGCAGGTCCTGTATCCCGTACACATGACATGGGCAGTGCACGGCATGCCGCTAGTTTTTATTCTGAGTGCTCTTATATACGGTGGTAGTTTTACACAATGTTGAGCCTGTGATTTGCAGAGTGAAATGTCTGACTGCTAGAACAGAAGTATACGGCAGATTCTACAGCATGGATACATAAAGGACGTCCTGGGGGAATATACCTCCCTCCAACACTCGTCCAGTCCCTGCCTCACACTAGAGACATTTATAATAACTCCAGGACTATGGAGCTGGTCATTTTCTCATAATCTGTGGTCATTATTAGTGATCTCGCATTGTACGGTAATATCACCCTGGAGGTTGTGATGTATTTAGTGTAATAGCGCCATCTAGAATATACAGTATATATCAGGCGATACCATGCTTTCTATAGTTAGTCGTCTTCTGTGCCCTCTATAGCTATCTATTATACTTTATATTTCTTTATAATAATTTATAATAAATTACTCGATAGTTTGACAGCTTTATGATGTTTATTAATCTGCTGTAATTATAAAAGAAAGTCCAACCTTACAGTGGACACAGGTGGAAGTGTCCTCCATGATGGTGTAGGCTGAGGTGGAGCAAGTATATAGTCAGTGGGGGATCAAGATGACCAGTATTCCCCAGGGTTCCTTGTTATCAGGGAGGGACCCGGTGTATGCAATCAAAAGATCTTATCCTCTGACCGGCTGTGTGCCATCAACAGGTAATGATCCTCTGTCCGGCTGTGTGCCATCAACAGGTAATGACCATCCGGCAGTGCGACATCAACTGGTCATCACCCTCCAGCTGTGTGCCATCAACAGGTAATGACCATCCGGCAGTGCGCCATCAACAGGTAATGACCCTCTGGCTATGGCCATCAATAGGTCATCACCCTCCGGCTGTGTGCCATCAACAGTTAATGACCATCTGGCAGTGCGCCATGAACAGGTAATGACCATCCGGCTGTGTGCCATCAACAGGTAATGACCCTCTGGCTATGGCCATCAATAGGTCATCACCCTCCGGCTGTGTGCCATCAACAGGTAATAACCATCCGGCAGTGCACCATGAACAGGTAATGACCATCCGGCTGTGTGCCATCAACAGGTAATGACCCTCTGGCTATGGCCATCAATAGGTCATCATCCTCCGGCTGTGTACCATCAAATGTTTTTATCTTCGGTCCAGTTTTGTGCCATCAAGAGGTAATGACCCTCCTGCTGTGGGCCATCAACAGGTCATCACCCTTCGGCATTTAGGCTTCTTGTCTTCTGTAAGATGCGATTCTTGAGTCACCTGATGTTAAAAAATATTTAAAAAATCACCGATTAAACTAATAATCTATCTTGTACATAAGCATCACAATTTATAATCTATCTAGTGCATAAGTATGACAATTTAGCTCACAGAACATACACTATGCTAAAACATTAGACCCTACAAGCAGAAATTTGCTAAACTAACATAAATATAACTGACAAATCAGTAGAAAAATCGCTACCAATGGCACAGCTCTCTTCACATCAACCTGTAACCATAGTAGATAAGAAATAGAGGACAATGCTCATAGTCAGTTATCAACAATTCGGCATGGGGCATCCCACCAGAGACATTATAATATCTAGTAGATTATAGATGGCAATAGAATTTACCAACAAGCACATAGTACGCCAAACTCAAGTACATAGTATGCCAAACCTCGACACGTTTTCCTAAAATAGGTTCATCAGAAGCACATACTAGACAGTGATACTTAGCAAAGCGTTCATAGATATATGCGCCATATGATAAGGTGCTAAAGTGCAAGTGTGTGACAAAATATCCATTCGATTTCAGGTGCAGTGCTGCCTTGTATGTAGTAAGATGGTGCCCATCAGACAGCATGTATATGACTAACCTGTGATGAAAACACGAGCAATGGGAAAGTTCAAGCAGTTGCCTTCTCAATCTTCCTCGCCTCTAAGACATCTAAGGAAACATCTTCTCCTCTTGATTTTGGGTGGAGGTGTTGTAGGCATTTCAGGCTCTGGCATTCTAGGTTCTGACATACTAGGTTCTGACATGGTAGGTTCTGGTGTTCTAGGTTCTGGTGCTCTTGGCTCTGGAATTCTGGGTTGTTGGCTTCTCTGAAAAATCTGTAACCTCTCTTTATGCTCCGTGGAACTTCGAGCTCTTCTTCCTATATTGTTGTGAGGGATCGTTCTGACCCAGACAATATCACTGAACGCCACTTTATAGTTGCAACTAGGAACCTTTTTCGCATCCTGCGGTGCAGGAGCCATGGATGGAGTAGAACATTTGCCATTGGGCAGGACAGGTGTTCTCCTGGAGTCTTGCTCCTGAATCTGAGGGATGCAAATCGGCTCCTTACAAGCACTTTGTTCCTTCAGAATGGTTTTGTTCTCAGGAGTTTTCTGATTGTTTCACCAGGTTCAGACATTGCCCACTTGCTCAGGACAAGACTTAAGGACAAATACTCTAGTATTGTCAGTAGTGTCATCACCGCAACAAAAACTGCGTCACAGAAGAGCCAAAGAGGAAGATTGATGGAAGCTTGATAGGTGCTTCTCCTGAGATCCACGGGTAGTGGGTCATCCTATAATAAAGAAAAAAAACATAATAAAGTCCTGTATATTTATACCCAATCCAGTCAAACAGAGAGCCCTTGTTATTATACAGTGATGGATACATTATCAAGCAACTTTCAGAAATATCCCATTGAGAAGATCAGGAAGAAGTTTGGGATTCACCTCCAGGGTCCATGGAATATTATTTACAGTTGGACTTTCATATGACGGACGGTCACGTGTCCAGTATGAGAAGTCCTGCAAGAGGCGATATTCTCATTAGCTGATCCTTGTGACCTCCATATTGATGAGAACATACTCGCCCTCAGTGTACTGTAATGTGGGGGGTAGAGCAACGTAAAGCACAGAAATGATAGGATGATACTCATCATCTCCAGAGGTCTCTCAGCACCAAGGTATGGTCAATGAGATACAAGCTGCAGATGGGCCGAGGCTTCTAATATACCCAGGGGTGACATCACAAAGCCCTCTGTGACATCATTGCACAGTTCTATCCATCATGTCACTGATACTTTGGACCTAACTAAATGTCTAAAAGAGAACCCTTCCACATGATTTCCAATCACGGAGCAGCTTCAGTTTTTCAAGAAAAGTTTAAAAAATATAATCTGTGCTGTGATTGGTCACAATGGCACATGAAGCAGAACGTCTTTAGATCTTTTAAAGGGAAAGTGTCAGCAATTTTTTTACAATTGTAAAGTATTTATATTTATATATAAATACACATATGTATTTAAAAAGGTTTCAATGGTATAAAATCTGAAAAAAATATTTTAACTGTTTTGATGTTTTCATCTTGTAAACACTAGGGGGAGCAGCTGCTGACATTTCCATGAAAACAGAATACAGCTAGCTCGCATTACGACTGCAGTAAAAGTGGGCGGGATCTGCTCACATGGGTGTGATGTCACTCCTCCCCTTCTGGGCGTTTGCAAAAAGGTAAATGAGACTGTAGTTTAGGATCACAGTGCGGAGCGATCACTGGTGACTGCAAAGTGATATATAAGGGACAACACCAAAGTCATTAATCACTACAAGGACAAAGCAGGAATGTGGGAGTCAGAGGGGTCACCCCACACTTATATCCCCTCTGACTGTCACTTCCTAAGCTCCTTTCCCTGCCATAACCTCTTATTCCCGCAGGTAAATTCTTACAGGACCCCCCTCCCCATCCCCTTCCCCTGCCGCAGCTGATTCTAAACGTCCTCCATATGTAATAATAGACAGGTACTCACCGGCAGCCTATGGTAATTCACAGGGTAGAACAGGGTACAGCACAGAAACAATATGGCGATCCTCATTGTCTCCAGGGGGTATCTCAGCACCAAGATATGGCCAATGAGATATGAGCTCCAGGTGGATGGAGCCCCCTTATATACCCCAAGGGTGACATCACAACGCCCTCTGTGACATCATCACCCACAACATTCCATCACATGACATCACTCAGCACCAGCATCATGTGACCCAGCATAAATAGAAACGGTCCCTGTTGCCTATAGCAACTATTCAAAACTAAGTTTAAACTTTTCCAACAGCTAAAGGCGGCTCTGTGATGGCAGTTTCTTCTTGTGGACGGTTGTGATAAATCTGCAGAACATCTACAGTCATATGAAAAAGTTTGGGCACCCCTATTAATCTTAAGCTTAATGTTTTATAAAAATTGGTGTTTTTGCAACAGCTATTTCAGTTTGATATATGTAATAACTGTTGGACACAGTAATGTTTCTGCCTTGAAATGAGGTTTATTGTACTAACAGAAAATGTGCAATCTGCATTCAAACAAAATTTGAAAGGTGCATAAGTATGGGCACCCTTATCATTTTCTTGTTTTAAATACTCCTACCTACTTTTTACTGACTTACTAAAGCACTTTTTTTGGTTTTGTAACCTCATGGAGCTTTGAACTTTATAGCCAGGTGTATGCAATCATGAGAAAAGCTACTTAAAGTGGCCACTTGCAAGTTGTTCTCCTGTTTGAATCTCCTCTGAAGAGTGGCATCATGTGCTCCTCAAAACAACTGTCAAATGATCTGAAAACAAAGATTATTCAACATAGTTGTTCAGGGGAAGCATACAAAAAGCTGTCTCAGAGATTTAACCTGTCAGTTTCCACTGTGAGGAACATAGTAAGGAAATGGAAGAACACAGGGACAGTTCTTGTTAAGGCCAGAAGTGGCAGGCCAAGAAAAACATCAGAAAGGCAGAGAAGAAGAATGGTGAGATCAGTCAAGGACAATCCTCAGACCACCTCCAGAGAGCTGCAGAATCAACTTGCTGCAGATGGTGTCACTGTGCATCGGTCAACTATACAAGGCACTTTGCACAAGGAGAAGCTGTATGGGAGAGTGATGCGAAAGAAGCCACAAACAGAGTTTGGTGAGGTATGCAAAAGCATATTTGGAGAAGCCAATTTCTTTTTGGAAGAAGGTCCTGTGGACTGATGAAATCAAGATTGAGTTATTTGGTCATACAAAAAGGCGTTATGCATGGTGGCAAAAAAACACAGCATTCCAAGAAAAACACTTGCTACCCACAGTAAAATTTGGTGGAGGTTCCATCATGCTTTGGGGCTGTGTGGTCAATGCTGGCACTGGGAATCTTGTTAAAGTTGAGGGACGCATGGATTCCACTCAGTATCAGCAGATTCTTGACAATAATGTTCAAGAATCGGTGATAAATATGAAGTTACAAAGTGGATGGATCTTTCAGCAAGACAATGATCCAAAACACCGCTCCAAATCTACTCAGGCATTCATGCAGAGGAACAACTACAATGTTCTGGAATGGCCATCCCAGTCCCCAGACCTGAATATCATTGAACATCTGTGGGATCATTTGAAGAGGGCTGTCCATGCTCGGCGACCATCAAACTTAACTGAACTGGAATTGTTTTGTAAAGAGGAATGGTCAAAAATACCTTCATCCAGGATCCAGGAACTCATTAAAAGCTACAGGAAGCGACTAGAGGCTGTTATTTTTGCAAAAGGAGGATCTACTAACTATTAATGTCACTTTTCTGGTGAGGTGCCCATACTTATGCACCTGTCAAATTTTGTTTGAATGCAGATTGCACATTTTCTGTTAGTACAATGAACCTCATTTCAAGGCAGAAACATTACTGTATCCAACAGTTATTACATATATCAAACTGAAATAGCTGTTGCAAAAACACCAATTTTTATAGAACATTAAGCTTAAGATTAATAGGGGTGCCCAAACTTTTTCATATGACTGTACATAACGCGACATGTAGAAAATCCTGTCTTTTCCCCTCTGTTCTTCCTCTGGTGCTACAGAGACGGATAGAAGGAGCTTTTCCAGACCTTACAGTGCACAATATGGGACCTAGTCACTGATATCCCAGATCTCCTCAGTACAAGCATACCGCCAACCTATGAGGACTAGAAAGAGGGCGAAACCATGCGGCACGCGTAGTCTGACCACGCCCCTATCCACACCCCAAGCCACGCCCTTTTTATACCTTGGCAGGAGGAGATGTCTGTACAAAGCGCAAGTTATCAAAAGACTGAAGGAACACTTTATCAACATGAATGAAGGTTTTGAAGGGCATCCACTGTCCCGGCACTACCGGAAGTTCCACAACCAATCTTATAAGGACACTAAGTTTTGTGGGATCCGAGGTGATTACCTGAGATTAATGTCGCGGATGGAATCCAAATGGTTCTTCACATTAAATAGCTTGGCTCTGAAGGGCCTTAATCACGAGAGTCAGCTGTATGCCTTTAACTCGCAGCGGTATATACTGTATGTATTTTTTATCCCAGTACCAATTGAACATTTACATTGCACTTTTATGAACCTCCTTATATTTTATCAATATAATATGTCTTTTGGATATATTCCTTTGAATCCACCTATTTTATATATGTATTTGTTTCTATACATTGATACCCCTATTGGAGATACAATATAATGTTTTTATTTTTCTCCTTCATTTTTTCCTTTTTATCTCTGGATGGTACTAAGTGCCGAATTTATACTATCCTGGTAATATACACTGATTAACAGACTGTTTTTTATAGCCATCAGAAATATAAGTATATAATTTTTATTCATTTTTAACTAATTGTGAAAGTTTGAACAAAGTCTTTTTTATGATTATTTTTTTCACACACAGTCTATTCTTATTGGAATTCTATCTTAGTTCTATTGCACCTCCATATGTCCTTTTGCACCGTCTTGAGAGTATTGGATCTTCCTCCATTTCTTTGGTTGTATTATCTTTGTGGGGGGCGTTTGGACGTTATTAGGTTACCAGTTTGACTACCAGCGAGAAGCTGACGAAGAGGAACTGTGAGTCCTCGAAACGCGTAGTTTTTTTTGCCTATACAGGACATCGAAGGAGAAGGAGAGAGTCAATGCACAGGGATAAGCCCTCCTGATATCCAGAAGATATATATAACCATATCATATTATTGATGCAAAATATAAATGCACAGAGTCAATAAAATCACTTAAAAACACCAAACCCCATCCTTACTTTGCAAGATACCTATTCCAAAGATGTATCTAGGTTTTCTGGCACCCGGTGCAGCAGGGGCTGGCTGGCACATTTTAGCCTGGGGGGCAAGCACACAGCAGTGGCCCATGAGTAGCGGCCCATCCTTAACATGTTTATTACCAGATGCATCATAAGCCTATATTCACACGACCGTATTGTCTAAGTGTTGCCCGTGAAAA